>NC_134537.1:23043583-23345725 GCF_050624435.1 Tenrec ecaudatus | reverse complement strand
AATCCACTGTGCCACCAGGGAACCTGAAAACTGAGTAGAACCTACGATTTTCTCCAATAAAGATTACATCCTAAAGAAACCTATGGGGCAGTTCTGCTCTGTCACAGAGGGTTTACTGTGAATCAGACCAGACTGGCAGGCAACTGAGAACAACATTCTGTGAAAGGCACTGCCCAAACATGAGGCGATATAATACAAGGGGGCTCCCAAAAGTTAATGTAGAAAATGGAATTTAAAAGGGTAACAGAGTTTTTCATAGTTGTGTAAATCTATCCATGATTATCCCTGCTGTCAGAAAGTTCCCATCAAATGACGGAGCTAAGGAACCTCTAAACACAAAGTAAGGCAGACAAAAGTCAAATCCACGTTGCCTGAAGTGCCAAGTTCACACTGGCTTGGAAGCCAGGAACTGAAGGATCCAGGAATGGTATCTCCAGTCCAAAGGCTCTGGCTGACTGCCAGTAAATACCAATTGAAGATACCAAGTGTCTTTATCACCTCCCCAACAAAGATCTGCATTCCCGCCCTGGAATAACTTCTCCCTGTAACCAGAAACTTCTAATTGCATTAAATCAGACCCAACACCCCAGGCTACCTCACCTGGTCTTGGACTCACCTGGTCTTGGCTTCCCCAGGTTCAGGCTGTTGTGATGCGGAGTCCTAGTAGCCCAGCAGAGGAACCCTGGTGGTGTAATGACTACACACTGAGCTGCTAACCACAAGGTCAGTGGTTCAAACCCAGTAAACCCTCCAGAGGAGACCAAGAAAGCTGTTTGTTCCTATAAAGATTTAAAGGCTAAGAGCCCCAAAAGGGCAGGTCTGCTGTCCTATTGCATTGTTGTGAGTCAACATCGGCTTGATAGCAGTGAGTTGAGCTAAGTGATAGCTCAATGTGCTTAACTGCTGACCAAAAGCTTGGTGGTTTGAACACAACAATTTCAAAGGAGAAAAGACCTGGTCCTATGGTTTGGTTAGAGTTATAGCCTGGGGTGAGGATGGTCCCTAAATCGGCAGCATCTTCCTCTTCTCCTTAGCTTGTAGGTAAGGACCAACTAAGGGATCAGGAAGGGAAGTGGATCCATTGCGAATTGTGGGAAGTGGATCCATTGCGAATTGTGAAGGTTCGTTTGATGTGTCCCCTCGATTTGGCGATGGTACCCAGGTGTTCGGTCAACTGTTAGTCTAGATGATGTTTCTATAAAAGTATTTTACAAAAAAAGAAAAATCAGTCTGGGAAACCATATGGGCCAGTTCTACCGTGCCCTTTACTGTCACTGAGTACAATCTACTTGATGGCACCAAGTCAATGTCAATTCAGAGTGACCCTACAGGACAGGGTAGAACTGACCCCATGAGAGTGTCTGAGATGGTAACTGTTGACGGGATTAAGGAGCCCTCTCTTCCTCCTGCAGAGCTGGCTGGTGATTTCCAACTGCTCACCTTGCAGATCGCTCACAGCCCAAGGCTTAACCACTATGGCACCAGGGCTCCTTGATAGCACCTGCTGTTTTTGTTAGGTGCCGTAGAGTTGGTTGGGATTGTGAGTGACCCTATGCACAACAGAGTGAAGCACTCCTCGGTCCTGTGCCGACCTCACAATGGTTCCTAAGCCGAGCACACGGATATAGGCACTGTGGCAATCCACTGTGTCAAGGGCCTTCCTTTCTACCAAACACGACGTCCTTCTCCAGGGACTGGTTTCTCCTGACGATATGTGCAAAGTATGTACAACAAAGTCTTGCCATCCTTGCCTGTAAGGAGCACTCTGGCCTTACTTCTTCCAACACAGATCACTTTGTCCTTTTAGCGCTCCGTAGGACTTTCCATGTTCTTTTCCAGCACCGCAATTCAAATGCATCGATTCTTCTCCAGTCTCCCTTAGTCAATGTCCAATTTTCACATGCATATTATGCCATGGAGAATACCAGGGCTTGGATCGGGCGTACCTTAGCCTTTTAAATTAACTGCTGTGAAGAGCTACAGTCTCAGACGCTTCCAGGTGCAGTTCTACTCCGTCCTATAGGGTCGCTGGGAGTCAGAATCGACTCTGTGGCAGTGAATTTGGCTTATGTAGCATTCTGGTGTGTGTTGGTCTTGTTAGGCACCTTCCAGTTGATTTTCACCTCCCTGGGATGGAGCAGACCTGCTCCCGAGGGAGTGCTTGCCTGCGAGCTCTCCAGAGGCGATCAGCAAGCCCTTCTGCTCTGAAGGCACAGGGCTCAGATGGATCGCAAATGGTGGCGTGGCTTTACCGCTACACCCCGGCTCTTCATCCTAGTGTATGAGACCGTACTTTTCTCATTTGATCCCACGGAAAATCAAAACCAACCCCAACCCCATAGAGAGGCTGATGGTTCTGAACAGCCAACTTGGTGATTAGCAGTCATCAATTAACCCACTGCAGCACGGTATTAGCGGTTAAACTTTAAACACGTGGTTTGCAGAAGACAGCACTTTTCAGGGGCCTTAGGTCCTTAACTCCATTTTGAGTCTTGACATAAATTCAGTCTCGGTTTTTTTTCTTCAAAATCATTTCATTGGGTTCCTAATATAGCTATCATCATTCCATAGTTCAATCACATCATGCAGTGTTGTACAATTGCTACCACAAACAGTTTCAAGTCATTTTCTTTCTTCTTTTTTTTCTCTCATTTTCTTTCTTCTTGAACTCCCTCCTGTCAGCTCCCTTTTCCCCCACAACCACCCCCACCACTGTAGCCCCCCAGGAATCTTTATTCTACTTGCTGTCTCTATAGGTTCATCAATCATGGGTTTTATATACCGAAAATCAGAAAAACATATAACAAAAATTCAAGAGGGCTACCCCCAATGAAAAAGACATCAGAGATAAACCCCAATATAAACACACACACACACACAATATGGGAAACCAGATTAGGCCCAATGTGTGTCAGAGGGGGGTCCAATGACACGGTTTTCACAGCACAAGTCAGGTTTGTCATTCTGGTCTCCTCTAGTCATCTCTTCAATGCATTCTGTTTGGAGGTGTATTTCCTGTGTGGATCTCACAAATGTATCCTGGGTTTCACGGTCATGCACACCTTCTGCAAACCAGAATCTCACAACTCAGGCTCTGATTCTATTCCCTCTTTCATCGCCTCCATTGAGTTCACTCTGATCTGCAATGTAAGAAGCTTTGCCCTCAGGCTGAGTGTGTAGATTTTGACTTACTTAGCCAACCCCAAGAAGGACTATAATGGGTTATGCTTTTGGGTGCTAAGGCTAAGTTAGTTCAAATGCAAGAACGGGGAAAGATGAGTCGAGTCTTTCAGCTCTGGTAATGCAGGTTTAGAAACCCCAAGGGGGCAGTTCTACCCCATCAAGTAGTGGCTAAAACTCATGTAGTGAGTTTGGGTTTTTAGGAGTGGGAGAGTCCCACTCTGATGGAACTTGCCTGGTGTGCCCTTAATGGAAATTGGGGTATCAAAGCTGCATGGTCACCCCCACATAATCTTTGGAGGGGACCCCAAAATCAACTCTACACGTTTTTTTGTAATCTGCAGTCAACGACATATACCACTAATGGTCCATTTCCTGCTTCCCTCATCCTTCTGTGACAATGGTGCATAGATGCGCCACCAATCAAGATTTTGCAGTGATTTCCTTTGTTTTGTATAATCAGCCAGGTAGCCAGGGATCCTTTGAACACCATTGTAGTTTCATGCAGATGCTCTTATCTGTATAATTTGTCTTTGCCTTATACTTTTTCCAGTTACCACTGACTAAAGGAGTCTCTGTAAAATAAATTGGAATTGATGTCCTTTTCCCTATACAACCTCCCCAGGGTTCGTTTCAGTCTCACATAGTTTTTCTTTATTTATTTATTCATTGCTGCTATAAAAATACTGCAATAACCGTTACATTGTGTCACTTATACAGACACTTGTGCTAAAAATACTCTAGGATCATTTTCTTTAAACCATGTTCAAAGAAGGTCCACATTTTAATGTAAATCAATCCTGCCATATTTCCTGCAAAAGACAAAAGTACAAACTCAAAGGCCCTGATACAAACCATAAACACTCCACAGACAAAAGGAAAAGCACCTACATTCCAGAAGGCAAATTAGAAGGCTGCGACCTGCTAAATATACAACTTCTTCAAAAGAGTCGAAAGGGGGAAATGAGGAGCTGACGCCATGGCTCCATGGAAAACAAATGTCTAGAAAATAATGACGGTGACATATGTACAGATTTGCTTGATACAATTGAGGTATGGATTGTTACAAGAGCTGTAAGAGCCCTTAATAAGATGTTTTTTTGTTTTTAAAAAGAGTCAAGAGAGAGCCCTCAGATTAAGGAGGGAAGAAACTGGCAATGGTGCAATGATGTGCTAGAGCAAAGACGATGCTTAAAAATCCATAGAAAACTGCAACACCTCAATAAGAAAAGGATGAAAAACCCAATTTTTTTAAATGGGTAGGAGACAGGAGTAGACAATTCACCGAAGATGAAGTGCCAACAGCCAGCAATCGTCTGAAGAAATGCTCAAGCTCATTAGTCATAAGAGAAATGCAAAGTAAAACAACAAGATACCACCACACTGGCACTAATAGCAAAATTAAAAAGAAAATAACAAATGCTAGAGAAGATGTGGAGAGATTAAAGCACTCAAACACTGCTGATGGATGGGATTGCAAACTATGCATCACAGTGGGAAATTATGATGCACCCTTAAACAAATGCAAATAGAAATACCATATGGCCTTGCAATCTCTCCACTCTACATGCACCTCAAAGGAAAAAAGCATATGAGGGGTTACCCATAAAAAAAGCTGACTTGCATTGGGTGGAACAGAGCTTTCTTAGTATGCATCTTCCCCACTAGGTGAGCATCTAGCAACTCTCTCTGTGTTAGTGCACCTAGTGGCATTGCCTGGGAAGGTTCTCTCTGGGCACAGTGAGTTTTTTAATAAAAGCAGTTTCACTCAAGCCTCATTTTTTGTGATGGCCGAATTAAGAGAACAGTATGCAGCCATGAAATTTTGTTTCCTGCTCAGGAAAAGTGCCGCAGAAACTGTTGTGAAGTTGAACACAGCTATAGGGACAGCACTATGGGAAGAACTCAAGTGTACGTACAGGTAGTTTTCTCATTTCAAAAAAGGTGAAATGTCTAATGATGACAAACCTAATTCTGGATGTCTGGCAACTTCCCAAATGGATGAAAATGTTGACTTGTAGTGCATTTGGAGCTCATTCCACCAGGTCAGACTGTTAATCAAACTTTTTATTCAGAGGTTCTGAAAAGATTGCATAACAGTGTGTGGTTGAAAAGGCCTGATGTGTATATGGGGGACTGCTTTTGCCACAAGGACAATGCACCTGCTCATGCAGCCATCTTAGTGCGCCAGTTGTTGGCAAAAAAATAGCATGTCTCTCTTGTCCCACGCACCTTACTCACCTGGCCTCTCTCTGTGCGACTTCTTTTAGTTTCTGCAAATGCAGAGGGTCATGAAAGGACAGCGATTTGAAGATATAGAAGAGATGAAGATAAAAACAAGGGAGGTGCTGCCAGCCATCCAAACAGATGAATTTGAAAAATATTTCCAAGGATGGAATCACAGATTTCACAATTGTATTAAGTGTAATGGAGAGTACTTTGAAGGAGATGGACATGTCTGGTCAGAGCACAAGGGAGCGGATGGGGGGGCAGGAGGAGAGAGTGGAACACAGCCTGGCCCACCAGGCCGTGAGGATGATGTTCCTGAGTAGAGCAGCCAGTCCACAGAGAGAACAACATGGCTGACTCCACTATGAGACATGATGCCACTCAGTGACTAAGGGCGATACAGGGGACAGCACCGGAGACACAGTGTGGGAATTGCACCTGACCTGATCCCACCACACCGAGGCAAAGCACTGGGGGAATGCAGCGGAACAGCAAGGGAATGGAGTGACAAGGTCCCCCGGGAATGCTGAAAGTGGACTTTGGGGCCAAGGCATGGTGCCCCAACAGACGACTGGAAAACGCTCCTAAGGGCCAGCAAACGATCCCTGAACTAACTACAAGCTTTTGTCTTGTTAAGTGTTTTGTTTTGCTCTTTGTCAGTGGTTTGTTTTTGTTGTTTTGTTGTCTGGTTGTATACTGTTGCTTTGTTTTCCTCTGTCTTGTTTTCGTGCATGTTAGTGTCTCCACAGGTCTGTCTGAATAGGACAGGCTGGATGAACTATCTGGAGGAAAAACAACAGACCGACAGTTCCGGGGGGACTTGGGGTGGGGGGGTAGGGGGGGTAAGGAAGTGGTGTTAACAAACACAGGGACAAGGGAAAACATGGGATCCAAAATGGTAGAGAGGGGGGAGTGGCAGGCCTGGTGGGGAATGATCAAGGGTAAGGTTGCGTAGAGAAGAGGTATACTCTAACCCAGGTGGCGACGAAGCATGGTAGTGGGGCAGGAGGAAAGTCAAGGGAGATGGAGGAAACAGCTAGGAGTCAAAGGGCATTTATGGAGGTCTAGACAAAGACATGTACATGCAAATATATATAGGAGGATGGGGAAATAGATCTATGTGTCTATATTTATAGGTTAAGTATTAAGGTGGCAGAAGGACCTTGGGCCTCTACTCAAACACTCCCTCAATGCATGAATACTTTCTTTTATTAAATTGGAACTCTATGATGCTCACTCTCCTGACACAACTGCTGGAGCCAAAGGGGGTGAACAAGTAAATGTGGTGAAGAAAGCTGATGGTGCCCGGCTATCAAAAGAGATAGTGACTGGGGTCTTAAAGGCTTGAAGATAAACAAGCAGCCATCTAGCTCAGAAGCAACAAAGTCCACATGGAAGAACACACCAGCCTGTGTGATCGAGTGGTCCCGAAGGGATCAGTTATCAGGCATCAAAGAACAAAAAAATCATATCATTGACTGCACACCTCCATGATAGGATCGCTGAAGACAAATGGGTGCATAAGCAAATGTGGTGAAGAAAGCTGATGGTGCCTGGCTATCAAAAGAGATAGTATCTGGGGTCTTAAAGGCTTGAAGGTGAACAAGCGGCCATCTAGCTCAGAAGCAAAAAAGCCCACATGGAAGAACCACACCGGCCAGTGCGATCACAAGGTGCCAAGGGACCAGGTATAAGGCATCATGCAAAAAAAAAGATATATGTGTATATGTATATATGTGTGTGTATGTATATATATATATATATGTATATATGTGTGTATGTATATATACACCCTATTGAATGAAGGGGGAAGTGCAGAGTGGAGACCCAAGGCCCATTTGTCGGCCAATGGAGATCCCCTTATAGAGAGATTTAGGAGAGGAGATGGGTTAATTAGGGTGCGAGGTAGTACCGATGAAGAACACAGCTTTCCCCCAGATCCTGGATGCTTCCTCCCCCCAACTATCATGATCTGAATTCTACCTTGCAGGGCTGGATAGGGCAGAGGTTGTACACTGGTACATATGAGGGCTGGAGGTACAGGGAATCCAGGGTGGATGATACCTTCAGGACCAAGGGTGTGAGGGACGATGCTGGGAGAGTGGAGGGTGAGTGGGTTGGAAAGGGGGAACTGATTACAAGGATCCACATGTGACCTCCTCCCTGGGAGAGGGACGGCAGAGAAGTGGGAGAAGGGAGACTCCAGATAGGGCAAGATATGACAAAATAACGATGTATAAATTACCAAGGGCACGTGAGGGAGGGGGGAGTGGGGAGGGAAGGAAAAAAAAAAGAGGACCTGATGCAAAGGGCTTAAGTGGGGAGCAAATGCTTTGAGAATGATTGGGGCAGGGAATGTATGGATGTGCTTTATACAATTGATGTATGTATATGTATGGATTGTGATAAGAGTTGTATGAGTCCCTAATAAAATGTAAAAAAAATTGATACATAGCTTAGAAAAAATCCTTTTTTGGAGGAAGTACCCTCTCTTATATATATGAACAAATATATGCATGCCTGTTTATCAAAACACTATCCACAATGGCAAAAAGATAGCAACAACCAAAATACCCATCTATGGAGGAATGGGTAAATAAATTTTGGTATGTGCCCACAGTGGAATATTATACATCCATGAAAAATAGTGATGAATCTTTCAAACACCTCATGACATTGACAAATTTGGAAGACATCATGCTCAGCAATGTTAGTCAATCTCATTAAAAAATGGTGTCTAAGAGGACTATTAAAAAAGAAAAAAATCAAGAAAAATGGTTTTCACACCAAATGAAGCAGACTTTGAAAGCTGTGGGGAATGGGACAAGAAAGTGAGGGAAAGAGGAGAAAGAAGAGAAAGGGCCATCTACATGGGCAGGGGGGAAGTTGGCTTTCTGGGATACTACCTGAAATAAAAACAGGATCAGAAACATGTTAATAAGTGTCCTCCAACAGAAAAGTGGGTGAAGGGAGACGTCGAACAGTGTAAGATCTGACAAAATAATAATAATTTATAAACTATCAAGGGTTCGGGAGGATGGGAGGGGGAGAAATGAGGAGCTGATACCAAGGACTCAAGTAGAAAGCAAATGTTGATTTTTTTTTTTTAGCAAATGTTTTGAGAATGATGATGGCAACAAATGTATAAATGTGCTTGACACAATGGATGGATGTATGGATTGTGATGAGTTGTACCAGTCCCTAATAAAATGATTTTTAAAATTAATTAATTAATTAAGTGTCCTCTTCCACCTGTAACATCTATTATGTTGTAGATCATAATGTGCAGATGGTGGGGCTATTCATCAGCATCCAGGCATCAGATTCAGAAGGACATAGATGGAGAAATGGCTTTTCTATTGGACATGGTAATGTCTTCGTTTAGAGGGGTTAGCTTGGAACTTCCTGCAATGTTCAGCTGGAGCATTTACAACGCGTTAAAAACTTATCTAGGGGCCACAACATAGAGTACATTGTTCTCCGACAAAATAAGTACTTTGTGGTTAGTTAAGGCAGTGCTCGAAACTCTGAAGGGCAGGCTTTCTTGAGAAATCACATTCACTTCTAACATAAGAGCTGGTGGCTGTGGGCCACCAACACTCAACAGCCATATGAACACTCCCACAAAAATGAGGAGGATGCTAAAACTCTGCTCCATCCTCACTTGAAAGCCAGGGAAAAAGCAGAGCAGGGGTGAGGGCAGGGCTGGGTGGGGCATGGGGGTTGGAGAAGCTTTGATTGGTCCAGTCAAAACACCTGTGTTTAGGTGACAGTTTGGCCATTGTCTGGCTCTGTGACACTAACCTACCCCCATATGGTTTCCAAGTCTGTAAATTTTATGGGAGCAGATTGACATAGCTGCTCCCCACAGATCCACTAGTGGTCCCAATCAACCTTTCAGTTGGCAGCTGAGTCCTTTAACTACTGGGTCACAGGGCTCCCTGCTAAAAATTAGGGATTCTCAAACCAGTGTGGCTCAGATTCCCCTAGACCAGTCCTTCTCAACCTTCCTAATTCTGCGAACCTTTAATACAGTTCCTCATGCTGTGGTGATTCCCAACCATAAAATCATTTTCGTTGCTACTTTGTAACTGTAATTTTGCTACTATTATGAATCATAATCTAAATACTTAATATAAAGGATGTATTTTGGGTGACCTCTGTGAAAGGGTTGTTTGGCCCCAGGTTGAGAACTGCTGACCTAGATTCAACACAGCACATAGAGGACAGGGCCTGGGCCCTCATGGTTTTATCATGTTGTGAATTAAATAAGTATCACAGGTGATTGTGATACTGGGCCAAGATCGAGAGCCACCGCGGTAGGGGAAAGAGAAGCTTGGTTTTTATTTTTGATTTTTGCAAACATGCACTGTCGAGAATTAAACGAAATGACAGAGTGAAATAGTAAGGGCTGTTAAAATAACATTATCTTTGTTAGCAGTAGAGGGCCTTATTTATTTAATAATTCTATACTTCTTAATAATTAAAATCATGTCACACCTATTAAAAGTGTGTCCTATGCTGACAAAGCCCACCCCACTAGTTGTCAGACTGACTGGCTGACTGGCCTTTTTCAATCACTCTTAAACCCACCCATGATCATTAAGTCAATTCTGGCTCATAGTGATCCAAGATTCCCTATGCTGTAACTCTTTATGACAGTAGAAAAATCTCATCTTTCTCCCAAAGAGCTGCTAGTGGGTTTGAACCTCAGACCTTGCAGTTATCAGTGCAACACTTAACCAAATTCCTCTTGATCACTCTTAGGTACTAATATCTCCTTATACTAAATACCAATCTTCCATCAGGCATTTCTTCGAAGCTGTCAAAGCACTTGCTGATCCATCAATTCAGTTGATTTCCCACTCATCTAATGGGGTGAGTAGTACAAGCATTACTACATCCATCTGGGGATGATCATTTCCCAGGGCTCGCAGAGGACAGAATACTTGGTAGTTCTACCCTGACCTTTAGGGTGGTTATGAATCAGAATCAACTCACTTCCTGTTTGGTTTTAGAAGCACTGAGACATGAACTATTTGCCCTTTAGAACAGAGATGATGTCTTCTTCACGGTCCCATGCAAACCATCCAGAACATGTTCACAAGGATTAAATGCAGGTATCATTGTTGCCTTTCATTTACTTCCTAAGGATGTTGGATTTTGAACTCAGCAATGACTGTCTCTTGTTAATATCTATAAAATACAAGCTCCAATAAGGAAGGTGTTTTTTATTTGTTTGTTTGTTTACTGCTGTATTACAAACACCTAGAACATTATCTGGTATAGTGCAAACATTTCAAAAAATTTAATAAACATATTTTTTAAATCTTTAATGCCTAACCTCGTACCTATCCTAGAAATATGCTTGTATTAAGAGGGAGGAAAAGATCTAGGGCTAAATATAAAAGATCTAGAGCTAATATAAATATAAAAACATGTGAAAACATCTAGAAAAGACTGATTAGTACAGAAATCCACCAAATCTATTTATTAAATAAATTCACCAAATAGAGTGCTGACCCATCAATAAGATGACTATATGTACACTCAATTTTTACAGGCATGTGTAAGAAGCCCTAGTGGTGTAGTGGTTTGGTTATGTGTTGGGCTGCTAACTGCAAGGTCAGCAGTTCGAAACTATCAGCTTCTCCTTGGGAGAAAGCTGAGCCTTTCTACTCCGGTGAAGAGTTACAGTGTCAGAAAGGACAGTTCCATGCTCCCCTATAGGGTTGCGATGAGTTGTAATTGACTTAATGGCAGTAAGTTTGGTTTTTCTAGTTTGTTTTTATTTTTTGCTTTTGGCTTTCTTTTTAAAAATATGGATTTCATCTTTGCCATAAAATTAGCATTAAGTAAGGTAAAATATTGGCAAATAAATTGACTCTGGAAAGGTTAATGATCACAGAACAAACTAGTTAATGGCTGATTATTTTTCCATTATATATGTCAAACTATTTCTTTTTTAAAAAGTCAGAAGAAAGAAAGCATGCCATTTGGAAGAGAATTGCTAGATAATGATAATTATTAAATAGAGTTGTGTTAAGAATTTTTCTTTTCCTTGAAAATTTGGTTTGGGTGAAAGTTTACAGCATAGATTAGTTTTCCACTCAATGATTTATATATCATATATACTTTGTCTCTGACATCAGTTGCAATCCCCTCACTGCAACAACAACCTTCTCATTGCCTCCCTTGCCTCCCTATCTCCATTCACCCTTCTGCCATGCCCCTGCCTGCTTTCTGGGCTCTGTATTGGCTCAATGCTACTCTTTTGTAAGATGAATTGCTCTGAGGAGTGTGCTTTTCGTGGGTGATATTGTTCATGCCATAAGCCTCTCTACTGTTTGGCTAAAAGGTGATCCTTTGTGGGGGGGTTCCGGTCCAGATTTGAAGACTGGGTAAGAGTCACAGTCTCTGGGGTTCTATCAGTCTCTATCAGACAAATGAGTTGGTCCTTTGTATGATTCTGGATTGTGTTCAATATTTTTCTCTGACTCTGTCCAGAACCTTTTATGGATCCCAATCAGAGCAGTTGATCATGGTAACCATTCGCCAACCAGTTCTTCTGGTCGCAGGGTAGTAGAGGCCCATGTAGTCCCTTTTTTCTTTGATTTTTCTTCATGATTCCTTGCCTCCTATAGCGAAAGACAGATAGCTACCTCTTAGATGGTGACTCAAGTTTTTAAGACCTCAGTTGCCACTCACCAAAGTAGAATGCAGAGCATTATCTTTGAGGACATTGCTATGCCAGCTGATGTACATGTACCCTTCACTACAGTCCTATGCCTCTAGGTTCAGTGACTCAGGGTGTTTGGTTATGACCAAAGAAGTTCTCCTAACTTTGTCCCGGTAACTGCTACTACATGGATATTTTTGTAGCATAAGCAAATATCCTTCGGTTAATGGCCAGTTTCAATGCCATTTCTTTTCTTATTTATATTGTCTGCATTTTCTAAAGTATACATGCATTCTTTTCTTTTATAACAAAGAGGAAAATACATTGACATTCTAACAATGGTTTATTGGAGTGATGAGAATATGGGTAGCTTTTCATTATTTTCCCTATTGAAAAATAATTCTTTATTTGAAATACTTTTTCAGTAAAAATAAAATTAATATGAGAAAGTTACAAGAAGTGCATTGCGGTGCAGATTCAGCTACACTGTAGAATGTCAAATATTTGTCAGTAACTCGAAGCACACATAACGTGTCAAATGTTGAAAAGAGGAATTTTTACAGGTTATCAGTAAAGAAAAAGAAAGCATATAAATAATTTAACTTCAAAAAAATCCCAAGAACCTTTAGCTTTGGGCAAAAAAAAAAAATATGCCCCAGTGTGCCCCATCCTTGGCGGGTGAAGATGGGGGTAGGGATGAGTGAGAGCGCTAGCACGGAGTTCTTAATATCCACATTGAACTTCTATGGCAGGAATGATTGATGGATGATATATAATTAAGTTCCCTTGACAAGGATAAAGGAAAAATTTCCCTGAGCCACTGTAACCTGAGCTAATGAACCCCTATTTAACCAAGGGTGTGTATTTAGACTGGATCTTACCTTAGTGACTTAGCCATTAGTAGGAATTCATTGTTTACCTTTAGGATTCTTATCAGTACTTAGACTCTGTTTGCATGTGATTTTCAGCTGATTGCTCAACACGCTCTGCCTTATATGATTTTGAAATAAATGAAAACACTGCAAGATCAGAAAAAGCTAATCTCAACTATCTAATCTGCTTCAAACTTTACGATTTTCTTTCCTCTTTCAGGATGCATTATGACTTTCTCGGCAAAGATTCTGTGACGGGCCCATACACCTGCTCCAGATCTTATAAAAGACCAGGTCCTTCCATATCTTTTAAGGCTCTCGGAGAGATGGGCCCGTCACCCCTTCTTAAACATCCCATCCTGGCCCTGGGGGGCAGCACCTGGGAAAAGCATCACAGGGACCCGCTATCTGCGAGGCCTCCTCAACAGAAAGTCGCAGAGACTGAGATGAACTGCAGTCGTTCATAAGATTCACGACTGGTTCCTACCCAACAAGCAACCAAGAGATCTGCCTTCTGGTCACACATGGCCCTGCTTAGATGACCTTGGACAAGCCCTTCCACTTTGAGGGGCCTCTATTTCCCCCTGTGGACAAAGACAACGTTGGAGATAACCTGCAAGGCTGTTTCAGGAGTCTCTGGGTGGTACAAACATTTAACCCAGTTAGGCGCAAACCAAAAGATGAGGTCGAAGACAAGGAGACACAGGGTGGATTGGTGGGCTCTTCCTTCAAAATAAGAGAAAGGAAATAGATACCCAGTCTAAGGCTCAGGGCAAATGCGAGGCACTCCTAGCTAGCACCCCTCTTGCAACACCAAGAAGTAAGAGTGTGGATTTTACATTCCTCAAGTCAACAGCAAGTGCCTGGCTGTATCAGGTGAGTTGGCATTCGCCCCTCTTCTCCTTGGTGGTTGGAGCAATGTTTTTATTTCCATGGTTTAAAAAAAACACCCAAGTTCATAGCTTTACCATGGGGAAGCCTTCATGAGTAATTAGGGGGCAGTGACAGCTGAACATCAAAAGGGCCGGTTCTGTGAGGCCAGGGATTTGGCAGCCTACAGAACCCTCCAGAACCTTCCACAC
This sequence comes from Tenrec ecaudatus, assembly GCF_050624435.1. NCBI lineage: Eukaryota > Metazoa > Chordata > Mammalia > Afrosoricida > Tenrecidae > Tenrec > Tenrec ecaudatus. The sequence continues at coordinate 23,331,683 of NC_134537.1, read as the reverse complement.
AGAGACCTACGGGAGGGCTGTTGTGATGTCACTCAGTGCCTGGGGCAGGCTGCAAGCCCCAGCACTGCCTTCCCTGAGTCCCACCCAAATGTCCCGGCCTCTGCCAGGTGTGCTCACAGGGGTGGCACAGGACTGCGGTGGGGAGGGAGGTACCCTCCCAGAGGAGCTTCCTCCCTCTCACTCTGCCCAGGGACCACGTGATTGCCTGGGTCTCTTTGATCTCCTGACTGAAGAGGGTTTTTGATGTCTGCTGAACCCTCATCTCTACACGTTCTACCTTTGGTGGGAAGCCCACATCCTACCCACAATTTTCCTTAAGAGCCTGGCTCCCTGCTGTCTGCCCTCCACCACCACCACCTACCACTTCAGAAAGCTCAGAATGCTCAGGGAGCCTTCCAATCAGGGCCTGTCCTTTTCTTCCTCCTTGCTGCACCCGGTCCCACCTGCACATCAACCCTGGCCCAATCTTCCCCAAGCATCTGTCACTCTAGGCTGCTTACCAGCTCCAAACATTGAGAGTCACCCAGTTGACTAATAAATTAAACGCCGATTTTCTTAACTCAGTCTGTAATGGCCCCTGTTACCAATCTAACCTCACACCGCCACTTCTCTTTAGCCCCCAATTCTTCCGTCCGTATGTCAATCACAGCAATGCAAATGGCACATCCGTCCAAATGAACTCAGACTTACCTCTCGGTGCGTTCTAGACACACTGACACGCGCTCTACCTCTGAAGAGCTCACTCCTGCGAAGCCCAGCTTCAAGGGCTCCTCCACTGCCAAGTCCAAGTCCACTCCCTTTTCTCAGCCTGCAATCTTCTCTCTTCTCATCACATTCTGGTCAAGACCTGTTAAGAGACATGCAGTACTTGGGAGCCAGAATCAGTTATCTAATTCCATAAGTTCCTGCTCTACTAGGTCTCTTTCTTTCTTTCTTTCTTTCTTTCTTTCTTTCTTTCTTTCTTTCTTTCTTTCTTTCTTCTTCTTTAACGTTTTACTGCAAATTGGGTAAAGTTTTACAAGGCAGATGAATTTTCTGTTCCACTCCCATTTTGTTTTAACTCCTCTTGGAAATCCCTTCGATCGGTATACAGTTTCTGAACCCACTTCCTCCTTGATTCCTGTTTCCATTCCCCCAACCTCAGCCCTTCAGAACTCTGTCCTTGAGTGAGTGCTGACCCTTTGTTCTCACGTGGCTAATTGTTCTACGGGAGCGCCTATGCTTCTTCAAGAACAACGAATTCCTACCAGTTATGTTGTGATGTGTCCCCCATTAAGTGCTTAGCTTATAACTGCAAAGTCCATGGTTCCAACCCACCCCGAAGCGCCTTGGAAATAAAGGCTTCGATGTCTATACCTAGAAATCAACCGTGGAAAACGCTACCGGGCACAAGTCCACACTGACCCTGGCGAGGCCGCCAGGAGTGAGAATCAGCGTCGCAGCCACTGGGTTGGTTTCTGTTTGTATAAGCACAGCTGAAGTTTCGCCATGAATGCTCCACGCATGAACAGTAGCAGCCAAACCAGATAGTGCAGATAAGTATGATACCCCAAGATGCTAACGTGGAAAGCGGAAACTGGAACCGCGAAAGGGAAATAATTTCTCTTCATAGGACTAACTTTTCCCGATAAAAGATCAACGCTTCTTCAAGGTCAATGTGCTACTGCTCAGCCGCTGTTGTCAATCATCTGAGGAAAGCTCTCCTCACACAGAAAATGACGACAGCAAATATGGACATGCTCACATGCGAACAAATATTTCATCACAATTTTTCAGTGTTTTCGTGTAATAATAATTCAAGCTTACAAAAAGTTGCCAAGGTAGAAACAGCCATATAAGGTCTTACCCAGATCCCTCTACGAACACCATTTGCATTATCGTCTGATCATTCTCTACTGCTCGTTCTCCTTCATGCAGATACATGCGTGAGAGAGAACGGGAAGGACAATGGGTATGCCTGTTTGGCTCAAATGGTTGTGCCCGTAGTTATGAGTGGGAAGGTTGACGGCCCAAATCGACCCAGCAGTGCTGCAGAAGACAAGCCTACTGGTCTACGTCTGAAATGCCACACCGCAAGGACCCAATAGACCACAGTTCTCCTCCACAGCACTGGGACCCCGTGAGCCAGGGTCATCCCCATGGAGATACAGACAAATACACACACCTGGTCCCCCCTCGGGAATGTTTCTAGGGTTAGTTACATACAAGGGGGCTTGAAAAGGTTTGTAGAAAAATTCCATTTTGGAGTTTTGGACCTTTTACTCCCAAATATTTAGGTTCATGTTTCCTAAAAATGGGCATATTATCTTTTTTAATCAGAGAACAATTATGAAATTATTACATTTATATACTTTGGTCTAAGATGCTCTCCACAGTCCCCATTTTTCAGTTGATCAAATGACGTCCTTTCTAGCCATTCTTGCTCTCCAGTCAAAGATCCAGTCTAGGGCCTAGTATTGCATTTACTTGTCATATCTATGAATCTCTAAATCTAGAACACTCCCACAACCTTTCTCTTTCCTTTTTTAAAAACGATTTGTTTTTTTAAAAAAAACTTTGCTTCACCTTTTGTTTTTGTTTTCCTCTAATAAAACATGTTTTCATTTGCATTTGTTGTGCTTTCCTCACTGGATTGAGGCTCTGCACTCTTTTCTCTTTTTAAATACTTTTATTGGGGGCTCTTACAGCTCTTATCACAATTCATACATTCATCCAGTGTGTCAAGCACATTTGCACATATGCCACCATCATCATTTTCAAAGCATTCTCTTCCCACTTAAGCTCCTGATATCAGCTCCCCATTTCTTCCCACTTCGTCTCCCGCCTGCCCTCCCTCACGAATGCTTGATAAATTATAGATTATTTTTTTCCATATCTTACATCGTCCTCGGTCATCCCTCACCCACTTTTCCGTTATTTGTTCCCCTGGGAGGGGGGTTCTAGATTGATCCTTGTGATCGATTCCCCATTTCTACCCCACCCTCCCCTAATCCTCCTGGTGTCTCTACTCTCCTTGTTGGTCCTGAGGGGTTTATCCATCTTGGATTCCCCATGTTGCAGACTCTTATCTGTAGCAGTGTGCATGCTCTGGTCTAATCTGACTTGTAAAGTAGAATTGAGGTCATGATAGTGGGGTGCAGGAAGCACCAAAGAGCTACAGGAAAGTTGTGTGTTTCATCAGTGCTATACTGCTCCCTGACTGGCTCACCTCTTGCCTGTGACCCTTCTTCTGTGAGGGGATGTTCAGTTATCTACAGATGGGCATTGGGTCTCCACTCCGTGACCCCGGCAGATTGTTACTGCTGTTTGTTGCCTTCCAGTTGACTCTGACACCTTTTAGCAACTTTTTTTATGTGTTACAGAACAGAATGTTGCCAGATTTTGTACAATTGGCCTAGTTGTTGCTATGTTTGAGTCCATGATTATGGCTGTTGTGTAGTACCTTCCTTCCTAATAAGCTCATCTTAGAGCCCTGTATTGGATAATATTCTGATGTGATCCATAAAGTTTCCATTATCGAACACACAGAAGTAGAATACCAGGCATTTTTTCCTAGTTTGTCTGAAAGGGGAAGCTCTTCTGAAACCTGTCCACCACCAGGGGTTACCCTGCTGCTATTTTAAAGACCAGCAGCATAACTTCCAGCATGATGGCAACATGGGAGTCACCAGAGTGACACACCAGCAGGCAGGTGATGCCACTACATACATACTAGTTGTTATCCATAGAATATCAGCTCCCTGTAGGCTAGGATTTGGCTTTCTGATATATCTCTAATGCCTACCAGAATAGCTGCTGTATCGAGTAAACCCCAGGAAACCCCAGGAAACAATTTCCTTCTTGGCTCGATGTTGCCTTGACTGAGAGACTGCCTCAGCTCCTAATCAGGCCAAACTCTTAGAGGAATGCATTGCTTCTATTGGCTCTGGCATCCAGTTTCTGAGTTGGAGGCTTTATTCTCTTATCAGAGGACACAAAACCAAAGGGCGGAAGCTGATGTGGAGCTGGGCAGAGCAGGCGGAACAGTCTAGTTGGTGGAGAGCACACCCGGTCTCCATCTGCAGCAGAAATAGCAAGAAACATATGATGGCCCTGCCTACAGTGATGCTTCTTCTCAGAGCAATTTGACTCCTGGGTTTTACTACTTTAATGACAAATTACGGCTTCCCAAGCAGTGTCGATTAAGGAGGTTGTGGATTAGCACGTTTAAAACAAACCTTGTCCAGAGACTGACAGACAGTGTCAGTGGGTGTCTGTGGGCAGTTACATTATCTCTTGTCAACTTGCGAAGTTGGGGGAGTCTAGCCTGTCAATGGGGTCGCAAGTTGATGACCTCATTTAGAGGCATGAAGGAGATAAGTGACTGGAGGCCACATACACTTGCTGCTTAACTCCTTGTGAGTCATGCCTGTTGACAAACCACATGGAGCTACACTGATAGAGCCAGATCCCTGAGCTGGAGGAGCCATGTGGAGACCCTTGCCAGTTCTGAGATGCTTTCACCACCACTGGATCCACAGACTTTTCATGCACTGGCCTGTGATCTTCCTGCATTTGGTGTCATTGCATGGCTGCTTAAATCTAAATGGGGTAATATCGAACTTAGGGACTTGATCTAGACTGGACTGAGATGTTTTCTTAATGTATAATTGCTCTTTGATATAAAGTTCTCTCTTACACCTATATGAGTGTTTATGAATTTGTTTCTCTAGTCTACCCAGACTAACACAGCGCCTTTCCTCTCACCTTCACCTGATGAACTACATTCTCAGCAGGTTTGAGGATGGAGACCAGGGTTTCAGGAAATTCAGTGTTCCACCCTTCACCAGAAATGCTAGAATATTTGCTGAAAATGCAGATGTCAGGGCCTCATTCAAGGGCTGGTAAATCAGCACAGTGGCAGAAAGAGATAGAACAAAGAAGGGACCTGCCTTTTTAACAGGCTCATCCACGGACACCATGAAATTGGAGGACCACTGGTCCCTGAGGAGTGTGGAATCTTTTCCTTGGCTATCAAGGTCTAGCATCACCTGGTTCTTGTGTTCTTTAACACTCTTCTATAACAATTGTTACAAACATACAATGAAATGTGGTCTAAACGTAAGCATCACACCCCAAATGTCTTACTAGTGTTTACCTAATTTGATCAGGAGCCCCGGTGGCCTAGTAGACACTCATTGCACTGCTAACTTTAAGGTTAGCGCTTCAAAACCACGAAAGAGTCACAAGAAAGTCAGGGCTCTCTACTCCTGTAAAGAGCTAAAGTCTTGGAAATTCATAGGCGCAGTTCTACCCTGTTCTCCAGGGTTGCTGTGGGTCAGCATGAACTCAATGGCAGTGATGTGTAATTATATACGTCTAATTTTATGGAAAATGGACCAAGCCTTCTATAAGAATCATCAAGAAACCTGGGTTGCAAAGGGAACTCTGTTGCTCTCTGATCTTAGACAGATCACTTCTCCCACCTTAGGTCCCCATTTCCTCGTGTGCAGAATGATCAATGGTATCAGATGAGCTTTAATATTCCTCTGGTCCTGTGGTCTTCTCTTTCCCATCAAAGTCAAAGCAAGGACCACATGTCAATCAATGAAACTCTTGATTAAACATAAGTAGCACATATTAATAAGAAACGTCCTCCTCCCCCCCCCCAACTATCATGATCCCAATTCTACCTTGCAAGTCTGGCTAGACCAGAGGATATACACTGGTACAGATAGGAACTGGAAACACAGGGAATCCAGGGGGTATGATCCCTTCAGGACCAGTGGTATGAGTAGCAATACTGGGAGGGTAAAAGGAGGGTGGGTTGGAAAGGGAGAACCGATTACAAGGATCTACATATAACCTCCTCCCTGGGGGACGGACAACAGAAAACTGACTGAAGGGAGATGTCGGACAATACAAAATATGACAAAATAATAATTTATAAATTATCAAAGGTTCATGAGGGAGTGGGGAAAAGGTTCGTGAGGGAGCAGGGAGGGAGGGGAAAAATGAGGAACTGATGCCGGGGGCTTGTGTGGAGAGCAGATATTTTGAGAATGATGAGAACAATGAATGTACAGATGTGCTTTACACATTGATGTATGTATGGATTGTGATAAGAGTTGTATGAGCCCCTAATGAAATGATTTTTTTAAAACAGAAATGCCTTTAATTCGGCATCTTTAGGAGTAGGGGTAACAAATCTTCAGAATCGTCGAGAATTAGAGCACACTTGGTTAATGCAGAGCAAGACGTAACTATGGTTAATCTAAGGTTAGGATCCCCACCAAAGTGTTGCTGTGGTTGGTAAAACAAACCCAGATTGATAATGGCTGAATTTAAATCAGAAAGCATGTGTGTATATATACACAATTACATATAGGGCAGAACAGAGGGAATTTCAGACTCAACAGAGTTTGTGAATGCAAAGGAACACAGAAATAGAAACCGTCAAATAGCCAGATGGCTGGGCTTTCTATTTTTAAATCTATCATGAGTTCTGTGGGACTCGCAATGTCAATGAGCAGAACTCAGAAAAACGTGGTAACCTGGCGTGTTTCTGTTTTCTAAACCAAACAAGATCACAGAGGGTGTCGAATAGCAAGGAACCTGTAAAATGAAATGAAAGAGTGAAGGCTTTCAAGTCTGCCGAGTCCAACCTTGAATATTACACCAGGACTCAAAGCCCTAATCAAACGTTCCTCAGGCAGCAAGTTAGTTACAATGGCTGTCACACACACTTCCAAGAAATACCTAATATAGCAGGGGCGCTTTCCCTTCCCTCCTCTCCGACTTCCACACACAACTTCTATAGTCATGGCACAGGCGCAAACGTGACAGAATCAACACATCCCCAGGTCACCGACAAGCCGAACTCTGTGCAACATCTAAGAAAATGTGTTTGGAAAAGGACGGCACTGCCGAGAAGACTTTTAGGGCAGCTCACGAATCAGCTAACCCAGGCCAAAGATTACTCACTTGAGAATGATATAATTACTTTCAATTTGCTTAAAGCCAGGGAAAAGTTGACACAGCGATTACAGAAAAATGGGCGAAAAAAGTAGAGTTACATTATACCGACTGAATTTAGGTTGTTCCAAGGGATCGGCCCAAGGCTTATTTGAGGAAAGATTATCTTGACAAATTGGATAAACATTTTCTGCATGACAGGACGCTGATGGAGAGGTTGTTCTGCAAGCACACCTGGTGGTGGTTTGCTTCGTGTTTGACCAAGGTGTTCAGCGTGCTCTGGGTTCTCCCAGGGGCTTTGTTTACCGTTTGGCAGGTAGAGGCAGAACCGGGGTAGGCCTTGGTAACGGTGGTTGGGCTCTGCAGATGTCTTACCCCACCCCTGTCCCTCCCCTCCTCCCCATTTGGGATAAAACAACTCTTGGCTAGACCAGTCCACAAAAGCCAACACCAGACTTTAACAAACAGTTCATGCTTAAGGAGGCCTGCAGTCTAATGCCCCTGAGGCAAATAAAAATGGCAGATGCAAATAAATGTGCCAGCACCCCCTGCACCCCCACTACCTTGGCTGCTTTCCATAGTCAACTGGGATGGAGAGGTCAGGTCCCACACAAGTCATTGCTATGGAGGCAAATTTCCCAGCATACAAATCATCCGGTACCAGGATGCAGAAAGTGTGAATGTGATGCTTTCTGTTAAGAGCATACCCAAGGAGCCCTGGTGACAGAGTGGTTATGTGTTGGAGTGCAATCGTAAAGTCAGCATTCTGAAACCACGAGCCAATCCACAGGAGAAAGACAGGGCTTTCTGCTGCAGGAAAAAGTTACCCGTCTGGGAAACTCGTGGGGCAGTTCTTCCCCGACTGACAGGATTGCTGTGGGTCAGCATTGACTCCATGACAATTATTTTATTATTATTATTATTATTAAGGACATGATTGCCTAGAGCCAAATAGGAGCCTCCTCTCTAGTCTTTGCAGACCCACTTGTATTCTAGAATTGTCTAACTGAAGGCAGACCAAAGGGGGTAGGGTGGTGGTGGTGGTGGGGGGGGGTGGTGTCTTTGCTATGACTTAGCATCTTTGAAATGAAATCATTGCCCGAACCAAAGAAAATCTGCTGTCAACGAGGGATTTTCAGTTGCAGTGACCCTGTGGGATAGAGGACACCAGCTTGAGGGCTTCCAAGACTGTCGACAGTACAGAAGCAAACTGCCACACTTCCTCTTACAGAATAACTGGGTGCTGAAACCACACTTTCCTTCTGTTTTATGGGGGGACGGGGAGCTGGGGGGAGGGGGGTTGCTTAGTAGTGAGCACTGAAACACTGCACTATCCAGGCATGGGTGATTTAGGCATGACTTGGCCATTCAGAATTTTCTAGTGCAGATAATGTAAGGAAGCACCAACTTAAGTAGCAGCATTCCCAGAAAGTTACTAGATAGTGTGGGGGAAATCCAACACTTACCCAAAAGCATTAATCCAAGAACTGTGAGCATGCACAAGGCTGCTAACTACCAGGTCATCAGTTCAAATGCACTAACTGCTCTGACAGAGAAATAAGAGGTTTTCTGATTCTATAAAATTTTATTGTCTCTGTAACCCTATAAGGATGACCTACTCTGTCCTATAGGGTCACTATGAGTCAGAATAGACTCTAGATAGATAGATAAATAGATAAATACATAGATAGATAGATTTCGAAATTAATGGGAAAATTTCATTATCTTTATTTTTTTGGTTTTTGTCCTCCTTTTAAAAAATTTCATTATCTTTAAATTCCATCTTTCCATAAACTTGTTAAATTCCCCTCACATATATGTGCATGCCAAAACCAAAAACCTATCACTACATTTAAATATTTATACTCAAAAAGTCCATGGAAATTTAATATTGTTTTTTTGGGGGGAAATGAATATTGTTAACAAAAACACTGCATGACTCTCCCCTTTTTTTTTGCACCAAAATGAACTCCTACTAACATGCTGTGATCTATCTGAACAAGATTTAGTTGGTGACACTAAAAATAAGGCATCCATGTGAAAAAAAAAGCCCCTCTCAGACAACATGAATTCTGCTAAAATAGAACAAAAACAAACATTACATTTGTACTTGGTGGAAGAATGGTAAAATCATTGATTTTTTGTTTGTTTGTTTTTCTTTTTAAAATCATTTTATTGGGGGCTCTTACAGTTCTTATAACATTCCATACATCAATTGTATCAAGCATTCGAGCATATTTGTACATATGTGGCCACCATCATTTTCTAAATATTTACTTTCTTTTTGAACCCTTGGTATCAGCTCCTCTTTTATCCTTCCCTCCACCACCTCCCACCCTTGTGACCCTTGATAAATTATAAATCATTATTGTTTTTCATATCTTACACCAACTGCTGTCTTCCTTCACCCACATTTCTGTTGTTCATCTCCTGGGAGAGGGAGGGGCAGTTATGCATTGATCATTGGTTACCCCTTCATACCTCTGTACATGTACTGGTCTAGTCAGAACTGAAAGGAAGGATCGGGATCATGATAGTGGGGAATGAGAAAGCCTCAAAGATCCAGAGGAATATCGTGTGTTTCAATCTGTGCTGTACTGCACCCTGGTTTACTCATCCCTTCCTTGTGACCCTTCTGTGAGGGGATGTCCTATTGTCTACAAATGGTTGTGGGGTTTGTGCTCTGACCCCCCTCATTCTCTTCTCTTTTTTCCCCCCTCATTCTCAACAATATGTTTTTGGCTTTATTTTGGGTCTTCTTGTGACTACTGCCTGATTCTGTTGACATCTCATGATCACATAGGCCATTGTATGTGCTTCTTCCATGTGAGTTTGTGGCTTCTCAGCTAGATGGCCACTTGATTAACTTCAAGCCTTGAAGACCCCAGACACTATATCTTTTTTTTTCAGACACTATATATTTTGATAGCTGGGAACTATCAGCTTTTTCCACCACATTTGCTTATGCACCCATTTTGTCTTCAGTGATAGTGCTGGGAAAGTGAGCATCACAGAATGCCAGGTTGTAAGAACAAAGTGTTCTTCAGTTGAGGCAGGGCTTAAGCAAAGGCCCAAAGTCTGTCCACTTCCTCAATGTATTGCCATATAAAGATTTGTACACCCATCAGTAGGCAACTGGACACCCCCCTACTGAAGGGCTGTGGGGAGGAAATGAGCCAGTCATGGTGCAGGATAACAATGATGAAACATATAACTTTCCTCTAGTTCTTAAATGCTTCCTTCCCCCACCCCCTACTATCATAATCCCAATTCTACCTTACAAATCTGGCTAGAATCAGAGGATGTACACTGGTACAGATAGCAACTGCAAACACAGGGAATCCAGGACAGATGACTCCTCCAGGACCAGTGGTGAGAGTGGTGATGCCTGGAGGGTAGAGAGAGTGTGGGGTAGAAAGGGGGAACTGAATACAAGAATCTACATATAGCCTCCTCCCTGGGGGATGGACAGCAGAGAAGAGGGCAGGGGGAGATGTCGGACAGTGTAACATATGCCAAAATAATAATAATTTATGAATTATGAAGGGTTCATGAGGTAGCAGGAGTGGGGAGGTAGGGGGAAATGAGAATTGATATCAAGGGCTCAAGTAGAAGGCAAATGCTTTCAGATTAATGATGGCAACAAATGTACATATGTACTTGACACAATGGATGTATGTATGTATAGATTATACGAGCCCCCAATAAAATGATTTTAAAAAAGATTTGTACATAGGCAAATATCCGTATTTTTATGAATGAATATATTCACATAAGTTCATACTTATGTTTATACCTCTATCTATAGCTTTGCTTCCTAGATCTTTTCTCTGTTTCCTTTTACCTTCCTCCATTCCCACCACCAAGCTTGCCCTTCTTCTGCCTCTTGGTAATTCCATTCAGCTAGCATGCTGGTGATCCAACACCACTTGCATCTCTACACCCTCCTCGTTGTTGTTTTAAATTCCCTAGTTGTTCCCCTGTCTATGACATTGTTTGCTCACCACTACCTCTTCCTCCACACAAGTCCCCCTGGAGCTGTTGGTCTTGTTACTTTCTCCTCGGGCTTGCTTCCCCTGCCTATCTTACGTACATAGGCAAAACAACAATAACTGAGACAGAACAAAAAGAAAACAAAAGATTGGATAAAAAAAGAAAAAAAACTAGCACCCCCCCTCAAAAAAAAAAAAGCATAGATAATTCCATGTCTGTCTGCTGACCTTTATGACCATTTTCTCGCTGGTCCTGGGGGTTCTGGAAACTGCCCCCTTCTAGCCAGAAGTCTATTTGGGGGGTGCCTTAGGGGTTTTGTGGCTTGGATTTGCTCCCATTGCTGATTTGTTATGTTCCCTGCTTGGTTCACCCCACTGTGGAAGTGGTCAGACCAGACTCCCCGCTGTGTCTCCCCAGTATTGTCCTCTGTCACCATATGCTTCAGCAAGGGGACATTATGTCTCAAGCTGTTGTCGGCCCTACAGTCCTCTGTGCCTTAGCAGTCAGTGCAGGGATGCCATCCTCATGACTTGGTGTGCCAGTATGGGGCCTAGTCCCTTTCTCTCTCTTTTTCCTTCTTGGCTTGCATCTGTATGGACATGACAGACTGCTCCCTCTCCCCAACCTGTAGATTCAGTGTTATCCTCTGTAACACATACTTCTAGGAGGAGGGGGTCAGTTTGACTCTCATTGGAGCTGGCCCTATAGACCTCTCTGTTCATGAGTTGCTCCATGCAGTTACATTGCCCTCAAGATCTGGCCCACCATGGTGGGGTCTGCATTCAAACTCCCATTTCTGTGGAGACATAAACAATACCCTCCCCCTGAATGGATTAGTTCCCTAGTCCCCGAGTGAAATCATTGATGTTTTACTAAGAGTTTATGGAGACAATGCCCCAAAGAAATCAGCAATTTACAAATGGATAACTCATTTTAAAAATAATTTATTATTAGTTGGGAATTAATATATCATATCATTCTATTGTTCAATCATGCCAAGCAGAATTGTACAATTGCTACCACAATCCATTTCCAAATGTCCTTTTCCTTCATGGCCTCCTTGACATCATCGTCCTTTTAACCCCCACCACTGAACCCCTCCCTCCAAACCCTGATTCTACTTGATGTCCCTATAGGTTCATCAATCCTGGGTTTCATATGCTGAAAAACATATAACACAACTTCAAGAAAAATGACCCCCAATGACATAATACTTCTTAGATACACCTTAATATGAGCAAAAAACCCACAAAAAAATACAGAAAATGCTGAAAACCAGATCAGGTCCAGCATGCATCAGAAGGGAGATCAATTGACAAAGTTTTAATTGTCCAAGTCAGATCTATGTCTGTGATCTTCTGTAAACATCTCTCCAATGCACCCCGTTTAGGAACCACTTTCCTCCCATCCCTCGATTGTGGATAGGTAGAGTTCACCAAGACTTACTTCCTTTGTGGTCCCCACAAATGAATCTTGGCCTCCCATTGTCTCCATAGCCTTCTGCACACCGGGTTCTCACAATTTAAGCTCTGATACTATTCCCCCCTTCAATTTTGGATTATATGATTCACAATCCTTCAGTGACTGATGATAGCGTGCTTCTTCCCTGTGGACTTAGTTGACATCTCACTTAGATGGCTGCTTGTTTGGAGACAAGCCTTTAAGACCTCAGACACTATTTTTTTCTGATAGCTGGGCACCATCTAATTTTTTCACCCCATTTGTCTACAGCACGCATATCTTCTGTGTTCCCTTCCTGAGGGTGTGGATACCTCATTTTAAGAAGAGACAAAATGGTGTAGACCAATGACAACAATTTGCAAAGAAGCAATCTTGCTAATCCCCTACTTGAAGAGGAACTCTAATTTAATAGTAGAAACAATAGCCAGTATCAGATATCTTATTTGGTTCAGTTTATACAATTCTGACTGAAAAATTAAAGTTGATCAAACTCTCTGCTCGACAGATGCAAAAACTTATTCTTCACTCATTTGCTGATAAGAACAGTTTGTAATGGAAATTTTAAATAAGTTAGATCAAGATTCTGAAGAATTTATAGGAAGAATTGTAACAGGAGCTAAAACAGAGCTTTGCCTGAACACTCTTGAAGACAAAGCACAATCAAAGCAATGACAACATGAGGTGGAAGTGGTCCAGTCAAGGCTAAAGAAGACTAGTCAAGAGCAAAGGTGATAGCAATGATTTTTTTTTTTATGCTCAAGGCATTTTTTTTATATGTTCAAGGCATTTTCCATCCCTTGTCTGTCAGTTTGTCATACTGTGGTGGCTTGTGTGTTGCTGTGATGCTGGAAGCTACGTCACTGGTATTTCACATGCCAGTAGGGTCACCCAAAGGGAACAGGTTTAACAGAGCTTCCAGACTAAGAGCGTACTACGAAGAAGGAATCTGCCCATTTCAGAGGAATAAGCCACTGAAAACCTTATGCATATTTTTAAAACCTTGTCATATACTGAAAGCCTAATGAGTGGAAGAAAGCATTGTCATAAATAGTGTCAGAGACTGGCCTCTCAGGTCAGAAGGCACTCACAATGTGACTGAGGGGGAGCTGCTTTTTCAAAGTAGAATCAACCCTGGTGACGTGAATGGTATAAAGCCAATGGGAGGAGAACTTTCGAGATCTTCATTAGCTGATGTGGCATAACTCAAGATAAGAAGCAACAACTGGCCAACTCTACTCACAGTACTAATCATCAGAACTCAGAATGACCAAAGTATGAATAGAAAAATTGGAAGTTCTCAAAATTATATTGAACAAAAACACACAAAATTCTTTTTAATTATATTGAACACATCATTATCAGTATCCTTGGTGTCAATGGGCCAAAAGAAACTGGTGCTGGTGCTTCAAATCAGAAAACCAAATGGTTCGCTATGCCAGGAATGACACAAACAAGATGAATGGCATTGCATTTACTGTCAAAAAGGACATTTCACAGCCTCAAAGCCCACATGGAAGAAGCAGACCAGCCCATGTGATCATGAGGTGTCAATAGGAATAGGTAACAGAAGTTCAAAACAAGCAAACAAATTGATGAGAAGCATGGACAAAGTGGAAACCCAACCCCACCTGTAAGATAATGGAAAGTCCCTCACTGAAGAGCCACATGGAAGGGATGATAAATCCAGGGTATGGGATAGTCCTGAGGAGACACATAACTATCTTCTAGTTCTTTAATATTTCCTCCCCTTACTATGATGGTCTTTGTTTTACCTCATTCATATTGTTAGACCTGCATATGTTCATTTGTATAACTAAGGTCACTTGATGCATGAAAGCCAAGATAGAGAACCTTTCAGAAACAGTAACAGGAGTAATGATTCCCCGAGGATTTAGTAAGAGGAGGGTGGGGTGGAGAGGGAAGGAGGAGCTGATAGCAAGGATGACTGTGTAACCCCATTTGAGGGGGAAAATAGCAGAATTGTAGGTATATGGCTATATTGGATGGGAGAAGATAAGACAAAAATGAATATAAAATAAGGATTCCTGGGGGGTAGGGAGGGGATAAAAGGGAACTTCTATCAAAGAGTTCAAGAAGAAAGAAATGTTTGGAAACTGATTGTGGGAGCAATTGTACAATGATGCCTGATCTAACTTGAATTACGGATATTATAATATCTGTAAGAGATCCCAATAAAATGATTTTTAAAAGGATATTCAATATCTATCTTGAAATAATAGGATTATAATATCTATTCTGCATACAAGGAAATCCAATCAATGGAACTATTATTCAAATTTATACACCAACCACTAAAGCTCGTGATGCAGAAGTTGAGGAATTCTACCAACATTTTCAGTCTGAATTTATAAAACACAAAATCAAGATGCATTGATAACTATTGGTGACTGGAATGCAAAAGATGTAAGTAACAGTAGTTGGAAAATATGCCCTTGGTGGTAGAAATGAAGCTGGAGATAACATGATAGAATTGTGCAAAACCAATGACTTCATATCAAATACCTTTTCAACAACACAAAAAGCTACTATTATACACATGGACTTCTCCAGATGGAGTAGGCAGAAATCAAATTAACTACACTTGTGAGAAGACATAATGGAGAAACTTAGCACCAGCAGTTAAAATGAGGCCAGGGGCCAACTGTGGAACAAATCATCAATTGATCATATGTAAGTTATGTTGAACCTGAAGAAAACGACAAGTCCGCGAGAGTAAAAATGTGACCTTGAGTATATTCCATCTGGATTTTGAGGAAAAAAATAGACTTACTTCATTTAACACTAATGACAGAAGATCTGATCAGCTGTGGAGTGACATCAATAACATCATTCATGAATAAAGCAATGAGATATTTAAAAAGACAGGAAAGAGAAAAAAAATCAGTGTGTATGTCAGAAGAAAATTTGAAACTTGCTCTTAATCATTGAGCAGCTATAGCAAATGACAAAGTCAAAAAGCTGAACAGAAAATTTCAAAGGGCAGCTCAAGAAGACAAAATAAACTTGTGTTAGTTCGGGTTGACTAGAGAAACAAATTCATAGACATTCATGTGTATGGGAAAGAACTTTATAAACAGGAGCAATTGAATATTGAGAAAACATCCCAACACAGTCCAGATCAAGTCCACAAGTCTAATATTAATCCATGTGTCTGATACCAATCTATAAAGTCCTCTTCAGACTCATGAAACACATGCAATGATGCCAAATGCAAGAAGATCACAGGCCAGTGAGTGGGAAGTCTTGTGGATCCAGTGGCATTGTAAGCATCTCAGTTCTGGAAGGGGTCTCCATGTGGCTTTTCTGACTCCAGACATCTGGCTCCATCAGCCTCTCTCCATGTGTCTTTTCCACAGGGATGTCTCACAGGGAGTGATCCAAGAGAGTCTCCTGCCTCCAAGAAGGAATACCAGAGTTCCCAGAATCCTCAGGAGAAGGCCTCATTGGCTATCACCTGACTGACAGGCTAGACTCCACCCCTTCACTCTTAAGCCTCTCAAACTGACAAACGATTATATAACTACCACAAAACTATCATAATGAAAATTCTCAGAACTGGACCAACAAGTAACGTGATGATAATTATGGAGAAAAGATTGAAGTGTCAAGGCTTCCATTTCCTTGGATCTACCATCAATTCTCGTGGGAGCTGAAGTCAAAAGATCACAGGATGCATTGCCTTGGGGAAATCTGCTGCACAAGACCTCTTCAAAGTGTTAAAAACAAAACCAAAAAAACCAAGGAGGTTACTTTGAGGACTAAAGTGCACCTATCTCAAACCGTGGTATTTTCAAATGCCTCAAATGTGTGCCAAAGTTGGACATGAATAAGGAAGGCCAAAGAAGAATTGGTGCCTTTGATATATGGTGCTGGCCAAGAATATTGAATGTATCATGGACTGAAAAAAAATTAATCAAGAATTAATCTCCCCTGGAAAAAGTACAGTCAGAATGCACCTTTGAGGCAAGGATGGCAAGGCTTCACTTCAGGTACTTTGGACATGTTGTCAAGAGAGATACGTTCCGTAAGAAGGACATCATGGTAGGTGAAGTTGAGGGTCAGGGAAAGAGTGGAAGACCCTTGATAAGATGGATCGACACAGTGGCTATTATGAGCAAAACCCAGGACCAGGCAGTGTTTCATTCTGTTACACGTAGGGTGCTATGAGTTGGAACTGACTTGCGGGCCCCTAACAACAACAACAACAACAACAACATGCAAAAAGGCTCTGTGTCACACCAGTAGAGGAGCTTGGTCAGTTTTGCTACCCTGTCTTGAAGGATAAACCATCTTGGAAGAGAGACAAGAGACCCTGCGGATCTGGGAGGAAGTTCAAGATCTTCATCTGAAGTAGCAAGGGCCACCAAGACCAGAGGCATCACAGACTGAGGTTGGGAAACCCAAAGGAGCAGCACCACAGCTATGGGGTAGTTTCTCAGTATCTGGCCTGCGACCATTGGATTGTAGGACAGAGTGGCAGGTGGGCTGGATTCCTGGTCCATAGAAAGAAAGACCAAAGGGCCGCATACTGAGAGATTAAAGTGGAGGGACTTGGCTGCTGGCTAAGGTTACCAAAGACTGTATTCCTTACTGTTTTCTGATCCTGACTTTTGGTAACCTATTAACAACTCTAATGAACCCACTTAATTGTCAGTGTTGTCTTGGGTTCTGTGTGGCCATTACAACAAATTATTACAGGAGGGATGTATAGTGGCATGAGAAGAATGGTTGGTGTGTTAGTCCGGGTACACCAGAGAAACAAATCCATAGAAACTCGTGTGTATAAGAAAGTGTTTTATACAAAGGATAATTGTACATTAGGAAAGCATCCCAGCCCAGTCCAGTCCAAGCCCATAAGCCCAATATTAGCCCATATGCCCAATACCAATCTATAAAGTCCTCTTCAGACTCATGAAACACAGGCAATGGAGCTGGATGCAGGACGATCACAGGCCAGTGGGTAGAAAGTCTTTGGATCCAGTGGTGTTGCAAGCATCTCAGCACTAGCAGAGGTCTCTACGTGGCTTCTGTGGCTTCAGAGGTCTGGTTGCATCAGGGCAGGCCAATGCGGCTTCTCCAGCTTAGGGCACTCAGGTAGTGCCATGTGTCTTGTCAGCTGCAATGTCTAGCAGGGACTGAACCGAAGGAGGGAATTCCAGAATTTTCCCAGAATCCCCGGGAGAAGGACATGCCTACAGAGGCCTCATTGACTGTGTTCTCATTGACAGACTAGACTCCACCCCTACACTCTTAATCCTCAAATTGATGAATGATTATATAACTACCACAGTTGGTGTCAGAATAGGTAAAGAAGGGTGAACCATGGAGGCTTGACTGGACCCTGCTTCTTGGCAATAGGGAGGCCAGAGGGAGTTAGATATGTCCAGATTGTTGTTCATTGTATAAGATTATGAGATGATGAGTGACACGTTCATGGTTATACAGCTAGAGTGTCCTGAAGCCTGGAATGAATTTCAGTGACATTTTGCTTGACTCGGGCCCAGGGCTCATTTTATAAGACACCCTTTCTGCATCTTTTAAGTGATTGACTGGAGTCAAAGCTGGTGATTTTTCCTGCTAGTGTCTTAAGGCAGAACAAGATAAAAACCTTAATGATACATGCTAATTATAACCTACTTTCCCTTTATGACACTTCAATTATAATTAAAATGAAGTTTTCTAGCAGTATTTCTCCTTACAGCAGGTGTTTTGATGTGATTCAGATCTGAATGGAAATATTGTTTTTGACATGGTGGCCAGGAGGTGGTTAATTAACCTCTAGTGATCTCAGTTTCTGAATCTAAAAAATGGGAAAAGACTTGCCTTCCCGGGTTGTTAAGCTTTTTGATACTATTATTTATCATTGCTTTTTATTATTACCCATGTCTCTCTGAATTCCTTTACAGCATGTTGTTATCATCTGTGTATTGTTTTGAGGTACAAAAGAGGTCCCACATCTTGAATATCATTTAAAGAGAGCATTTATTAAGTCTTAAAAAGGACAAAGACAGAGACACATCAAGCAGAGAAGGGAGGGCCCTGGCATCGGGTCATAATGACACCCAGCATTTACTGAGATACACAGCATTAAAAAGGATGTGTGAGGGCACAGGAAATTGTCACAAAAGCATGATGGGTAGCAGATCAATAGGTTATAGTTACAGGTGGGCCTACAGAAGCAGGAATAGAACCAAGACAGGACATGCACATTTATGGTGGACAGAAGATGTTACAAGAAGGGTCCAGGGGCTTCAGACAAGGCTGTCAGGGTATGACTTGATAGGGCAATGCCTCATGACTATGGGACTCCAGTAACCAGTCTATCAAGAACATACCCAGGTAAGTCCTCCAGGGAGACTGACCCTCCCTAGGCTGGCTAGAGGCGATGAAAGTAATTCACTCTGCAATGGACTTTGTCTGTTGTTATGTGTCCCTACACTGGTTCTGACCCATAGTGACCCTATGCACACACAGCAGACTGAAACCCTTCCTGGTCTTGCTTCATTGCGCTCATTGTTGCAGACGTGGTGTCCCACCGCGCCCGAGGCCAGAAGATCTGTGTGGGGAACCTAGAATATCTTCTTCGTGAGGCTGTACAGAGGCACTCTCAACACCTCCACTGAGGTGGTACCATAGAAGGTCAAGTAGGAAGCCAAGTAGGTTTGGCTGCTCATAAGGCAAGGTCTCACTTCAAATCCCAGTGTAGGAATTGTGGGGATTCGGAACTTCCGTTTTCTTCTGGTAGTAACAAGACACTCTCCATCTCTCCCCACTGAGTAAGATCAGAATAAGCCTAGTGGAGGGTCAAGATGTTTACCTTTGCCCAGTGGCTGGATCTATTGCAGCATTTCCCACATGGAAAGTCAGAACTCTGATCCCCAAACCAGACAAAGATAAGACCAAGAAAAAACTACAGACCAATACCCCTCATGAATAATGGCATAAAAGTCTTAGCCAACCCTAAGCAAATACAATTCAGCTACATAAAAAAAACTGCTTACTGTGACCAAGTAGAACCTACTCAAAGGTGCAAAGTCAGTTCAGTATTTGAAAATCAGTTTGTTTAATCCATTATGTTAGCAGGCTGAAGAAGGAAAATCATTCCATGAATCAAAACAGACAAACACACAAAAACATTGACAAAAGTCAACACCCATTCATAATAAAAATAATGATGCAAGACAAAAACATCTTCAAAAAACTTTCAGCTAACATCAATAAAAACTTTCGATCTATACCACTTGGTGGTGAGTGACTCAGTGATGTTCTCTTAAAGTTTGGAAACAAGAAAAAGGTATCTCTGCTCTCGCTATTACTACTTAACATACAACTAGAGGTTCTAGCCAGTGCAACGGGTTAGGAAAAGTCAATAAAAACATAGATCAGAACGGAAGAGGCAAACCATCCTTGTTTGCAGATAACATTATTGTCTACATAGAAAATCCCAAGGAATTTACTGAAACTCTTAGAACTAATAAACGAGTTTAGCAAAAGTCCCCAGACACACATACAAAAATAAACTGTATTGCTCTTATACAAGCAAAGAGGAAGCAGACATAAATTAAAAGTGTAAAACTATTTGCAATTATTAAACAATTTCAATACTTAAGGATTTCCCCCTGATGTCTGTATCATTGGTGTATACCCTCCCTCCATATAGTGCTATTCGTTTGTTTTGTCTTCTATTGGGATTTGGGTTAAAATTTGTGGAGCAAATCAGTTTTCCAGTCAACAATCCATATACATTTGTTTCATGCCACTGATTGCAATCTCCTCAGAGAAACAGGACTCAGTCCTCCCTCCTCCATGTGCTCCCCATTTCCATGCCCCTTCTTTCCTCTCCCTTCCTACCTTCTAAACTTTGTCTCCGAGCAAATGCTGCTCTTTCAATCTCTTACAGATGATTGATTTGATTGAAAGTTGAACCATAGAGATGAATTCAAATCCAGGCCTGACAGGTGATTAAGGAAAACAGTCTGGGGGTTCCACTACTCATTATTCAACCAGTGAACCTAGTCTTTTAAAAATGATTTTTAGTTTCCCCCCACATCTTTCTCCCATTCTATCCAAGAATTCTGCTTGTGATCCCTTTCAGAGCAAACAGTAGTGAAGCTAAGCACTATCAAGTTCCTTTAGTCTCAGAATCACAGAAGCTCAGGTTCATGTGTCCCATCACTCCTGTGGACGAATTGTTTGTATATATCTTGCGTTTTCTTCACTCTGGAAGAGACCAACAGCTGCACCTTAAATAGCTGCTCATAAACCTTTAAGACCCTAGTCACCAAAATACGAAAGAGAGCATTTTATTTACAGACTTTGTTGCACTAATTTACCTTGCTGTACCCTGAGAATATGACCTGAAGACCTCAGGTCCAGGACTCATGCCTTCAAGGATTTTTAATGGGAAGATGTTTTCATAGCTTTTACCCATATGTTCTACTATCTTCACAGATACATTTGCAGTATGTAGAAATATCCTCTGCCAAGTCTATGCATATATTGTTTGTAGAACCATTCAGTTTTCCATACCTGGTCAGCTTGAGTGTCTAGCTATAGATCCACTTGTAAGTTATTGTTATTACAACTATTGCAAGATTTTGTTTGTGTGCTTACTTTTGCAGGATCACTTATGTAAGAATTTACTTCTGTTGTCTTTAACACTTTTGTTCCTCTAATAGTCTTTCTTTGCCTTGTTCATTTTGTACTGATCTCCCCCTTATTTTACATTGTCTTCCTCTGAAATATTCAGTTTACGTCCAAAAAAACACTGCCTCCATCATTTTTGTCATGTAGGCTCAACAGGTATGAGAGAGAGAATGGGACAATATTCATGAAAACATAGAGGTTTTATGAGAACTTTTTTTGGGGGGGGACTTTTTTAATGTATAGGATTTATATGTTGAAAACTAGACAATATTGATGAAACAAACCAAAAACGATCTAAATAAAAGGAGAAATGTTATCATGCTCATGGATTGGACAACTCAACATAGTAAAGATATCAATTCTCCCAAAATTGATATATAGGCTTAACATGTTCTATCAAAATTCCAGCAATATTCTTTACTCATTTTAGTTTTTTTCCCTTTTATTTGTGAAATATAACACCTATACCTAAAACCTACACAGTCCATTGTATAAAAACAGTGACAGTATCCCATTATCCAGCAATATTTTAGTCGATATAGACAACATTTACAAAGGGACAAGAATAGCTAGAACTATTTTTGAAAAGGAAAAATAAAGTGACCAGAACAAGTCTACTTAATTTCAACACTTGTAATATAGGTGAAATACTTCCCCTCATGTCACTTTTTATCAAAATAACAGATTGACACACAAAGGATAATATTCATAAGTATGGTGCTTCCTTAAAACCGTTAATGAGAAGTGAAGATAAGGGAACAAGAAGACAAAGAACAATGAACACAGAACAACCAGAGCACTGTTAAATAGAATGCTGAGACATTGTGGGAAATGCAAGAAATGTTGCATTTGTTAAACGGGAACTTTATTTTTTGTATAAAATTGTACCAAGAGCACAATATGCAAACCAAAAATCCAAGCCCACTCCCATTGAATCTATTATGACCTATAAGCGAGAGTAGAACTACTTCTTCAGGGTTTCTGAGACTATACATCTTTATAAGAACAGATTAGAGAATGTAATTTAAGTCACCACCCATACCTCATCTTTCTCCCTCAGAGCAACTGGTGGATTTGAACCACTGACCTTGCGGTAGCAGTGCAACAGCATTTAATTCACTGTGCCACAAATGTACTTAAATAAAATACAAGGGCATCTCATAAATGTGTGGACGAATCCCATTATCTTTTAATTTCATTTCCCATGAACCTTTTGAAGACCCCTTATATTATATATACATATATGTGATATATGTGTATACATGTCTCTTACTGCCACCAAGTCAATATCCAACTCACAGCAACCAAATAGAACAAGGTCAAACTGTCCCTGTGGGTTTCTGAGACTATAACTCTTTAGAGAAATGCAAACTTTTAGCTTTCTCCCACAGAGTAGCTGATGGTTTAGAACTGCTGACCTTGTACTTAGCAGCCCAATACATAACCACTATGCCACCAAGGCTCGTGTGTGTATACATTTATCCCAAGGACATGAAGGATACGTTCGTTTAAAGCCTGTACCCTTATGTTTATAGCACTTTTATTTCTAATAGCCGAAAGCTGAGAACAACTCAGATATCCTTCAGTGAGGGAAGGCTTAAACAAAATAGTACAGGCATAGAATGAAGTACTATTTGGCAATAAAAATAAATTATGCACGGCCCATTGCATCAAAAGAGCAGCAGTATCCCAGTATTATATGCACAGTCATCTGGATATAGTAAAATGCTCCTTAGAAGCAAGAGGGCAAAGACTTCTTCCCATGTACTTTGTGCATGTTTCTAGGAAAGACCAGTCTCTGAAAAAAGACATCATGCTTGGCAAAGCAGAGGACAGTGATGAATAGGAAGGGCCTCCAGAAGGTGGACTGGCACCGTCCCTGTGGCAATGAGCTCAGCATAAGAACAGTCGTGAGCCTGGCAGACGGAGCAGGGTGCCCTCTGTTGTGCATAGGTCGCTATGAATTGGAACCAACTTGATGGCATCTAACAACACTTATGGAAATAACTGTATTGAGTGCTTTCTTTTTATATTTTTTAACTTTTAATTTAGAAAATATACAAAAAGTAAAAGACATGTAGTGAACTTCCTTGATACATCCCTCACCTAGATTTACCAATTGTTCATATTTTGCCAAATCTGTAGTCTTCATCATACATATATATATACATACATGTGTATGTATGTATGTATGTAGATGAGGAACTGTCAAAAAGTTTATGGGAACATGTCATTATCTTTAAATTTGCCTTTTCCATGAATTTTATAGTTCTCTGTCTTTAACATGAAGAGAGTGGCACTACATGCTAAGCTTGAGTAAAAACATGAAAGAAGAAAAACGTTTTAAATGCTATGTAACTGCTAATTGTTACTAATCAAAATTAACAGAATGTTATAATTAAAGGATCTGGTGATATTTAAGTTTGTTGGAAGCATACAGATTGCCTGAGGTCTCATCCTGTCAGGGATTTGCACACATAACAACATAACTAATGCTTCATTTCTTACAAACAATTCTCTTCTGAGAATATGGAAACAATGTTTGCCTGACTTGGCTTATGCAGTAAATGAACATAAAATAATGAGGAAAAATAACATGTGCATTCAGCAAACACTAGTTGAAAGCTAAGGATTATTAAATATTAAAGTAGGTCCTAGGAATAGTTGAAGAAAACACAGTCACTACCCTTAAGAGGATTTCTTGGGTCATGCAAATGATTCACACACTCAACTGCTAAGCAAGAGGTTGAAGGTTCAATTCACCCAGAGGTACCTTCCAAGCAACTGGCCACTAAAAATTCTATGGAGCACATACTCTGGTGCATGTAAGATTGTCATGAGTCAAAATCGACTTGATGGTAACTGCTTTTGTTTTGTTTTTACCCTCAAGAACCTCACAGCCTAGTAGAGGAGAAAGGGCCACATACAAGTAATTCTATCAAGTAGGATAAAGGGGTGCAGAGCCTCACCCAGTTTGGGGGTGTTGGGGAGGTCTCCTGAGTTGAATCAGCCAAGTGGAAGGGAAGGGAGCAAGCAAAAAGTCACGGAATGAAGTAGCAGGGTGCCCCCTGGACAGTCTCAAATTGCCTGTCATCCAGCAGTGAATCTGGAAAGGACTCTATCGAAGAACACATGTCTAAGGAACTTCATTTACCACGCTGAACGAGGGGGCTTCCTCCTTCTAATAGGAGTCATTGGGAGTTTTTCAGCTAGATCATGATTGCTGTGGGGTTTCCGTGGATTTCTTGGTGATGGGGAAGAGGTGGGTCTGAGGGGCACAACTTTAAGATGGTGAGACAGGTGTGTGGAAGGTGTGGTAGTGAAGGTGGGTAGTGTGACAGTCAAAGCAAGAGATAATAAGAGAAGATTGTGATTATACTTGATGCCACGAGTTGTATAATTTAAGATGGTGAAAGTGATACATTGCATATAATGGTTACTTCACTGCCTTCCAGAAGAAAGAGAGGCAAGCAGAACACAAAATTTAGGGAAAGAGATAGCAAGGAAAACAAATCAGGCAGTAGCAGCAAAATATATATAAAACATGAAGCTAATAAGACTTGGTGATTGATTTCACATGGATGCGAAAGAAGAAATTAGGAAAGATGATCTCTAAGTTCTTCTCTTGCATGATCAGGTCAGTCAGGAGGGTATGCGTGGCAAAGAGTATTTATTCAAAGAAGGGTGGGGAGGATCCAGGGAAGGGAGGGAATCTGTCGGGTATGACTGGAGCGGCAAAGGGAAAGACAAGTCCACAAGAAGGGTCCCTCTGAGATTTCCTTCTGTCGAAAGAGTTGATGAACAACAGCTAGCTCCAATTTAAATGAGAGCCCAAATGGATACTGATGAGTAATAACTAATGTGTTAGACAGGGTTCTCTAGAGAGACAAAACCAGATTGCTAATAATTATATAGATAGATAGATAGATAGATAGATAGATAGATAGATAGATAGATAGATAACATAATAATTAAACAGTTAAATTATAAAGCAATACAAATGGCTCAGTGCAACTCACCCTTGTGAGAGAGTTGTGAGACACTGGCAGACCTTCAAGTCTTGAGGGCCACTGGGTAGTCCTCTGTAGAGAAATTCAGGCTATCTGGGCACAGAAAGCAAACAGCAAGGCAGGTCACCAACAGTCAGTCAGATCCCCAACAGTCAGTCCCTAGCTCAAGAAATGTAAATTCCAACTGTGTGGTGAAGCAGGTCTTGAAGGATCCTCAAATTACAGCGACACGGTCCACAGATTAGGTGTCCCACAGGTAGTGTAGCTTGCAAATTGAGGCACAGAACAAGCAAGGCAGCCGCACACTGGTCCGATGATCAAAGAGCAAGAGACAAGAAAAGGCGAGGCTTCGCCGAGCCATTTATCTCTCCACCCTTCAATTAATCCCACATGTGTTTATCGGTCAGGCTGGCACCATAAACTAACTACCTCAACAGAGAAAGCCACAATCAATTGGAAGCCATGCTTTTAGAAGGCTGAATCATTTTTATCATTAAAACACACATTCAAAAGCTGATTCAACAGCAATCAACAATAGGGCACAAAGAAGAATCCCATTCTTTTTAAAAGTCTTATTGACATTTAATTCACTTATCACATAATTCAATGGTTTAATCATATTAAAAGGAGTTGTGCACTCATCACCACATCCATTTTAGAACATTTTCTTCTTTCTTATACTCATTATTATCAGCTTCCCATTTTCCCCTCTTAATAACCTCATTCTTATAGTGAAAGATTATTTTTAACTTTCTATCTAGGCCTTCAGCCTATGTGATTGCTGAAAGATTTGTTGGGCTTTATGTTCATGAACTGCTAACACGAGTTATGTAGGTGGTAGGATTTGAGATTTTTTTTTAATCATTTTATTGGGGGCTCCTACAACTCATATCACAATCCATCGATCTATCCATGTATCAAGCACATTTGTACATTTCTTGCCATCATTATTTTCAAAACATTGTCTTCCTACTTGAGCCCTTGATATCAGCTTCTCATTTTTCCCTTCCCTCCCCCACCCTCCCTCCCTCATAAATCCTTGATAATATATCAATTATTATTTTTTTATGTCTTACACTGACCCATGTCTTCCTTCACCCACTTTTCTGTCATCCATCCCCCTGGGAGGGAGTGGATTTGAGAAGATTGGTTGTGGTTTTTTTTCTTTGCACATCCATAGTGATTGACCCTTTTATAACTTTTTTTAATGCTTAATTTTTAATTAATAAAAACATCCCTGAGCCCAGCAAAAAGAAGACAGTGGCCATTCGGGCTAGAAATGGCCAAAGGGGAACTTAAGGGCACTGGTGTGGTGAAGGGCACGGTGCCCTTCCTTCACATTTGTTCTTTGCGGAGCTAAGCGGAGTTGAGCACAGACCAGCGCTCCTCCTTCCACATCTCAATAAGGAACAAGGAAGTGCCACCCAACTGATGTGACAGGATTCCAGTAGAGAAGAAAATCAAGTCACTGTGGGACATCAGCACAGTCCTGTTCTATCAGGTCCGGATAGTCTTGGGGTCCTGTGTTCCCCGCCTCCTAACTCTCCTGTCCCCTCTCACCAGCCGTCATTTCCCCTGTGTACATGACTCTAGTCCCCACATCCCAGCTGTCACCAATTGACTTATATATTGTGTTTCCATTTGGGAAATGCAGAGGCAAGAAACTCTTTAAAACACACACACACACACATACACACACACAACATGTGTTGGTATTGCCCCTTACCTGTCACAGAACTTTCATTTCCCCCCATGTGCTAGGCACAAGCTTTCCCTGTGCTGTTTGCAGACTTAGTCACCGGCCATGGAAGGATTAGGTGCAAATGTCACTCTGCCGTTTCCTTCAGTAGGTTATGCAAGTGTAAATTGGACTGTGTACGTGAACATTAGCTCTTTCCCTCCAACACTAAGACAGCAAGCAATGTTTGAGATTCCCCTGCCCCCTCCCCCTTTTCCCAGGAATAGAATGAGCAAGCAACGAGTCATAACTTTCTTTCCCTTGGCAGGCAGAAATATTGAACTGAAAACCCTGCCAACCTGCCAGTCCATATATGGAATGTGTCCAATTAACCTGGGGATTGAAATTCAGAATAGCCACTAACACTTCTTTTTCTTTCTTTTGCCACTAACACTTCTGATGAGGCTTACTAGAAATGATTTCTTTTCTTTTCATTTTTAAAATTTTTTTCTTCCATACTTTTATTGGAGGCTCTTACCGCTCTTATCACAATCCATACGTTCATCCAGTGTGTCAAGCACATTTGCACATATGCCGCCATCATCATTTTCAAAGCAGTGTCTTCCCACTTGGGCCCCTTATTTCAGCTCCCCATTTCTCCCTCCTCCCTCCCCGACCCACCCTCCCTCACAAGCCCTTGATAAGTTATAGATTATTCTTTTCATGCAAATGATTTCTGGATGAAGATCCCTTACAGGCGGTTCAGAGAAGTTGCAGCAGTAAGACCTCCCAGGCGCTAGAGGGAGTATCAGTAGAGCGGAAAGCAAACGGACGAACAACTTGTTGCCCTGTGGCCGATTGCAAATCATGGCGATCTCACGTGTGTAGGACCAAACTACTCCATGGGCACTTGTGTGTGAGAGAGACAGTTTACTGGCGCTGTATTCCAGTTCTTATTATGTTTTATTTGTTTTCTTATTGATGAGAACAAGCAATGAATAGAGTAAAATATCTGCCAGTTCAACCCTTTCGACGCGTAAGCTTGACTAGATTCATTGAGTTGAGGTGATAGGCTCGTCTTTTTGCTGAGTTGCTGTCCCTCATTAACATGAATCACTACCCTGTCTAATCTCCATCGTTGCTATGGTCAGTTTGAGCGCATGTGACAGTTCCTAAAAGCGCATGATAATGCGCAAGGCTGTCTTTGATTTTTAAACTCTTCAATCACAATGATGTTCACAAAAATTAACAAAGGTTGGTCACATTGGGAAGTTGGCCCACCTTTCTTTCCTAGTTAACCTAAACTATTGTTCAGAGCTGCTAACTGAAAGATCTGTGGGTCAAACCCACTAGCTAAGGAGGGAACCCACTAACCCACTAGCGAATCCATTAGGCTGCCCGCTGAAAGACCTGTGGCTGGAACCCAACAGCTGCTCTGTGGGAGAAAGATAGGACAGCTTGCTGTAAACATAGATAGCCTCAGAAATCCGATGGAAATGTTGTGCTCTGCCCTACAGGATTACTATGAGTCAGAATCGACTCAACAGCAGTGGGTTTTGTTTTTTTCAGTTATTACCTGGTTTTAAGAAGATTTGGAGGTATGTTTTGCTTTAAGGTGTAAGGATTATCTCAGAGCAGTAGTTTCAGGAGTTCATCCTCTCCCATGGTTCCAGAAAGTCTAGAGGATATTAGATCTTGAATTCTGTTCTATATTTCCCCCCTTTTGACATGCTATGGAATCTTTGCTCAAATTTTTCAGTAATGGTAGCAGATACTGTCCAGGTCTCCTGGCCCCTTGCTAAAGGGACCAGTTGTACACAGAGGTAATTACCCACATATGTCATATCCTCTTCTTATTCTTCCTTCTTCCTCTACTCACCAGTTGTTCCAAATGAATAAAGACCAATTACTATGGCATGGATGGTTACTCGCAAGCTTTTAAGATTCCAGGCACTGCACAACGAACTAGGAAGTACACCAAAAGCACTAACCACATTATTAGGCCAACGAACCAGGATGTCCCATAAAATCATGGCCCTAAAGTTCCAAACCAAGGATCCAAATCCCATGAGGTCTTTAATTGTCATAAACAACCTCAGAAGCTATTTTTTTCATTGTTGTAAGTATATCTATCACCATCTCACCAGTTAAGCTTCTTAATTGTATATAGCTTAAGAGCAATGACAATAATTAGCTGTACAACTCTGCCTTGAATGACATTTCCCCATTGCTGTTAGCCCTCCCTTCAACCCTTTAGCTATCCACTAATAAACTTTGTTTTCTATAAATTTATCTCTTTTTTTCATATCAGTGAGGCTATAAAACATTTGCTCTTTTGTGACTGGCTTATTTCACTCAACATAATGTCTCCATTCACACTGTAGCATGTATCACTAATTTATTTCTTCTATAAGCTGAGTAGTATCTCCTTATGTGTATATACCACATGCTGTTTCATTCACTGGCATTAAGGTTGCCTCCACCCTTTTGGCTATTGTGAATACTGTGCTACAATGAACATTGGTGCACATGACTCTTTTTGAGTCTTTGGGTCTACACCTAGGCATAGAACGACTGGGTCATATGGTAGCTCTATTTTTAGTTCCTCGAGGAACTACCATGCTGTTTTCCTACAGCATCTGTGCATTCTACACTCCCACTAGCAATGAATAAGAGTTCCAGTTTTCCCCATCCTAACCCGCATTTATTACTTTCTGTTTTTATTATTTTAGCCATCCTAGTGAAAGAGATATGGTATCTCACTGTGGTTCCGACTTGCATCTGGTGCTGAGCTTCTGATGTCCATATGTCCAGTAGCCATTTGAATGTCCACTCTGGTGAAATGTCTACTCAAATCTATTGCCTATTTTATGGGTGGGTTATTTTCTGTTGTTTGTTGTCAACATTTTGTATATATTTTGGTTATTGGATTCTTGTTGGGTATATAATTCTGAAAATATTCTCCCAGTCAGTAGTTTGTCTTTTTCAGTTTCTAGTTTCCTTTTCAGATTTCTCATTGCTGGTGCACATGCAGTTTTCATAGCTAGAGTCTTTTTTTTGTTTTTTGTGCTTTTAATCATTTTATTGGGGGCTCATACAGCTCTTAGCACAATCCATCCATCCATCTGTTGTGTCAAGCACATTTGTATATATGTTGTCATCATAATTTTCAAAACATTTTCTTTCTACTTGAGCCCTTGGTATCAGCTCATTCCCCCCTCCCTCACTCTCCCTCCCTCGTGAACCTTTGATAATTTATAATTTTTTCATGTCTTACACTGACCAATGTCTACCTTCACCCACTTTTCTTTTGTACACCCCCCAGGTAGGGAGTTATATGTAGATCATTGTGATCGGTTCCTCCTTTCGCCCCTATGTTCCCCCACAGCTGTCGTCTTTTGGAAGCAGATTGCCAGGTATATCTTCTGAGGCACCTACTGGACATGTTTGAACCACTGACATTTTATTTTATGTTTTTATATTTCACAGCTATAGGGTTGATTCCAGAAGTAATAGTTTACAATGCAGGCTCAGAAACTACTCAAAATATAATTATTTGATCAGGACAGCTTCTTAGCCATGCTCACAAGCAGGCCTCTATCTAGACCAAGACCTTTCTGCACGGCCTCTACCCTGCTCAGGTAAGTTACAAAGAACTTTTAGGTTGGTGGAATAATTTCCCAGAGGCATCCTACTCCACCAATAAAGCTATAAAAGTTAGCACTGGGTGGGTCAGCCAATTGAGCTTTCCCAGCAAGTGCTTGGAGGCCACTCCCCCAGCAAATCCCCTGCCCCAAAGCACAGCTCCTTGGTGCTGGTCTCTTGGTTCTGCGACATCTGATGCCACCATTTGCTTGCCATGGCTTCCTTTCTAAAGAAAAGTGTACTAGGTGAAGGTGTACAGAACAGATCGTGATTTTTTACGCTGAACCATTTATACACATTTAGTTTCAACTCATCCATTTCCATCTCCTCCACATTTATCCCACTTTCTGTGTCCACTCCTTTTATAACCCTCTGTCAGTGGGTAAAAGCTGCCTCAATTACCTTAAATCAGTGGTTTTCAAGCTTCCTAATGCATGACCCTTTAATCCTCATGTTATGGTGACCCCCTCCCCCAACCATAAAATTATTTTCATTGCTACTTCATAACTGTAATTTTGCTACTGTTATGAATCGGGCAACCCTTGTGAAAGGATCATTCAATCCCTAAAGGGGTCTCGACCTCCAGGTTGAGATCCACTGCCTTCAATAGCTGGTTAGTCTAACACGGAGCTAAGTTCAGTGTCAGACCTGATGATGAAGGGCCATTGTCTTGGGGGTCCCACCAATTTCTATCTAACCAATAAGCCTGGTCTCTTCAGTGATTTTCAGTTCTGTTCCATTGTTTTCTCCACTCTCCCCACACCTGCTCACATGATCTTTGTCCGGGACAGTTGGCAGTGGTAGCCTGGCACCATCTATTTCTGCTCTCAGGGTTGGGAGCCTGGTGTTTGGGAGCATGGTTGTTGACCCACTGATTTCCTGTGTCTTTCAATGTCCCTCACTCTTCTTTCCACTCGATGGGGAGTCACAAATGTTTGTACTTTAGACAGCTGCTCTCGGACTTTTAGAACCCCATTTACTACTCACAAAAGTAGGATGTAGAACTTATTTTCCTTGTAACTTGTTATGCCAACTGACCTTGATGTCCCCCAAGACTATGGTTCTGAGCCTCCAGGCCCAATTCCTTCCCTCAAGGTGTTTGCTTATGTCTAAAAAGTTCATAATTTGGTCCCTATATGCTCCACTCCACTCTTGGATATATTTGTAGCAGAGGTAAATAAATATCTTCTGTCAAACCTGTGTGTGTGTATCTATCTATCTATATATATAGATATAGATAGATATAGATATATAAAGAATACTTCCACTCTCCCTTCCAAACCTGTGTGTCTATCCAAGCATCTATTCATAGGCCACAACTAGATTACCACAGAGAATGCTGCGACCTGTCCACTTTGCCAGTTGTGGTCCTATGGGGGTTCAATTGTGCCATAAAACAACCACCAAAGTACACCTCAGCCATGCATATTCCATGGACAAGCAGATGGAGTCTGGGCTCCTGCTGAACTCTAACCCCAAGTCCAAGAACAGTCATTTCTGATAACACGGCCCTGCTAGATCCTCCCCTTCAAGAAAGGATCCCTAAAGGCAAGGATGCTACAGGAAAGGGAGGTAAAGACGGGCACATGGTGCCTGGCCCATCCTATGCCACGCCCTGGTATCTAAGATAAACAAGGTCATAGCCATTGCGGGACTTACATTATAAGATACAAGAAAGAGAACAAACAAATGAAGTGATAAGAAAATAAATAAGCAAACCAGTTAATCATGTGTTGAGATCATTGCTGTGAAAGACCTGAGGCTTAGGTGCTAATCAGACTGATAAGAAAGAGCTTGCCTGAGGGCTATCACCCTAGTTCAATGCCGAGGGTCAGGAGTAGCCTTTCTGGCAAGATGACACTTGAGCTGCAACATAAAACGTGAGAACAGCAGAAGTGAGGAAGGGCCTGGTCTTCGCAAGGAACAGAAACGGGCCCAGGGACACGCACAGGGAGCAAGTCTGCAATGACGCTGCATGTCTGGAGGGCCTCCCTAGGATACAGTACAGAATTCTGATTTGACTCTAAAAGCAGTCAGTCTTTGAAGAGCTTTAAGCAGGGCAATCGCCTGTTCAGTCTAAATTGTAAGTGCTCTAGCCCCTGTAGAGTGGATGAAAGAGGAGCAAGAAAGGAGACCCAGAAATAAATGAAGGGATTCTCCCAGGATTCTAGGTCAGGAGAGAGGATGTTTGCTCAGATCAGAGATGGGAAGACCAAAGTGGAGATAGAGAACAGAAGACAAGTGAGAAGTATTGGTTTGTAATCAAATAAAAACCACTTGGTGATGGATCAACTCTGCCTGGAATTTTGAACCTATAGAGATAGCAAGTAGAATACGGGATTCACGGGGAGGGGCGTTCAGTGGGTGGGGGGGGGGGCGCAGGAGAGACAACATCCAGGAGTCCACATAGAAAAGAAATGTTTGGAAACTGATTGTGGTAGCAAATGTACATTTCTTCTGGATGTACTTGAACAATGGACTGTTACGATGTATGTATTGATTCCCAATTAATAATAATTTTTAAAATAAAAATTTTTTAAAAGAAAGAACCTCACAGTAAATAAATAAATGCCTGTGGAAGGAACCAAAGGAGGTAAGGGACACAGAGTCCTGAAAGCTGATTGTGATCTTTAGGCTTGAGCCTCCGGGCAGAGGAGGTGGTGTTGAAAGGATGATTGAGGGCTTGGTGAAGAAACAGTGGTGATGAGATAGAGGGGACAGAGACAATGGGCATGAGGGACTCTGTTGGGTGGAGAGATATCCTAGAGATGCAAAAGAAACTGTTTAGTCAAGGGTTCATAAACAACTCAGGAAGCCAAAACTACAATGGAGATAAGGTTTCACAGGTCCCAAGCACTAGAACTGCCCCAGTCTGTTGGGCTCATGCACAATACATTAAACAGCATCTTTAAACATAGGTGAATAATTTTTTGTTTGTTTATTTTTTAAAAACATTTTATTAGGGACTCATACAACTCTTATCACAATCCATACATACATCAATTGCATAAACCACATCTGTACATGCTTTGCCCTAATCATTTTCAAAGCATTTGCTCTCCACGTAAGCCCTTTGCATCAAGTCCTCTTTTCCCCCCTCCCTCCCCACTCCCCCCTCCCTCATGAGCCCTTGATAATTTATAAATTATTATTTTGTCATATCTTGCCCTATCCGGCATCTCCCTTCACCCCCTTTTCTGTTGTCCGTCCCCCAGGGAGGAGGTCACACGTAGATCCTTGTAATCGGTTCCCCGATATATACAGACTTGCAGGAGTTTCTCCATCACCTGAGATAACGGTGCAAAGAACAAAGGAGTTGCTTCAAAAGGGATTGATACCCTCGAATCTGCATTTGCTGAAAGGAAAAGTGTGATTTGGACTTTAGCTTGAAATGAACCTAAAAGCTATGAAAATAAGACAATTTCATTGTACATACAACTAAGCTTAATACGTCACTCCATAATTGCACTGTCTCAGAACAAATAACAAATCATGTGGTGTTTGTTTTTATTGACATATTTTTTCACTCAAATTGTAAGGTAATAGAGAATATTTCTTTGCATTTGTATTTGATTTTCATACACTGATTTAAAAGAGGGTTAATTTTGCTGAAATATCCTAGAACTTTATCCTTTTGTAAAAGCATCTCAAATAACTATTCTCCGCATCATTTTCTTTTTTTTGGCAAATTTCTTGAACTGAAATTTGCAAACAATGAAACAGTGAAATTAAGCTTTTTAGTGTACAGTTATATGAGTGATGACGTATGCATAGTTACATCTCGCCACCAGAATTGAGGGGTTGGTTACCCCAACATACCTTTGGTACCCCTGTGTAATCAATCAACCCCTGTCCTTATGATTTTGGGCTTTCCAGAATATCATATAAGTGGATTCATAAAGTAAATAGTATTGTTTCACACAGACTGCTGCACCCCTGGTGTTGCCTGTAGAAATGTGCTGAACAGTATTCTGTTGTGAAAATGTCCCCTCCTTTGGTCTTGAAGGGTATGTGGATTGTTTTCAGTCTGGGGTGACTATGAATGAAGCTGCTGTAAACAATCTCCTATCAGCCTCATGTGAACATAAGTTTACATTCCAAACCAGTGTTTGCTGCAGTACTGTTGTCTTCTCCTCTTTAATTCTCATGGGACTGAGGTCTACAATATGCTCAATCACCCTGACTTTGTGTGGACTGAGCGTTCTCTTAGAGCTCCGGTAACCATTTGAATGTACGCGTGTATGGACATTTAAACTCACAATACACAGATAACGTCTGTGATTAAATTGTATGTTTGCACTATATCCATGGGTGTTTACTTAATTATCAGATTCGTGCTTCTAGTAACTATAGA
This sequence comes from Tenrec ecaudatus, assembly GCF_050624435.1. NCBI lineage: Eukaryota > Metazoa > Chordata > Mammalia > Afrosoricida > Tenrecidae > Tenrec > Tenrec ecaudatus. Next base: position 23,296,921 of record NC_134537.1, on the reverse strand, counting down.
AAGAAAGATGTTACTTCGAGGGCAAAGACATGCTGATGTTAATCAGAGAGGGAAGTTTGAGTAAGGACAAATGTCACACTCAGATCGGGACACTCAGAAACCCTCCCGCTGTCCTGAGCAGGGATTTTAATTGTGGAGGCTTAGGTCATGGGACCCCCAGCACGCTACACAGTGTGTATTGGAGCAAGGTTGGGACATAGACATTGAAATAATTTGGATCTCACCTTTAAACAGATCAAATTTTGAAGAGTAGATAAAGATTGCCAATGCATTGTTTTTCTTTGCAAATATTCCAATTAGTCTCTAAATTATGGCGTCTAGTGCAAACCAAGATGTGAATCATGAAACCCAAAAGGCATTGAATGTGCGGAGGTTAAAAACAGGAAGGAAAGAAAAGGAAAATCTCTTGGACACACTTTGTGTACAAAAAGCAAAACTGATTTCCCAGAATGTGTTGCACATATGGGGAAATTATGATATGCTGGAAAACGTCTTAACATCTGGCTTTACGACTGCCCTGCTTAAAAATATGTATTGGGAGATTATTGGTGAATATATTATTATAAACTTAACTTATATGAGTAGTGTACAAATTACAAATAGCAATATATAAATAAGAAGGCAACATCAGGATTTGGAAGATGGCTCTTTAACAAAATTCAGTATGCAGATGAGACAGTCTTGTCTACTGAAAGCCAAGAGAACTTGAAAGTATTTACTGATGAAGATCAGAGAGTACACTCTTCCATGTGGATTACACCTCAATGTAAAGAAAACAAAAATCACTCTCAATCACTGACTCACTGACTCACTCTCATTCACTGATTCACTCTCACTCACTCTCTTACTCTTTCACTCACGCACTCTCTCACTCACTCTCTCACTCACTCTCTTACTCACTCACTCACTCACTCACTCTCTCACTCTCATTCTCTCTCTCACTCACTCACTCTCATTCACTGATTCACTGACTTACTCTCACTCACTGACTCACTCACTCTCTCACTCATTCTCATTCACTGACTCATTCTCTCACTCACTCACTCACAAAAAAAAGAAAAAGGGGAAAAAAAAGAAAACAAAAATCCTCACAACCGAAACAGTAGAAAACATCATGATATGCAGAAACAATATTGAAGTCAAGGATTTTCTTTTACTTGGATCCATAGTCAATGCTCATGCAAGCACGCGTCAAGAACAACGCAAATCTTCTGTGCAAAACTTTTCCAAAGTGCTTAAAACAAAAAAATATCACTTTGAGGGTGAAGACCTTCAATGAGATGGATTGAAACAGGGAAGGCAATAAAGGACACAGCATAGCAATCATTGTGAGGTTGGAACAGGAATGGGCAGTGTTTCATTCTGTACAGAGGATTACAATGGATTGGCACAAACTCAACAGCATATACCAATAACAGTAACAGTAAAAGGCACAATATCATATAATACAAATTCCCCATAGCCAATTGTATCTGAAGCCAACCTCTGGTTGCAACTCAATCATGAACTGATAAATGGAACTGCATCCCAATGCGCTAACTCTTTCCCAATAAACATATTGTCGTATATTTTGTGAGCCGAGATTCCTGTCAACTTCAGCACTAATTGTAATCCAACTTTAATAGTGACTGTGTTTAGCCGTCAGCTCACAAAGTCCCTTCCTTGTAACAATTGGCGCTCATGAGCCGATGCACGCCTGTTCTAGCACACACAGAAGGAAATCCTAAACATTTTCCTACACGCTTGAGATGGCAAATAGAAATTAATTGCGTGGTACTAATTTAAGATGCATCAAACAGTACGAGTACTCTTTTTACTAGTCATGCTAGCTTTGGGGCTTTGTTTTGTTGGTGTAAACTACTTAGGAGAACTTCCAAAGACTGATTCTCAGGCTTATTGTCTTTATTTGCCCAACCGGTTTTCGCAGTTGTCTTAGATTTGTCCATGTTTCTAGGTATTTCAGTCAAACCGGTTTCTGTGATCTTGTGTTTAGGAATCGATGGATACTATATCCTCATTTAAAGACTCGTGAGGTTCATTAAGGCTCTGAAGGGTTGGCAGGAAAGAAGCTTGTTTAATTTTACCTAATGAATATTTTAAAAGCTACTACTAAATCATAAAGACAATGTCAAATATTTATCAGACTAAAATGGATCAAAACCTAACTATAAGCACTAAAACAATAAAATACTTCAAATAAAGCAGAAGAGCGTGTGGTGTAACTTTGGTTAAAACAAAGCCTTCCTAGGTGCAGCCCTAAAAGCAGGGGCATCAGAATAAAAATAAACTAGATTTCATCAAAATGACACACTTCGGTGCTACAAGAAAAACCACCGTGAGAGTGGAAAGGAAACCCAAAGAATGGGAGATGATGTTTGCAAATTATTTCTAGGAAAAGGGGGACTGATATTCAGTACACATAAAGAATGCTTATTCAACAATGAAAAGTAAAATAACCTAAATAGAAAATGAGCCAAGGCTATGAATAAACATTTCTGCAACAAAGGTACAAAATGGTGACTAAATATTATTCATCAGGGAAAGGCGTCCTCGTGATGCTAGAAAGTCTATGGTTCCATCCCTCTAGGTACTCCATGGGAGACAAGAACTAACAGTCTGCTCCCTTACTGACTCCAGTCTAAAGGAAGCTGTACACATGGACCTAGATAGGTTTGACCAAGGATATTGCTCCATATGCCCTCCCCTATGTTACAAATATATCTGTGATTATACCAGAGACACGGTTATGAAGACCTCTTAGCCACAATTGAACACCTTAAGGCAGTGGTTCTCCACCTTCCTAATGCCTCGATCCTTACTACAGTTCCTCATGTGGTGCTGACCCCCAATCATAGCATTATTGTAGTTGCTACTTCATAGCTGTAATTTTGCTACTGTTATGAATCATAACGTAAATATCTGATAGGCAGGATGTCTTTTCATTGTTACAAATTGAACATAATGAAAGCATAGTGATTCATCACAAAAACAATCAAATAAATGAGATTTTGTCTTGAAGCATGGTGTAGCATGGGCAACAGTTCTTCACGCCGGGTACTCCCCTGTGGGCGTATCTGCAAGTGGGTGGACCCTCCTGGAGGCACATCGAGGAGTAGTGTCTCGGTTCCTAAGACCATCAGAAATATGTGTTTTCCATGGTCTCTGGCGACCTATGTGAAAGGGTTGTTTGACTCCCAAAGGGGTCGTGGGCCCACAGGTTGAGAACCTCTGCCTATGGGAATGAGTTCCTGGTTCTAAATACTCAGGGTCATTGTCTCAGGGATACCGAGAGCACTTGACACAACACTGTTCCCATAGACAATGCTGTACTTTGGTCTAAAAAGCTTGTGAGTGGTCATCAGGACTGCAATAATGGGCCTCTCCCATCAGAAGGAACGAGGGGCAAAGAAAAGAGAGAGCAATTAGTCCAGAGGACTAAAGTGACCGTGGCCCTGAGACTAGAGGAACTAGATGATACCAGCTACTCTTACTGACCACTTGGAAAAGATCACAATAGAAGAGGAAAACACTGTTGGAAAGAACTTAAAAGATTTTATTTAGTCAGATACAGTCTTGTGGATTCACCAACCCTATGGCCGTTAGTCACCCTTCAGGAGATGAACTTACCCCAGTAGTTCAGTTTTCAGCCAAACAATAGATAGAGCTATAAAGTGACAATTATACCAGGAAGATACTTATTCTTTAGAACAATCAACCATAAGAAATCAACCAAGCATCATTTCCCCAGCAATAAAGCTCAGAGAGCAGGAAAATATTAGGAAGAAGAAAGAATGGAAATAGTAAACATAGGAAGGAAATGGAGAAAGTTCAATTTTTCTGTGGAGTCTGCAATGTTATTTTTTGTTAAATGTGTATGAATTATTGAATGGAAAACCAATTTACTCGGTAAAGTTTCACCCAACAATAAAAATGTACTATAGATAATAAATGTAGTAAAATATATTTTATAAATTTGTAATTTTGAAAGTTTATGATTCTTGACAAACAAAATGAATTTTAGACTTTCATTGTCATTACCCCTTTAAGGTTTTGGCAATTTGACATGCAAATGTAATGGGCCAAGTGTAAAGTTGGTCATGTTAGTTTCTAAAATATAGATCTGCTGCTACGTAACCATACTACTATACCAGTAAATGAACAAAACTGCTAGTCCTTTGAGAACTGAAATTCGTTTTCTTGCACCTTGTAGTTTAAGACAAAGTCTGGATTCACCACTAAGTAGTAGAATTATAACATCCTATACCTAAACTATGGGGCCCTGGTAACGTAGGGGGTTACACGTTGGGCTGCTAATCATAGAGCCTGCAATTCAGAATTACCAGCCGCTCTGCGGGAGAAAGATGCAGCTCTCTCTGCTCTTGAAGATTTAGTCTGGGCAACGCACAGGAATAGCTTGACTCTGTCCTATAGGGCTGTTTTGAGTTAGGCTGGACTCAATGAGAGTGAGTTCTCTTTGGTTTTTGAGTTCCCAAAGTGTTTTCAGTGAGAAGATCTAAGCAGGGGCAGCTACATCTAGGAAGGAGTTTGTGATTGTGTGCAACTGTTCATGTGTGGTCGGCGTAGCCACAAGAGCAGAAGGAAGATGCTACAGGTTATGAATTTCAGTGTGAGTGCTACATTTGTAAATTGGTGTAGGAATATCAGTATTTATCAGGGGGAAGATCATGCATTGTCTTTCTAAATGCTGAGCTTACTGTCTGTGATTAAAGGCCAAGTATAGTACAACCAGTAACTAATACCGTCCGGTGGACTTCAACTCATGGTGATTCCGTATGTGTCAGAATAGAACTATGCTCCGTGAGGTTTTTAATGGATGATTCTTCTCAGAAGTAAATTGCCGAGCCTCTGTTGGCTTAGCATGCTAACTATGTGCCCACGTTAGAATTAGACTGAGCTGGGTATGATGCTGGCCTATTTATTTATACAAAGGGTATGATTCTGAGCTGCTTCCTGTGTTCTCTTCCCTGTTGCAGTTGTTAGGTGCCTCCAGTTGGTTGTGACTCACAGCATCCTGTGTACAACAGAATGAAACCGTTCTCTATTTTACTAGTCTGGGTTCTAAGATCCATTACAGTGGCTACACAAAACACAGTCAAAAGTCATGGCTAGAGGGCCTATTACGGAGGTTAACAAGTTGCGATGGCCATGATAAATGCTCAGGGTTGAATTGGTGTCAGGACATATTACAAAGTTATGTCAAGTCTGTTCATAAATTCCCCAAGGCAGACAACTCTGCTGTAAGCCTCAACCCAAAGGAATTTAGCTGAAGCTCAGTAGATAAGCAAACCCAACTCCATGCCCAGAGGCATCTCACTCCTTTAACCCTCAGCCCAAAGGCACTCGCTACACTTCTGTGGGCTATCAAGCGCAGCTTCCTGAATTAGCTGCCATGGGGCACCCCATTCTGCATCCCAGCCTCAGGAAGAAAAGCACTCAGCTTGACTTGCCCCAATAGGTGTGGGTGACGAGCCTCTACAACTGAATGGGTCTTAAGGTTGTACAATTGAAGGGTAAATTAAAGAAACATCCGACAAGACATGCAAGGGTCCCTTCCATGGAGACGGGAACCAGAGAAAGGGAGAGCTAATGTATTCCCCGACACACGTATATAGTCTTGGGCTAGCAAGCCCAGGTAAGCACATTCTTAACAGGAAGTGTGTGGACTAGGGACATACATGTGACAGGAATGCACATACATAACAAGGTGGGCAGGTTCCAGAGTTAAGATGGCAGCTTCACCTTGGACCTTGGACTTACCTGCACTAGCTTGACATCAAGTGTCCCTGAGCTCTTCTCCAAAGGAACAATCTAAGATTCTTATCAGAAGGGAGTTGGCTTTCCCTAGGGTGGGAAGGACAATAGGGTCTGATTGCTTTCAATGGCAGATAGCCTCTAGGCATACTAGAGAGCAACCAAGTGCTTAATAGAACATCTTTAAACAGACTATTGGAAGTGGGGGGGCGGGAAAGAAGGGGGTGTGGGTATGATTTTTAGTCAGGAGAATGTGATTAGGATTCATCTCCAACTCACAAATGTGAAGACCTTCCTCCACCAGGGTCTGCCTCCCAGACTCTTCATGACGAGCGTAGAGAATGTGTCCCCATGCACTCTCTTCCCGGTTCTCAGTTTCTGACTTGTGGGTTGGGAAATTCTTCACTCTGTTGTATGCTTCGGCTCCTTGTTCTGCTGCTGCTCCTCTGATGATACCACTCTTCTGGATCCAGGCGCTTCACTGCACAGGGATCTGAAGTCCAGAGGACATGCTCTGCTCCTGTCTCCTGGTACTGAGATCCCCCCTCCTGCTTCTCAGGGCTTATGTAAGATGCAACAGGGTGGCACTTCAGGGAATCCTGTTTGCAAATTACTCACAGGTGAGTGCGATCAGTATCTTCCCCCACCTTCTGACCAGACCTATACAGGGAAAGTCAATTGCCGGGAACTGGAAACTTGGGCTAGATGAACCACATTTAAATAATTCACTGGCTCCAATTTTTTTCCCCCCATAATGTGTCCTTTTAATGCTTACCTGATAACCTTGCCAACTCAGTCATCAGCCTCTTTACATTCCTCAAACCAGAGATGTAAGGATCATTCGTAATTCCTTGCAAATCCTCCCCCTCCCCCTTGCATATCCATTCCACCAGAGCATCTTGTGGCTCTGCCTCTAAAAGTGTCCTTCATCCACCTCCCCTCCCTCTCCCTGATCCATGTTCAGTCACTGAGCCTATCAAGCCCCGCCCCTTCCCTGCTACCCAAAGGCAGTCATCAACCTCTCCCAACTGGTTTCATGGCTTCCTCCCCGTTTCCCTCACCCGTGTTATGGGCCCAGCAACCAGAGGAAGCTTGGAAAATATGAATCAATTCATGTTGCCTGCCAGTTTACCACCTTCCAGCATCATCTTTCCATTGTCTTCGGGGGGAGGGGGGTGGGGTGGGGTGGGAATCAAAGCCCCTTACAGGGGATGCAAGGGTCCCTTTGACCATCCCCTGCCCTGCCTCTTTCCCTGCTTCTCTCCCTGCACTACCCTTCCTTTGCTTGAGACTCTCTGGTCACAGTGACTCCGTTCCACCCTTTTGACAATGCCAAGACCATACTCTGCCCACCAGGCTCTTTCCCCAGCCCTTTGCACGACAGGTTCCTTCTAATACTTGCCTTAGCTCAAGAAGTTCCCCTCCTCCCACAAGTTCTTTGAGCCCCTTGAGCCTTGTTCTCTATCACAACAATGAACTGCCTACATATTTTCTTCTTCTGTTCATTAACGTATACATTTTTTTCTTCCACGTTCAACTTTTTTGTACACATTCTTGCTAATTTGTCAAGTTTCCCCTTCTAGAATGTATACTCCATGAGGGCAGGGCCTTGCCGTGTCCTGTTCACCAAAAACAACCAAAGCCGAGAGGAATGGCAAAACCAAGCAGGAGAACAAATGGGTTCTTAAAGAAGTGGATGAATTTGTTTAAAATGTAATACAATTGGTAACTCATAGTAAACACTGAATAAATGGTAGTTTTTACCAATAAATTGGCTCTGGGCTGCTAATTGCAAGGTCAGTAGTTTGAAACCACCAGTCACGCCTGGGGGAAAGATGGAGCTTTCTAGTCTTGTAAAGAATCACAGTCCTGGAGAAAGCATGTCTACCCTGTCCTATAGCATCACTATGAGTCAGCAGTGAGTTTGTTTATTTTTTTCCAATTACCAATACATTTAATCAGTCTTTTTGGAGTTCAGTATATCCGCTTAGACATTATGCCAAGTATCATTATTTTCCAAGCTACTTATTAGAAATTGTTTATCAAAATACAACCTACAATCCCTCATACTGAGACTTCCATCTAACATTTAAAAAATTTCTTAAAATCTATAGACTTTTTTAAGAATGAGGCACTAAATTCACACTAAACATATGTGTATTCTGATTTCCTCCTTAAAATTTGGTTTCTCGTGTCCAGAAGTGGGAACTCACTGCCTTCTTAAGGCAGGTAAATCAACAAGTATGTGAAGCAGATAAAAAGCAGCAGAAATCGCCAAGGAGAGGAGGAACAACAACAACAAAGTGCAAACTGTCCCAGAGTTGATTCCAACTCATAATGATTCTTTTTCTTTCTTTTTCTTTTTATCATAGTGATTCCTATAGGGCAGAGCAGGCTGGCTCCTCTGGGTCTCTCTGAAACTCTAATCCTTTATGGGACAGGAACGCCTCTTCCTTTTCCCACAGAGCAGCTGATGGAATCGAACTACCGACTTTGCAGTTAGCAGCCCAATGTTGGTTCGGTTTTAGTGCCACAAGTGGTTGTGGTTAGGGACTGTCAAGTGGGCTCCAACCCACAGCGACACTGTGAACAACAGAAGGAAACACTGCCCAGTCCTCTGCCATCCTCACAGTTGTTGTGTTGTGTTTGAGCCTATTGTTGCAGCCACTGTGTCCATCCATCTTTTAGAAGGTCTTCCTCTTTTGGTTGGCCCTCTACTTTCAGAAGCATCTTGTCCTTTTCCAGAGACTCATCTCTCCTAATAATGTGCCCAAAATGTGTGAGACAAAATGTTGCCCTCCTTCCCTCTAAAGAGCATTCTAGCTGTACTTCTTCCCAGACAGATTTGTTGGTGCTTTGGCCAGTCTATGGTACTTCCAATATTCTTCTCCAGCACCACAATTCCAATGCATTGATTCTTCTCCAGTCTTCCTTATTCAAGGTGCAACTTTCACATGCATGTGAGGCAATTGAAAAGACCATGGCTTGGGTCGGGTACACCCTAGTCCTCAAAGTAACACTTTTGTTTTTTAACACGTTAGAAGATACCTTCATTTTTTCACATGTTAAAGAGATCTTGTGCTTCAGATTCATCTAATGCAATGTGTCTTTTGATCTCTTGACTGCTGCTTCCAAGAGCATTGATTGTGGATTGAAGCAAGACAAAATCTCTGGCAACTTCAATCTTTTCTCCATTTATCATAATGTTACCTGTTTGTCCAGTTGTGAAGATTTTGATCTTCTGTATATTGAGTTGCCCTTGACTTTTATCAGCAAGTGCTTCACGTCCTCCTTGCTTTCAGCAAGCAAGATGATGTCATCTGCATCTCACAGGTTGTTAATAAACCTTCCTCGGATTCTCATATGGAATTCTACTTCATGTAGTCTCACGTCTCTGATTACTTGTTCAGCATACAGGCTGAATTAGTGAGCTGATATAACCCTGACACACACTTCTCCCAATTTTGAACCATGCCATTTTTCCTCGTTCTGTGCACACCACTAAAGGAAGCCTGGTGGTGTAGTTGGAATGTCCTGGGCTGCAGCCCACACGGTCAGCAGTTTGAAACCACCAGCTGTTCCACTGGAGAAACGCAGGGCTTACTATTCCTGGAAGGAGTTTCAGTCTTAAAAAAGCTCCACAGGGAGTTCTACCCTATTCTAGAGGATCACAAGTCGATCTCTTTCTCAACTCAATGGCAGTGAGTTTGCTTCGGTTTATGAGAGTAAGGCTCCGGGGCTACAATGCTTCTACAAGTCAACAGTTTGCAACCAATTGCCAGGACCCTGTCTCCCTCCTGTTCTCTCAGCATCAAAAGTCTCCTGCTGGAGCAAGACAGTCACTTGCATTGCGTTCTTTTTCTTTATCAATAACTTAAAGATGCATAAACCTACTTCACAGGAATATTATAAATACTCAAAAATAAAGCACTCAAGGTTTCTATTGAGTCTAGACTCCAGTAATCAACAAATCATTAATTGACTGCACTACTTACTAAGTGTTAACTGCTGTTTGTACCTCTTTCACACGGAGCAGGACGTAGGTCTTTCTTATACTACCACAGCCCAGTGCCAAATGGACCCAGGTAAATGCAGGGTTTGCTTTATTTGATGTTCCATTTTATCGAATGTTGTACCATTTTCTTTTTACATAATTAAATTGGCATATACTCATTTTTAAACAAAAGAATATATATGTATATCAAAAGTTAAAAAGCAGAGAATGTTCTTGACCATGATTGCATTGTTTCGTTTGATTGACCATACAAAGGTATTCTATGGTGTGCATCATAATAAATGATGGGCAACATTAAAAAGAATGGGAATTCTAGAACAGTCATTGTGCTCAGGCTTATTCATTCCGTATGCTGAGCAAATACTCCTGAGAAGGGAGCCGGTAAGAAGAGTAAGGCTTCAGGATTGGAGGAAGGCTGTTAAAAGCTTGTGATATGCAGATGAGAACCCTTCCTTGCTGAAAGCAGAGCTCTTGAATCACTTATTTATTAAAACTAAACACTATACAGTCTGGATTTCACCTCACCATAAAGAAAATGAAGGTCCTAGAAATTCCCATGGACTAACCTTGAACCAGTCACTTACCTCTTGAACTCTTATTTCCCTACCAGGGAAGGGGAAAGGGTGAAAACCAACTCACAACTTTTTCATACGGAGAAACATAAATCACTTTTTGAAAAGTAATTTGCAATAGCCAACTCACTAGTTTTTCATAAGGATGAAATAGAATCACTTTTGCCAACAATAGTGAGCGACCCAATTGTTGCTTCTATTGTTTATATTACTATGTCAGCTTTAAAAATAATGTGTGGGCTGTGCATGAGAGGTCAAAACTTGACATAACAATTAAGGACAGTTGGGTTCTATGTAGACACTGTTTGGTAAAAGCACATTTACTGTTCGATACCTCTGGTTGCGTCAGATAGTAAACATAGTTTCCCTCTACACACCATTCATGTGAAAAGAGGGAGTAGAGAGGGATTGGAAATTAATACCATACGACTAAAGGCTCATGTTAGTTACAATAATGAGCAACTGTGATTTTGATACCGAGCTTAGAGACAAGGTTCTGACCAAGTCCAGGAGGGTTTGGAATCTGCCATTTCTTTGCTACAGTGGATAGAGCATGCACAGAGGATTTAGCCAAAGATTATCCGGGAAGAGCCTCAGCAAAGGCTCATAGGATTTCTCAAAGCAACAGACGCTGAGCTGCCAACTCAGGGCAATTTCCTTATATATCCCCCACCGAGAATCCCTGAGCATCTCCCCAGGATGAGAGAGACAACTTAAAACAAATCATAAAACATTACCTTAGAGTCGATTCTGACTCCCAGCAACCCAGTAGAGAGAGAGTACGTTGTAATTAAAAATAAAATAACCTTAAATCTTGGCCATTTCACTTACTAGCTTGGTGAATCTTGCTTAAGATTTGCCTTCCAGAGTCTTTGTTTCTTCTCAGATAAACGAACGTAATGAAACTGAAAAGTGGGGGTTGGGTGGGTTAAACAGGGAAAATCACAACGAAGCGAGGTGCTAGCCTCCAGGTCAGCAGTTTGAATCCACCCGCTGCTCTGTGGGTTATCTACTCCCTTCAAGAGTTACCAAAGTAGACACTAACAGAGGCAGTTCCCCTCTGCACTCCAGGGTCACTACGAGTTGGAATGGACTTAGTGGCAATGAGATTGTGTCACACAACATCCCTGATGGCTCCATGAGATACCCATTGATGCGCTAACTGCAAGTCAGCAGACAGAGCCACCATTTGCTCCCTGGAAGAAAGATGGCGTTATCTCGTGGAGAGAAACCCCGGGCCTGAGTGGATAGGCATGGGGCTGCTGACCGCAAAGGCTGCAGCTTTAAACCAATCGGTGGCTCTGCAAGAAAAAGGCAAGATTTCAACTCCCCTAAAGAGTTGGGGTCTAAAAAAAATCCAAACCAAACAAACAAAGAGTTGCAGTCTATCACATATGTATCTAAGAGTTGCTCTCTTGGAATCCCACGAGGTCAGCCCTACCCGGTCCTGTGAGTTTGCATGACTTAAACTTGAGGGCAGTGTTTGTCTTTGAAATCTGCTCCTGTGAAGATGTAAAGTCTCTGAACCCCAGAGGAGCTCTGCTCTGTCCTCCGGAGTCACTATAACTCAGAAATACCTCTACGTCGGGGAGTGATTGTGTCACGTTGTGTTGAATTCCTAACCCAAACTCACTTCCATTGAGTGGATTCTGGTTCATAGAGGCCCTGTGTAGGGTTCCCAGGGCTGTAAATCTTTATGGAAGCAGACTGAATCAACTTTTCCCAAAGTGAACCGCAGTTAGCAACCCAATGTTTACAAAATAGTGTTTTCAAGGTTTAGCTCCTCTGTCTAAGCAGCCTTAGAAAGGGGTATCAGAAAGAGAAGCCAGCCTTTGCTTTTACATTGGTACATAACCTGGCGGTTTCGTCTGAGCACCTGAAATAGCTCCAAACAGACCACTCTCACTCTGACTGTGTGCCAAGGTAAACCTTATTCATCCCCTGTGATCTGCAAGAGAACACACGTAGCATGAGGCAGACAGTGAAGGGAAAAAGAAAATTAAACAGCCAACCACCCCCGAGCATGTAGACTTCCCATGAAGTCACATGCACGTATCTGGATGGTCACCTCTGAATCACTGAAGGAACTGAGCATCAGGATCCACGCTGCCACTTAGCTAAGTCCTGGAGGACTTCGTTTCTGTCCCTTGTCTGCCCTTGACTGCATTCTCCGGTCTCCAAAAGTTGAGAGGCAGGCTAGTGAGAAAGAAAATGGACTCTGGATTCTTCACTCAGTCACTGCCTTGCTGGGCGTCCTTGAACAAGTCGCTTTATTTCTCTAAGGCTCATATCTGGAGATAAGAACAGTTATCTCATCAGGTTGTTAAGAGGATTAAATGACGTCTTTCTGAATCACAGATCCAGCAGAAGATGGACTCCCTCCCCTCCCCTCCAATGAATACACCCCACCCCACCTCAAGGCCACTCCAGGGTCTTCACTATAGAACGGAGCCACCTTGAAGTTCCACCCATCTGCCTGGCTCATCGTTCTCCATGGCTCCTGACTTAGAATGCTGTGCTTTGGGACGTACCGTTTTGGGGAGTACAGTTGTTTGATCATTCATCTAGCCAATAAATATGTACCGCGCCCATGTGATGTGTAAGATCCTCATTACATGCCAGGAATACAACTACAGAACCTCAAAGATCCATCTGAGATCTGGGTTTTGATTTGTATGAGAGGACACTGCAAGGGACTGTAGGGACACACATGAGGGGCACTGAACTCCGACTCGGACGATAACCCCCCCAAAAAAACCTATGTGAAGATGAAGAAATTAAATCCTGTTTAGACAGTGACTCTAAAGGGCTAAATGATGTAAACTTGGGAAAATCACACATCCCTAGCCCTTTTTGTAGAAGTGAAGTAGCCGGAAGTGATCACAATTTTTATCAAAAGCCATAGTCGCCATCTCTAGGAGATTCTCTAAAAAAAATTTAGCGAAATCCATCCCAGCATATCCTCTGTTCCCGACAGCCCTTGCTGGGAGAGCCTGCATGTGCTCCAGGGCGCACGGAGAGGAAGAACAGTCGGCTGGAAGAAGGGAGAGGTGTGCAAGCACACTTTTCCTGAGGAAACAAATGAGATTTTTTTTTTAACAGAAAAAGTCTTTTAAATCAGATCCTTCTTGAAGGAATGATGGAGTTAGAAAAATCACCGAGGAAGAGAAGGAGGAGAAGGAGGAGGGGGAGAAAGAGGAGAAGGAGGGGGAGGAGGAGGAGACTTGTTCAATCGGTTATTCAGAAGTACCTTAAAATAGAAAGATCTGAAAACCTCACCTTATCCAAATAACCCCAAGGTAATCTTTTGAGCAATATTTACTTGCTTTGGAAACACTATGTTGTCCCTGTAGAAATTAAATAAAAATTCAGCATCACCTATGAAATATTTCCTTCCAAACTATTTACCACAAATCTAATCAAACTCTAGAGATAACTTTTAGTTTATACAAAATGTAGAGAATAGACTAAGGTAAAGTTAATAGGAGAAAACGAAAGGCAAAATCAGTACGTGGGCCACGAAAACAAACAACAAACACATGAAGATAAAAGATCTGAAACCAGAAAATAAAGTAAAACAAGCAAGACAAACCGGGAAAGGACAGCAGACAGATTTTAGAAGAAACAAAAATCAAAGTCACTGCCATAGAGTGGATTCAGATTCATGAAGCAAACTTAGAGGGCAGGGTAGAACTGCCTCTGTGGATTTCCAACACTGTCACTCTTTGTCGTCCTTGTTAGGGGCATCAAGTCGGTTCTGACCCATCATGACCCCGGGCACAACAGAACAAAACACTGCCCGGTCCTGTGCCAGCTTCATCAATGTTCCTCTACCTGAGCCCGCTGTCACTAGGTTGATCCATCTTGTTGATGGCCTTCCTGAGCAACTCTTTAGGGCAGTAGAAGGCTTCGTCTTTCACCAAGTAACGAATGCTTTCCAACTGCCTGGTGGGGCAGTGGTTTCGGGCTAAAAACACTCCCCTGCTTTGGAGCTGAGAGGCTTCCAACATCACTGGATCCACAAGACTTTCCACCCACTGCCTATGATCTTCCTGCATTCAGCATCATTGCATGGCTGCATGAGTCTAAAGAGGAATTTACAGACTAGTATTGACATATGAGGTAATATCAAACTTGTGGACTTAATCTGAACTGGGCTGGGATGTATTTCTTAATATACAATTGCTCTTTGATATAAAGATCTTTAAAGTTTCTCCCTGGATTTGTTTCTCTAGTCTACCCGGACTAACGCACCTCTATTATTCCTATGCTGCATGTTCTTCCTGAGCCATCTCAGCCACTCCCAAGAGTTTAACCAAAAAACTATGTGCTGAAAACCCTCAATATGGAGGTCAGCATCAGGTCTCTTTTTTACAGCTCCAAAACTACCTACTGGTCTTCTTCACTGGGGTTTCCTCAATTTTGACTTTGCAGAGTTTCATCTCTCTCTTCTATTGTCCTTAAACAGGCTTGTTTCTTCATCTCACATTCCTTAACTTAGTGAATGGGGTCATGATCCATCCAGTTATCCAAGTCAAAAATGTGGTACTCTTTTTCCCTCATATGTCAATAAAGATTTATTCACTATCTACTAATATGCTAGGTACTATGTTAGTTACAAGGTATGTAATAGGGTAAAACCAGTTTCAGCACCCTTTTCTTTTTTTTTCTCCAAACCATTTTATTGGGAGCTAATACAGATAGCTTATCATTCAGTAATTCAATCACATCAAACAGTATTGTACAATTGCTACCACAATCAGGTCCAAAACATTTTCTTCCTTCTTAAACTCCATAAAAGTGCCTCTTGACCCCTCTACCCACACTGTACCCACTAGGAACCCATATTCTACTTATTGTCTCTATAGGTTCCTCAATCATGGGTTTTATATACTGAAAAACAGGAAAATATTTAACAATAATTCAAGATGGCTACCCACAATGACAAAATATATCAGAGATGAATTCCAATATGGAAACAGAGAAAGAGAGAGAGAGAGAGAGAGAATGTTGAAAACCAGATCAGGCACAATGTTAGAGGAGGGATCAAGTGACAAGATTTTAACCATCTTTTCAGGTGATTTATCATTTTGATCTCCTATGGACAGCTCTTCAGTGCTTTCTGTTCGGTAACCAGTTTATTCCCATGCCTCTATTATGGATAGAAGGAAATCACCAGAGGCTTATTTCCTGTGCAGATCTCACAAATGTATCTTGGGCCTCCACTGTTGTCGATAGCTTTCTGCAAACCAGAATCTCAAATTTTAGGTCTGGTACTATTCTCTCCTTTGGTTTTGGATTATATAATTTATATTCCTTGAGTCATGGATGTTGGTGTGCTTCTTCCACGTGGACTTAGTCGACATCTTACTTAGAGAGCTGCTTGTTTGGAAATGAGCCTTGACAAGCCCAGACACTATGCTCTCTAACAGCTGGGCATCACCTAATTTCTTCACCATACTTTTCTATAGCACTCATATCTTCTGCCACACCTTTGTCATAGAGAAATAGGCATTGACTAAATTATTACATTAATACATTTATAATTCTAAGGATAAATGTTTGGGGGGAAATATGAGATAAAAAAAGAACAAGATAGGGAAACATAACATAGATTGAGGGGGGAAAGTGAAGAAGGAATCAGGGAGATGAATTTAAGGAAAAACTTCTCTGAGAAAATAATCTTTTAATTCAGTAAATATACTGCACAAGACCTCTTTAGAGTACTGAAGAGCAAGACTGTTACTTTGAGGACTAAGGCGTGCCTGACTGAAGCCCTGGTATTCTCCGTTGCATCCTATGGAAAGACCATAGAAGAATGGATGCATTTGAACTGTGGTGCTGGAGAAGAGTATTGAAAAGGCCATGGACAACTGAAAGGAGAAACCAATCCATATTGGAAGAAGTTAGATCAGAGTACTCCTTAGAGGCAAGGATAGCAAGACTTTGTCATACATGCTTTGGACATATTGTCAGGAGAGTTCAGTCCCTGGAGAAGGACATCAGGGTTGGTAAAGTGGAGGGACATCAAGAAAGTGGAAGGGTCTCAATGAGCTGAATTGATGCAGTGGATGTATCATTGAGCTCAGGAATAGAAAATGAGAATGGCCCAGAACCATGCAGTGTTTCGTTCTGTCGCTCAATAACACCTAGCAACAACGATAAATAAAAGCACAGTTTGGGCATCCTCATAAATATAGGGGGGATTGTGTCTCAATATTCATCCTAATCCAAATAGCATAAGCCACCGTTTCTCAAAATGTGATTCTCCGGCCAGCAGGGTCAGCATCCTGCAAGTGTAATGGTGTGAAGTGTCATTGAGTTAGTTCCAACTCAAAGCATACCTATGTACAGCAGAAGGAATGACTGCATGATCTTGTGCCATCCCCACCATCATGGACAGGTCAGTCTATCTCGCTGAAATCCCTCCTCTTTTTCACTCACCCTCACTTTCCCAAATATCATGTCTTTCTCCGGGATCTGGTCTGTCCTGACAACATGTTAAAATCAGAATCCTCACCATCTTCAATTCTAATCAGTATTCTAACTGTACTTCTTCCAAGACAGATTTGTTTGTCCTTCTGGTAGTCCATAGTATTTTCAATCATCTTCACCAATTCTATTAATCAAATGCATCGATTCTTCTTTTGTCTTCCTTATTTATTGTCCAGCTTTCACACGTATAAGAGGTGATTGAGATGTACCATGACTTGGGTCAGGCACACCTTAGTCCTCCACGTGACATCTTTGCCCAATGTAACATGTCTTGATGGCTGCTTCCATGGGTATTGATTATGGATCCAAATAAAATGAAATTGTTGACAATTTCAATCTTGTCTCTATTTAGCATGATGTTGTCTATAGGTCCAGTTGTAGGCATTTGGATTGTCTTTACATTAAGTTGTAACCCATACCGAAAGCTGCGGTCTTTGATCTTCATCAATAAGCACTTTAAGTTCTCCTATCTTTCACCAGGCAAGGTTAGGTTATTTGCATATTTCAGGGTGTGGATGAGTCTTCCTCCAATCCTCAGGGTAATATTCTTGTTGATATACTCCAGGTTTTCCGATTATTTGCTCAGCCTACATATTGAATAAAAATGGTAAAGGTATACAACCCTGATACACATTCTTCCTGATTTTAAACCATGCGGTATTTTCTTAATCTGTTAGTACAACTCTCTCCTGATTGTTTCTACCACCAAGGCCATAGTTACAAACTACCGACTCTTCCTCTGTTTCTAACATTCACATTCCAAACACCAGTAATTATCAATGCATCTTGATTACATATTCGCTCAACTTCAGACTTAAAAAATTGATAGACTAAAAAAAATTTTTAAAAATTTAAAAAAATTGATAGACTTCCTCAATTTCTTCATCACTGGCTTTAGTGGTTGGTGTGTAAAATTGAATGTTGTAGTCATTGCTCTTCCTAGTAGGCTTACAGATATTATTACACTATCACAGACAGCACTGTACTTCAACATAGATTTTGAAATGTTCTTTTTTTTTAAATTCTTTTATTGGGGGCTCTTACATCTCTTATCACAATCCATACATTTATCCAGTGTGTCAAGTACATTTGCACACAGGCTGCCATCATCATCATCATTCTCTTCCCACTTGAGCCCCTAATATCACCTGCCCATTTCTTCCCCCTCCCTCCCTTGGCTATCCTTCCTCATAAACCCTTGATAAGTTATAGATTATTATTTCCATGACTTACATCTCCCTCCATCACCCCTCCCCCACTTTTTCATTATTCATCCCCCTGGGAAGGGGTTATAGTTTGATCCTTGTGATTGAGTCCCCCTTTCTAAGAATTCAGGTTGCAGATGGCCTCGACTCAAGTGCTCCCTGAACAAAAGAACACTTTGTTCTAACAATCCAGCATTCTGTGATGCTCACCTTCCCAACACAATCCCCGAAGACAAAATGGGTGCATAAGCAAATGTGGTGATGAAAGCTGATAGTGCCCAGCTATCAAAAGATATAGCATCTGGGGTCTTAAAGGCTTGACGATAAACAAGTGACCATCTAGCTGAGAAACAACAAAGTCCACATGGAAGACACACACCAGCCTGTGTTTTCATAACGTGTCGATGGAACCAGGTATCAGGAATCTAAGACCCAGAACAAAATCATACCCAATGTGAAGGGGGATGGGCATGGAGTGGAGACCCAAAGCCTATCTGTAGACAATTGGACATCCCCTCACAGAAGGGTCACAGGGAAGTGATGAGCCAGTCAGGGTGCAGTATAGCACCAAGGAAACACACAACTTTCCTCTAGCTCTTTGGTGCTTCCTTCACCCCACAATCATGACCTCGATTCTACCTTACAAATCGGATTAGACCAGAACATGCACACGCTACAGATAAGAGCCCTCAACACAGGAATCCAGGACAGATAAATGCCTCTGGACCAACAAGGATAATAGAGATACCAGGAGGATTAGGGGAAGGTGGGGGAAGAAAGTGCGAAATGTTCTTTTTGAAGGTAAATGAGAACCATTCATCTTGAATCTGTTATTCCCATCATAATAAACTATATGATTATCCAACTCAAAATGGCCAATACCAACTCACCTCGGATCAGGAGCCCTGAAAGCACTTTTAGGGACGTTTTGGACTGATAACCACCGTGTCGGTGGTTCTCTGTGGGAGAACATTCAGACTGTCGGCTCCCATCAAGAGTTTTAGCCTTATAAACTCCATGAGGTTGTTATGAAGGGACTTGATTGGTATGGGTAGAATGCCTAAGATATCAATCTTTATATATTCCCTTTCATGTTTAATGACTTCTAACTTTCCTAGATTCATACTTAGTACATTACATGTTCTGATAGTTTTCAGGGATATTAGCAGTTGGTTCTTCGTCTTTTCTATAATGCCCCACCAGCAAATAACATCCTGGCAGCTTTGTGTCATCCGTATCATTGAGATCGACTCTACTTGGAGGAGGCAACTCTTCCCCAGTCGAGCTTTGAATGCCTTCCAACCTGAGGGACTCATCTTCTGACACTCTCACAGACTATGTCCACCTGGTATTCCTGCCGTGACTATTTTTTCAGAAGCAGGCTGTCTCTTCCTTCGTTCTACTCTGTCTTTAGTCTGAAAGCTCCACTGAAACCCGCTCCCCCTGGGTGACCCTCCCTCTTTTTACCATACTGGTGGAATAGCTTTCAGCAGCATAGCAATATACAAGCCACAATGATAAACTGACAGCTCAGTGGGGGTCACATCTGCTATGATGGCTAAAATGGAAAAGAGATAATAGCAAGTGTTGGTTAGGATACTGAGAAATCAGAGCCTTCGTATATTGCTGGTAGGAATGTAAAATGTTGTAGCTCCTATGGAAAACAGCTTAATCATTCCTAAAATTTCTAAAGATACAGTTATCATACAATTCAGCAATTCTTGAGATAGACTCATAGATGTACACTTGGGAACACTGAAAACATATGTTTGACAGAAAACTTTTACATGGATGTTTGTGGCAGCATGACTAATAATAGCAATGAAGTAGGAATAAATATAACAAGGGCTGTTTATTAAGAGAAGGGAGGACATCTTGAGGATCAAGAAATTTGTCGTCGAGAAGATAAGACTTAAATTACTCCTTGAAAGATGAGTAGATTCTGAACAGTCAGCAATTGCAGGAGAGAGGCTGGGGGTGAAGGCTTGATCTTTTTCTGCTTTTTAAATATTTTTTTACATGATTCTCTGTTGAGCAGCTTGAGTCGCTGGCTGTAATAAGAAGGGTAACCCTTCTTTCTTTAGCACTCAGTTCACTGTGTTCATAATAATGGGGAAATTCTTCTTCCCTCCTTTTATCTCCTGACCCAGAAATATCTTAAGAACTTCCCTAGTTATCCCATCAACCAGTGCAACTTCGATCCTGACTGCAGGTGCCTCCTCTGCAGGTGTCGCCTCTTCACCGCCAGCTAACTATCATTCCTTGGTTCTTATCCATCTTTTACTAAGCTCCATCAGAAACCTCAATTGTTATTTGTACATTGACTCAGGAATTGCACCTTTTAGGAATTTATCACACACACCCCCCACACACAAACTGTGGTTGTGTACAAATATCCAGCTATAAGAATGGTTTTATCACAATATGTTTTTATTGGCAAAAAGCTGGAAACTGGATTTCCAGCATTAGGGGATTAATTGTGTAAATTCTAGAAAATAATATTATACAGCCATTGAAAATAATGTTTACAAGAATATAGTTGTTGCCACTGTTAGGTGCTGTCAAGTTGCTTCCGACTCACGGTGACCCTATGAGTCCAACAGATCAAAACATGCTCGCTCCTATGCACCCTCACACTTGTTACAGTTGAGCCCGTTTTTGCAGCCACTGTGTCAATCCATCTTGTTAAAGGTCTTCCCCTTTTTTCACTGCCTCCTGCACTACCAAGTATGATGTCATCTTCCAGGGACTGGTCTCTGCTAATACCATGGCTGTGGCAGTTACACAGTCTCCTGTCAACTTGTGAAGGGGTGGAGTCTGGCCTGTCAATCAGGTCATAGCCAATGGTGCCTCTCTATGGGCATGGATTTCTCCTGAGGATTCTGGGAACTCCTGTCTTCCTCCCTAAAGGCAGGACATGCACTGTCCCTGTGAGACATTCCTGTTGACAAGCCACATGGAGACACACTGTTGGAGTCAGAGCCCTGGAGCTGGAGGAGCCACGTGGAGCCCTTGTCCAGGGCTGAGATGCTTCCACCTCCACTGGATCGACAAGAATTTCCACCCACTGGCCTGTGATCTTCCTGCATTCAGCATCATTGAATGGCTGTGTGAGTCTAAAGAGGAATTTATGGACTAATATTGGACATATGGGCTAATATCAGACTTATGAACTTGATCTGAACTGGGATGCTTCTCAATATATAATTGCTCTTTTATATAAAGTTCTTTCGTATACATGAGAGGCTATATGTTTATATGTTATGTACAGGTTACATGAGAGGCTCGGGATTTGTTTCTCTAGCCAACCAGGACTAAAACAATGTCCAAAGTATATGCAATGAAGTCTCACGATCATTTCAAGGAGCGTTCGGGCAATACTTCTTCCCAGACAGATGTTTGTTCTTTTCAAAGTCCATGGGACTTTCAATATTCTTCTCCAGCACTGTAATTCAAATGCATCAATTCTTCTTAGGTCTTCCTTATTCAATGTTCAACTTAAAACTAATAATACACTTGTAAACACATGGCTTCATTACACACCAATAACAGTGATTATCTGGATTGACTTTCCAGGTGTTTTATTTTTCTTTTCATTTCTTTTTTCTATAATGAATATTTATTACTCCCGAATTAAGGAAATCAGGTTGGATGTTTATGTGTTTTTTAAAGTTATTGTTTTGAAGGTTTTTTAAGTCATTGAGTTTGGTCCAGGAAATGTCATATTAAAGGGAAAAGGCACAAAGTTATGGGGAAATGGGAAGCATGTTGGTTCACTGACAAAATTCCCACCTTCCAAGAAGGAGACCCGGGTTTAATTTCTGGTCAACGTACCTCATGAGCAGTCATCGTTGGTCCGTCAGTGGAGGAACCTGCGGTGCTGTTGCAGGAGAACTTTCAGACTGAGCTAACCCAGAAAGAAAGACCTGATGATCTATTTTGAAAACTCCACGGATCACAAGAGCCCAGGGATGGCTCAGGATCAGGTAGCAATTCATTCTGTCGTACAAGAGATCACCGGGAGTTAGAAGCCAACTCAACAGCAGTTAACAGAAACAACAATAAAATAGAGTGCCCATCTATGTCTCTGAACTTCTTCCTATCACTTTCTGGGTTTGTTTGTTTTTTTCTTTACTGTAACATCACACAGACTAAAACCAATGACTTTAAAAACAGATTACTACCAATAGTATATACTTTTTTAAAAGATTAAGATTTTGTACTGATATGGGAGGCTATGGGTGTTTGTTTTAGCTTTTTTCCCCCTAATAGTTTTGCTGATATAAAATTCACATATCATGCATTTCCATTGTTAAGTCACTTTTTAAAAAGAATTACAATCCATTCTAGTGCACACTCCCCCCCTTTATAGTCATTATTTGCTCCCCAACTTCATGCCTCTCCCACCCCAATAAGCTATTACATCAGTTGTTGTCTCTGTGTATCAACTTCTGGATTTCATAAACTGGGAAATATAATGGAAACAATAAAAAATTAAAAACATATGAAATAAGAAGAAAAGACTACTAGAAATATAAAATAAGCCAGAGAGAACATGGCTGTCATGAAACAAGCAAGAAATATTTAAACCTAGAGCAACTATCAGGATGGGTCTGGTGGTTGGATCCACCAGAATCAAGTTTAGAATAATTTCTGTCTGATAGTAAGTTTGTTCCTATCCCTCCACTATGACCAGAGATGATCTACCTCAAGCTTAATTCAAATAGGTACTCTGCACATGGATTGGGGACTACCACTGCCTTCTACAAATTGGGTGTTCACTATTTAAACCCTCATACCTATCCCTTGATCATACTTGGGTCTTGTTATTGTCATCTTTGGATCACTCAGGCTGGGGTGCTTCTTCCGTGTGGACTCAGCTGATGCCGCACTTAGATGGCTGCCTATTTGACTACAAGTCTTTAAGAACCCAGAGTCTATTCCAATTGATAGGCCAAGCACCATCTGTTTTCTTCACCACATTTTGCTGTAGAACCCTTATCTTCAGTGATCTCTTCATGAAGGTGAATATTGAACAGGGCCATGTTATAAAAATTAACTGTTCTTGGATTGGGGCTACAATTATGTGGCATCTCAGAATCTATCCACTTGGCCATGAATTAATTATAATTCTGGTTTATTTTAATGGTCTTATTATCATTTTATGGGTACAAAAACCTTATCAATCATCCCCCTGGGGGTATAAGGTCATCCCATTGATAATGGCAATAACTTCTCTAATGGCAGAGAATTCAGATAACGTTGAGGAACCTTGTTGAGAAAGTGAGGTCATGCGAGTGTAGTCCACCCGTGAGCTCCATCCATGAGTTGTCGCATTGTGTAGATTACATGCTTGAGCTCTGTTTACATTGACCGTGGGGGTTGGTACAAGGAGGGAACTTATGTTTTAACTTTTTATTGTGAAGTGATTATTGACTCAGGACAAGAAAGTCTTTCCGTTGTCTAAAGGGTCACTATAAGTCATAACTCAGTTATCAGCACCTAACATGTTTCACAGATTGTTTTTGCAATATATAATTTAAAGAATTTAGTCATGTGCTACATGAGTGTGTTTTTAGTAATTAGATTCCTTTGTTTTAAAAAAGTTCATTTCTAGGATAATGAAGGTGCACAGTGGAGAGATGGGGTCAGCACAACTTTCTAGGAACAGGTCTCATGATGAGGTAACCCTAAGCTAGAAATGCAAAGGTTACCCAGGGAAGGGACATTTGGCCAAGCTAAGGGAAAACTTATCTATGGGAGCAGATGGAAGACAGTGGCAGTCACCTAATCTGGTGTCAATGTAAGGATTAAGAGTGTAGGGGTGGAATCTTGGCTGTCAATCTGGAGAGAGCCAGTGGGACTTCTGTGTGGGCATGGCCTTCTCCTGAGAATTCTGGGAAATCTATTACTTCCTCCTTGGAGGCAGAAGACACTTCTCTCTCTACTGCTTCCTGGGAGAGATCGGAGAGGCCACAGAGAGATGCTTACAACGCCACTGGACCCAAAGACTTTCTACCCACTGGCCTGTGATCATCCTCATTTGGCTTCATTGCACGTGTTTCGTGAGTGTGAAGAGGACTTGATAGATTGGTATCAGACATATGGACTAATATCAGACTTATGGCCTTGGACTGGACTGAGTTGGGATGCTTTCTCCGTGTTCAGTTCCTCTTGTATAGAAACCTCTCCCTTGTATACATATGTGTGTTTATGAATTTGTTTCTCTCGTCTACCCAGACTGACACAAAGACTAAAGACCTACATGAAGATTTCAAACCCAGAGCCCTTCACCCGGTTCTGCACTGGGGTAGTGTTTTGAGCATTCCACACCACATTGCTGGTAGGAGCCGTCAAGTCAGTTCTGATCCGTGCAAACCCCACGTGTGTGGAGTGGAACTGCTCCCCAGGGTTTTCCAAGCTGAAATGATGATGGTGGAGCCCTTCTTGATATAATTGAATTGTACATGTTAACGGTAACTCAAATTTTAAAATGGTAAAGATAAAAGAGGTCGCTATCTAGAATGCTTCCATATTTGTTGAGGATGGTGGAGCACCAGGTAGTGTTCCGACTCTGTTGTGCTCCGGGTCTCCACAAGTAAGAACGGACACCAGAGAACCTGACTCCACCACCACCACCAGGCACACCTAGGGGTCAGCACTGAGCACTGTTTCATATATTAACAGAGGATTAAATACGGTGTGCCTTCCAGGATCATTAGATTTTCCTCAAATATTTGAAAGAGAACTCCTACTTTATATAAAAACAAACACAGATCATGCAAAATGTACTTTTAAGAAAAAAGTTAACTTCTAATAAATTCCATTTATGTTAAAAAATAGAATAGTTCCATATTTGTTTAGAAAAGGAGTTGGCAAATCATGGGCTGGGGACAAACCAAGCCTGTCTGCTGTTTTTTATAAATAAAGCATTACTGGAACACACACACAAACGGACCTTTTTGAAACTGATTATCAGACCTGTATTCCAACACGTTTCTGGGAGGGCTGGAATGGCCAAACTTCTGGCTAATAGGAAAGCACTAACTACCATACCTCCAGGGACTTTCACTGTGTGTCCGTCTGGGTAGACGAGGGAAACAAATCCATGGACACACATGTGTGCATAAGAAAGCGACTGATATACAAGAGCAATTGAACATTGAGAAAACAGCCCAGCACAGTCCAGGTCAAGTCCATAAGTCTGATATTAGCCCATATACCCAATCCCAATCTAGAAAATCCTCTTCAGACTCACAAATCACGTGCAATGATGCCGAATGCAAGACAATCACAGGCCAGTGGGTAGAAAGTCTTTGGCTCCACTAGTGGTGTAAGCATCTCAGCACTGGCAGGGGTCTCTACGTGGCATCTCCAGCTTCAGAGGTCTGGTTGCATTAAGGTAGGTCCATGTGGCTTCTCCTCTTAAGGCGCTAGTGTAGTTCCATGTGTCTTGTCAGCTTCAATGTCTCCTAGGGAGTGAGCTAAGAGTCTCCCACCTCCAAGGAGGAAGTTATGGAATTCACAGAATCCATAGGGGAAGACCATGCCCACACAGAAGCCTCACTGGCTGTGACCTGATTGACAGGCTAGACTCCACCCCTGCATACTTAATCCTTAAATTGGCAATTATATAAGTACCACACATTGACTAACATAATGTATTTGAAAGCACTATGTAAATTATCAAGTACTGACTGAAGTTGTAGGAGTCAATCAACATACTGTGTATGCTTGGAGAACTGCAATACAACACATGTAAGATAGCAGTCTTCTTTAACATGAAAATAAATAAAAACACTGATAAATGCATTCGTATGAAAGCAAATACATGTATAACATTACATGTGCATTAAGACAGAATTAAGAGAGTGTTTACTTGCTTCCTACATCCAAAGAGCCACTATAATAAGTTGTATTTTCACAATTATGCTTTAAAAAGAAAATGAGAAGAGAAAGAAAAAAAAAATCTAGCCAGGAATAGCAGTCTACCTCATGATGATTTCGTTTTCCCTTTGCATAAGCCTGTGTCTTTCCAATAATCCACAAGCAAATAGCTCCATTCTGTAGATGAGAAATTATAAAAGACCATGTAATCAGCTGACAAAGGAACTGAACACAAGCCCAAAGGAAATGCACGGCTGTTCTTACAAAGTCACAATGTACTGTTCTGTTTGCCTCCCACTCTCAAAGTGTATATTCCTGACATTTCTTGTCTGATAATTGGACTTTATGAATGAGAGCTGTAGGCTGCTGTCTGGCGGGTGATCTGGAAAGGATAGGCTGAAACGCAGCGGAGGTGCTGCAAACACTGGATGTGAGGCTTTATGTGGGAACGCCAATAAGAAGCCTGAATTAGAAACTCAGAACCCCAAATTTTATGCTGTATGAAAATAAGGGCTATTTTCACAGTCCTTAATGGAGACGTTGGGTAGGTTGAGGAGACAATGAATGCAGAAGCCAAATGCACACGCTTGAGTTACAAAATAGTTTGGGGTCCCCTGGCTTCCCAGAGGTTACCCACTTACAAATGTGCTGGCAAGGAAGCAGAGGTAAGTTTAGTAGCTCGTACCTTCTTTAATTTCACTTCTTCAACCCCACTTCTGAGCAGCCATAATTTTAAAAAATTGCCTATTAACATCAGCACTTTGTACTTTCTAAAGTGCGTTCAGTTCCATGTCTCATTTGACTTCGCCAATAAACAGCGCCAATTAAGCAAGCATGAGTTTATCAGGCCCAAGGAAATAATCAGTTATATTTAGTAAAACTCAGTGCTACTAAACTGCGTCCCTACTACGCACCACCTGAGAACAAGCAACTGGTTAATTGTATTCACATTCAGATGGGGTTCGCCATAGATTCTCTTTTGTTGGTAAAACCCCTGGGGGGAGGGGGGAAACCCAAACCCCGGCATTTCCTAATCAGGAAAGGCAAGAATCAGAAAGTAGCCCTTGAAGAACATTCCCCTCAGAGAAGGCCATTATGTTCACAGTCTCGCACACCTCTGGGTGGTAACTCGTGGGCTTTTCCCCCCTCATTATACTCTGACACTTTCTCCTCCACCCCCCTACAATGGGCATAGAAGCTTCCATAAACAGAAAATAATAAAGGAAAAATCTTAAAGGAAACAGGATCTCCCAAAGTCTATACAAAAAAAAAAGACAGAGATTCAAATGTAAATAAGTCTACTGATTGGTATAGTTGACTGCCAATCATATTGATGGACAGCATGACTCCTGCTACTTAATTGATTGTTTTTTTCAAATCAAGCATTGGGCCTCAGCCTTTGGTAAGAAGAAAATATACCATTTATCCCATTCATCTCACGGAGGCATTAACTCTTCCTGGACACCAGGACTTTGCTTTTCTTGAACGAAGACTGCATGCACTTCACTTCGCCTCCGCCGCCGCCCTCCTCCCCCCAACCCCCCCAAGCACTGAAATCACGTGGATTTTTAATCTGCTTTTCTTCAAAGGTAAGCATGAAATCCAGAGGAGGATAATATTGGGTAGTGAATTCATATAGGGCATCTTTGGGTTAAAAACCAACTACCACCACCACTACCACACACACACACACACACACACACACACACAAAATGTAGAAAATTCTCCCATTGCCTTTTGTCTTCACATTTGTGTCCGTCTTTCTGCTGGGATAGCTCTCTCCGTCCCAAGAAGGGCTGGTTGGTCAGAAAGTCAGAAGGGAGCCCACAGCGTATGAAAGGGTCATTCATGGAGGGCTGAGCTGTGAAGGGCCTCCGTCCACAGTGAGTGATCCTGTGCACATAACCCTGCAAGGACAGATGGCTCCTCGGGGCAGGAATTAAAGATGAAGAGAGAAATGATTCTCAAGCGGAATACAGTACATGAATTCACTTCGAAGTCACCAGGGTGTGTCTGTTTCACAGGCTTTTCCAAAGGCACAGAATGTGGCCCTATTTGCAGTTAGAGTAAAGATGTTTACTCCTTAAGATGTGCCTCTGAATTCCCCCAAGTGAGGACCAGGGCTGACCACCAAATTCTGAAGGAGCTGCCTGCTGATTGGAGCCTCAGAAACCCGGGAGGCCCAGACGTCACCTTTGTCTTCACCCTTCCCCCGAAGCTCCCAGGGGCAGGCCTGGCCTTTCACTCCGGGGCTCTGGCAGTTGGCTGGGACCTCCCTGTGGAGAAAAGAATGGAGGGAAACTGCTGGGTGAGGTTGCCTTCTCCTCACTCTTATTAATAGAGAACATGTGGGCTAAGGCAGAGGGGGGGGGGGGAGAGGAGCGCTCTAGGGCTGCTGAGTAAACAGGATGGAATGGGAAAGAGAATGATGCTTTTATATGCTTGTCTATTATGGATCCTGGGAGGCTCTTTAATACAGATGAAAGGGGAGAGAGTTACCGGAAGTCATTCCCAAAGCCTAAAGTATAGACTACTGAGGTCTTCTTTCCTGTTTCTCATGGAAAGGGACTGCCTTGCCAAGTGGCATTGCTAACCAAACTGCGACCCAGAGATCACGGACACTTTCCCCATCTGATGGCTCTGCCCACCTCACCCGCAAGCGAATTGTTCATGTATTGATTGATTGATTGATTGATTCTAGTAATATCAATTGATGGCTATGATCTGCCAGGCCCTATTCGGGCCACTGTGACTGTAGCAGTGAACAAGGTTGACTGTATTAAAGTAACAGAGAGAAAGCCCAGGAACCAGGCATTCCAATGGGCAGTCAGATGGATTGCCGCAGTGCCTCCAACATAGTGACGATTGTGAGGACGGCAGGGGAGCAGGCGGCTTGTTTCCTTCTGCTGTGCGTGGGGTTGCTCTGTGTTGGAACTCACTGGACACTCCCTAACAGAGCCGCCCAGGTCAATGTGCACTGTGAGCCCGATGCCACAGAGCCTCGAGCAGGCGTATTGAGCCAGGCTTCGCCCAGAATGGAGGTAATCAGAGAGGGCAGTCCTAAAGAGGAGACCATGGCGCTCGATTTGAGCCTAGAGCAAAACAAGAGTTCTCTAATTAGAGAAGGGAAGGGACAAGGGCTTCCTTGGGAGACGACTCCACATATGCCAAGGCTCAGAGACGTTACAACCCAAGATGCTTGGGAAATGGAGGCCGTAGCACTACTGCTTGGAAAACTCAGTGGTCCTCTCAGGAAGAGAGCGAACACAAAGGCAGTCCCCAAGGATGCTTCAGGAATGATGACATCACAGAAAGTACACAGAAAGGAAGCCTTTTCAGAGAACATCCAGGTGAGGTTCCAGAAGAGGAATGAGAACAAAGGCAGTTGGTATTTAAGACTTTCTTCAACATGTGACATCGGTTTTCATTCAATCTCTCTCTCTCTTTTAATTTTAATTTTAGGTGTTTTAATTTCAGAATTTATTACAAAATTCAGATAAACAATAGCACTTTTGTCATCAATTTATTTCTAAAATATATTATATTATGTATATTATATAATATAAATATATTATGTGGGACACTATCCCAGCACTAAAGGAATTGCTTTCAGTGGCAGACAGTCTGTCTCATAAACACCTTTTTTCCTTTCCCACAATCATGGAGGTTTATTAGGGAAGTGCATAGGTTACCACACATCCTGATCAGTAAACAATAAAACTCACAGCAACACCTCTCCTCAGCCAGCAACCAAATCTCTCTCTGGTCCTCAGCCTCTCAGCCGTGGGGTCCCTTGGCCTTTGCCTTCGTGGACTGCGAAGCCCACCTTTCACTCTGTCTCATAATCCTAGGGGCTCTAGGTTTTCTCTCTGCCTCTTTCTCTCTCTCTGCTCCTGCTTCAAAGATAGTTTATCTTTATTATTTTATTTTGAAACTGTTTTATGGGCACTTCATCCATGTCTCATACAATTTAATAGTGCATTATATCAAGAAGAGTTGGCCCATCTTTACCACAATCATTTCTAGAGGATTTTCTTTTCCCACTGTCCATTCTTATCCATGTATTTTTTCAATTTTGGCAAAAATATACACAACCAAACATTCACCAATTCGACAAATTCCATATGTATAATCAGTGTTGTTGACTATATTCTGCATGTTGTACAATTATTATTGCTACACCTCGCAAAAACATCCCACCACCATGAAAATGAGCTCACGGTCCCTCAGCAAAAACTCTTCCTCCTTCACACATGGTAGCCAAAGGTCAAGTTTGGTTTCTTATTTTTTTTAGTAGTTCTCTTGATATAATATTTACAAATTCCATAGTTGAATCACTTTTTAGATTGTTGCATATACATCATCACAATCAGCCCTAATGCTCCCTCCCCACTCCTGCATCCACTGATTGGTCCCCAATCCATTTCCCTTGCCCCCTCTTCCCGATAAATGAGTACAACAGTATTGTCTCTTGTTCAATACACAGATGTTCCACCACTTTGTTTGGGAATTTGTCCCTAAGATTTAACCAATTAGTGTTTCTTCTTATAGTAGTGGACTCATGCAATGGTTGTCCTTTTGTGATTGACTGACTTCACTCAGGATAAGGGTTTCCAGGTGCTTCCATGAAATGCGGTGCTCCGTGCTCTCATCACTGTTTTTAGGGATGTGTAGTACTCCATGGTGTGTGTGGACCACAGTCTCTGCATCCATTCTTCCACTGTTGGGCATTTGGACTGCTTCCGGTTTCTTGCTAATTTGAACTGTGTGCTACACACCTTTTTCCCTAAATAGCTTTATCAAGGTATAATTTGCATCAAATAAGCTTCATAGTTTTACTTTTTAACTTCATACTTAACGTATTACTCAACTCACTGCCATCAAGTGGATTCTGATACATACTCACCCTGTAGAGCCAACTGTTAGTCTGTGGTTTGGAGGCTGTGATCTGTATAGGAGCAGACAACTTCCTCTTTCCCCTGTGGAGGAACTGGTGTCTTTGAAGCCCTGACCTGTGGTTGGCAGTTCAATGCATGACATACGACACTACCAGACACACAGCCATCGAGCTGATTCTGACTCTTGGTGACGCCCTAGTACAGAGTAAAACCACCCACATGGGTTTCCAAGACTGTAGATCTTTACAGGAGTAGAAAGCCTCTTTCTCCTGCATGGTGGTTTATAGTTTCAAACTGCTTCCTTTGTGGTTGGAAGCCAAACGTGTAATCACTACACCCTCTGGGCTCCTATAAAATGTGATAAATTTGGGCCTATGGATACAGCTCACCCTTCCCCACAATGGTGACAGTGAATGTATTTGTCTCAGTTCCCTGGTGCTGCGGACATACCACCAGTGGAGGGCTACAAGTCCAAATTCAGGGCACAGCTCTAGAGAGCTCCTTCTTTGTTTCAGCTACTAGATTTGCCCAGCCTGGGTTTAGATGCACCTCTGTGTGAGTCTGTCTTTCTGTGACATCTTTCCCCATCTGTCTCTGTCTGCGTGGATTCATGTTACTCTTCATGAATTCAGTTTAGAGACCATCCTCTGTGAGTATGACCTATTAACATAGCCCAAACACTGTATTTTCAAATGGGATCACAGTACTTAATACAAATTTTGGGAGAGGGCACAATTCCATCCCTAATAGTATCAATTATCCCCCAAATATTTTACCACTTTGTCATTTGCCTCTTCCTTATCCCCTGCGCATAGGCAACTTTGTCACGAAAATCATACATAAATGAAGTCATAAGGGGATACTTTATTCCTATCTAACTTCTTTCACTCAGCATCATCATTTGGGGAGTTATCCATGTGGTTACCAGTATCGATAGTTCGTTCCTTTTCACTGCAAAATAGTATTCCATCCAAACCTAGCCAAATTCACTGCCACCAAGTAGATGTTGACTCATAGCAACCCTATAGGACAGGGTAGAACTGCCCTGGTGCATTTCCGAGACTCATTACAGGAGTGGAAAGCCCGGTCTTTCTCCTGCGCTCGGTGCGCCTGGTGGTTTCTCAACTGCTGACCTTGAGGTGAGCAGCCCAATACGAAGCCACTGTGCTACCAGGGCTGCTAGTATTTCATCCCATGGGTATAAAGCAATTAGTTTATCTTTTTTTTAAAATCATTTTATTGGGGGTCGTACAATTCTTATCACAATCCATCCATCCATCCATTGTGTCAAGCACATATGTCCATTTGTTGCCATCATCATTCTCAAAACATTTGCCTTCTACTTGAGCCCTTGATATCAACTCCTCATTTTCCCCCTCCCTCCCCACTCCCCCCTCCCTCGTGAACCCTTCATAATTCACAAATTATTATTATTTTGTCATATGTTACACAGTTCACCGTCTCACCCACCCTCTTCTCTGCTGTCCATCCCCCAGGGAAGAGGCTATACGTAGATTCTTGTAATCGGCTCCACTAGTTCAGCCTTGCAGTTGTTGGTAGACATTTCAGTTAACTTCCAGATGGGGCGATCACAAAGAAAGCTGCTATACCTTGTGTTAAGTCTTTGTATGGACTTTGTATGGATATGTTAGGTTTCTGGAGTGGGATGGAGCTTGGTTTTTTGCTTCACACGCTGAAAGAATTCACACGGCAGAAGCACTTTTGTAATCCAAGAGTGTTTTTATGGAGGAAAGGGAAGTTTCAGGTATTACAATTGATTTTACAACTCATACATTATTATTCGGGTAACTTTCCTTTCAATTTTGGCCCAAAAAATTACATAATAAATGACCGTGGCTCTGTCTTAAAACTTCTTTCGGTTACACCCCGCACAGTTTTATTGACATCTGATGAACATATCATACAATTCAATAGGTGGATCACATAAAAAAAAGTTGTAGAATCATCACCACATCAGTTTTAGCACATTTTCTTCCATCTTGATCTTATTGCTAGTAGCTCCTGTCTTACGCCCCAATCTTCTGTGTCGTACATATTAGATCACGTTTAAAATCTTGATTTGACATCTATATAGCAGGAAATGTTCATATCATTGGAATTTAGTTTTTAATCCTATATGTAATATAGCCTAAATACCAAGGATTTTAGAGGATTACTCTGTAATCATGCATATTTGCATAAATATTTTAAAATCTGAACAGATCTATGAAAAAAATTTTAACCACAAAAACTTCAGCATTTTTTTGTGGAGAACTATGCTTTTTGGTTTTGATTCTTTTTCTCTTATCAAGTCTCTTGCAGACAACATCAAAGAAATGAGAACTTTGTCAGTATAAAAGAGCACATTATTTCTTTTCACTCTAGTAGCTAAAAACATGTCCATATCAAGCCTTTGTTTCCGGATGCTTATTATAGTCTCCATGAAATTCATTAAAAACATACTGCCTCAAAAAGAGCAGCCGATTCCACTGTGTCCAAATTAGTAGTTTTCTGATTGACTCTGAAAACCAAAACTTTACTGTCTTTGAGGGAAAATAATCTGTTTTTCCAGAGAATTTCAGTCTGTCAGTCACTCTGATCGACGCCTAGCACCTACAGTATTATTTTTTGCCTCAGCTCACATATGTTAAAACAAAATCATTTTTTTAGAATTTAAAAATGATACAGCTTCAAAAGTTCTGGAGTTCATCATGGATTGCCAAGTTTCGCCAATGTAAGACATTTTCTTTTCTTTTTTAATCATTTTATTGGGGGCTCGTATAACTCTTATCACAATCCATCCATCCATCCATCCATCCATCCATTGTGTCAAGCACATTTTACATATGTTGCCATCATCATTCTCAAAAATTTGCTTTTTACTTGAGCCCTTGATATCAACTCCTCATTTTCCCCTCCCTCCTCACTCCCCGCTCCCCATGAACCCTGATAATTTATGAATTATCATTTTGTCTTATCTTACACCATCCGACGTCTCCCGTCACCCACTTCTCTGCTGTCCATTGTAAGACGTTTTCTTGTCTCCTTTTTTTCTAATTGTCATGTAAGTGTGTGATCTTCCCCTAAATCAGAGCTACAACCAAACATTAGCAGAGAAGAAGCTGTCAGCTGCTAAATATATAGAATAGTTTTGTTTTTAAATGTCACAGAAAGATACTTTAGCTCAAGACATGACATGATTAAGACCAAGGGCAGGAAGTCTCCACTGTCGTCTTTTTCTGTCAATGGTCCATTTGTATGTGGCCCAACAGCATTATTGCAATGAATTAATTACTATGTCCAGACAGAAGCTACAATTTTCCTTTTGGGAATGAAAGTTCGATGACGTTGCTCACAAGGAAGATTGAGTTTAGCTTTTGCAAGCTATTTTTTTAGTAACTCTTCCTCAGAATTTTTTAAAAAAACTTGTTCTAGTTTATGCTGAAGTGATTGGACACACTAACTGGAAGTTACACAGCCTTCAGAAGAGCCCAGCTGTCCGAAAACATGATCACATTCACTCAGTTGCCACATGGATGGAAGACACTGGAATCAAGTGTGAATCAAGTCCGTGGGGCAAAAAAACAAGACATGGTTTTCTCGTCGTCTCTTTCTCCTCCAGGAACCTTTTGCCTGGAACTAGTTTGTCCCATGTTTTCACAACTCATCAGCATCAAACCACACATCTGTCAGCCAGAGTAGTTAAGAGCATACCAATTATTTAAATCATCAGACTCCTCAGGTGAAAATGCTTCCGTGCCAAGAAGCAGCAGATCTCTCCAGCAAGCAAAGAAGCTGTTTCCCTCAAGGGGTTGAGCATTGGGCTTTCCTATGAATCCAAGGGACTGACTCACGCGCATGGATGTCGAG
Organism: Tenrec ecaudatus; assembly: GCF_050624435.1. Taxonomy (NCBI): domain Eukaryota; kingdom Metazoa; phylum Chordata; class Mammalia; order Afrosoricida; family Tenrecidae; genus Tenrec; species Tenrec ecaudatus. Next base: position 23,262,207 of record NC_134537.1, on the reverse strand, counting down.
CTTCATTTCTGTGTTCCAGAGACGAGACTGGCATTCAATCTAGAAACGGGCTCTCAAAAGCACAGCTTTTGAGAAAACCATGAGATTTTCAGAAGCAGCAAAGTTTGAGGATTACTAGCTTGAGGTGTACAGATTTCAAATTCAGATCTCTGGTAATTTAAGGCAAAGGAAACTTCCCAGTCCTCTGAACAGTAACAGTAATAAGAAAATTCTTTGAAAATGATGAGGGCAAAGAATGTACAGATGCGCTTTACACAATTAATGTATGTATGGATTGTGATAAGAGTTGTATGAGTCCCTAATAAAATGTTTTTTAAAATACAGAAAATGAACAAAAAGCCTCACTACCTCTTTTCTCATAATAGTCCTGCTGTCAATATCATCAATGGCCATCTCTGGACCAGTAAGGTTTTTAATCAGTTCAGCTGTTGGTACTAACACCACGTTGTTTCTTCAGTAGGTGCTTTTGCTGTATTGCACTAACAGCCCTAGGTCAATGCCTAACTAGATGCTGCCCAATTCAGCACCACGCGCATGACCAGGTAGATGTTGGATGACGGTGCTTCATAGGGTTTTCATTGGAAAGTAGATGGCCAGGCCCTGCTTCCTAGGCTGCTCTAGTTTGTTAGCTCACAGAACCTCAGCAGCATCTACTTAAAATCCACTAACAGGCTTGTGGCTGCCCATAGGTCCACTGACCTCTAATTCAACCATCAAATCACCACTACCTCTTAGAGGCATTGATCTAAACAGGGGTGGCAAACTCAGGTGTCTGATCCCAACTCTCGTGAGATGTCCCACTCCAAAGAGACAGCCCTTGCACGATCCAGCTGACTGTGGCCAGGCCGGAATGTGCACTCAGGGACTCCACATTGCATTTCTCACGAAGTGCATATTTATGGAAAAGCTTCTGCTTTCAAAATATTGCCAAGTAATTCAATTGTGAATCCTCAAAATTCCAGCCAGACTCAAACTACCAGTTTACAAGTATTGGCATAGAAGGTTCATCTCTCTCTCTCTCTCTCTCTCTCTCTCTCTCTCTCTCTCTCTCTCTCTCTCTCTATCTATCTATCTATCTATCTCTCTCATCTTTGCTAGGTTAACTCTGAGGCACCATTTGGGACTCAGTTCTACAGACAATCCTCTTGAGGAAACTGCCAGTCATCTTTCTTCATCCTTCCCTGTACCCCTCAGCCTAGTACTCCACTCTGGGTGCCCACGCCCATCTGCATTGCTTCTTTCTCTCCCCAGAGAGACAGCAGGGATGGTGCTATAGTCATGTTGATTTGGGGATATATGTTCACCCCAAACTGGATTCCAACTTAGCAAATACATTGGGGTAGTTACATAATCTGGTGTCAACTTGCGGAGGGGTGGAGTGTAGCCTGCTAATCAGGTTGCAGCTTGATGACCTCATTTGGAGGCACCACGGAGATAAGTATGTCACTGGAGGCCAGATACAGATAGACTCTCTGCTTTGTCTTTCTGCTGACAAGACACATGGAGCTACGCTAGAGCACTGGAGCTTGAGGAGCCACCACTGGATCTACAAGACCTTCCACCCACTGGGCCTTGATCTTTCTGCATTCGGTATCGTTGCATGTGTGTGTGAGTCTGAGAAGGACTCTGTAGCTTGGCATCGGACAAATGATCTTATAGACTTGAACTGGACTGGGCTGGGATGTTTTCTTAATGTACAATTGCTCTTTGATATAAATTTCTCTCTTAGACACATATGAATGCCTTTGAATTTGTTTCTCTAGTCAACCCGGACTCACACATATATTCATTAAATATTTACTCTGTGTGTGTGTGTATATAAACGTGTATATATCTAAAATGTTGGTGGCATGGTGACTAAAATGTTCAGCAGCTAAAGGAAAGATCAACAGGATGAACCCCCGAGCCCCTTGGTGGGAGAGAGACACAGCAGTGTGCTTCCACAGAGATTACAGGCTCAGGCATCTCGTGGGAGCAATTCTGATCTATAAGGCCACTACCAATGCAATCGGGATGGGTTTGGTTCTGGTGTACATATGTGTGATACTGGTGGTTCAGTGGTAGAATTCTCATCTTCTTGGGACTGTCTTCGGAGACTCTCTTCGGGTATGATGCCCAGCCAATGTGCTTCGTCTTCCTGTGAGGGATGTGTTGCTATAATGTTGAATAGCCTTTAGTAGCGTTTCCAGACGAAGACACACTAGAAAGAAGGACTATTGTTTTACCTCCAATAATTTGCCAATGAAAACCCTATGAATAACAATGGTCCAATCCACAACTTCTCTAGGAAGGGAGGGGACCGTGTTTCATTGCATGGTGTGTGTGTGTGTGTGTGTGTGTGTGTGTGTGTGTGTGTGTGGCAGGGGGCGGGGGGTGGGCGGGGGGACACTTCACCATGGATCCAGGGCTGATTCAATTGCAGTATGGATGTGTTATCAACAAGTTCACAATTTGGCTCTCATATATACACATTAAGAGAATAGATGACAGCGAGAGAGTGAGAGTGAAAGAAAGAGGGAGAGGGAAGAAAATAGACAGTAGGAAAAAAGAAAGAAAATGGACAGTAGGGACCAATTTTCCTTTCCCAAGCAGATGCTATTACATTTGTATTTTGCATTTCCTCCCAAATCTAACTCACTCTTGTGAGCATCTCAAACATCTCTTTTTTTTTTTTTACATTTTATTAGGGGCTCATACAACTCTTATCACAATCCATACATATACATACATCAATTGTGCAAAGCACATCTGTACATTCTTTGCCCTCATCATTTTCAAAGCATTTGCTCTCCACTTAAGCCCTTTGCATCAGGTCCTCTTTTTTTCCCCCCGTCCCTCCCCGAAACATCTCTTTTTTAAAATGCCTTTGTGCCAGAAGTAAAAAAGAAGAGAGAGAGAATGGGTTTATCCTGAGAGGGCAAGTGACTTCGTAGGTCAGACCATGGCTTTGGAGGCCAGCCTCAGTTCAAATTTGGGTCCGGCCACCTGTATGGCTTTTGGAAAGTTACTGGACTCCTTACCCTTATCCTTCATTTTCTTGTATTTAAAATGGACTTCTAGTCAAACTTACCTTAAAGGGCGACTGTGAGATAAATTATGCCTGCAATTCTATATTGCCTTCAACACCGGGCCTCTTGAGAGCCCCGTGTAGTGGCCATTATTACCCCATTTGACAGCTGGAGAGAAAACAAGGCTCTGAGGTTCAGTGCCCAAGGGCACTCTGCTAGTGTGATATGGAGCAGGAACTTGAACACAGGTAAAACACAGCTGACACCAAGTTCACTGCCTTTCCAATTATGCTAGAGAAACATCAACCCGGGCTCCTCCAATATTTCCCACACTGCCTTTGCTCAAATCCTCTCCTACACACTTGGCTAGCCCTGGACAATGCTGTTTTAACCTAGGTATAAATAGGTCCCTGTGGCATTATATAGTATAAATATATGCTGTATACGTATATATAATAAAAGCTAATATTACTTAGCTTGGTGTTTTCTACTTTGTACTAGGCAAGTGTTTTAGCATTGTTGTTTAATATATATAAGGCAGGTATTATTATTTTCAAGTGGGTGGCATATCGGGCTATGCCTTGAGCTGTTGGAAGCAAGGTCATTGCTTGAAACCCTCAATTGTTCCATAAGGCAGGGGTTACTCCTGCAAGAGCTACAGTCCCCAAGCTACAGGGGCAGTTCTACCCTGTTCTATAGGGTTGCTATGAGCTGGGACTGACCGGATGGATGTGAGTGAGAAGATGAAGTAACGTGCCCAAGAACGCAGATGAGGTCCTAAGCCTAGATCCTTCCAAAGCTTACAAATGTTCTTAGCCAGATGTTGGGATTTCCCAGACCAAGACAACTTCGTTAAGTAATGATTGATTGACCAGCTCTGAATTGATAGCCAGGAACCCCAGAAAGGATATGCTAACACAGAAACTGTTGTGAGAACAGACTCTCAGAATAAACGAAACATATTTCAATGTATTAACTCTGCCCCACATTATATTCTTTGAAGCAGTTTTATAGGACTGGTGGCAGCTTTGCCTCCACCACTCCTTCCTGCTGCTATTTTCCCTCTTGTCCTTCCATACTGTGTCACCTCCAGGGTCTCCACTTGATGTTTTCCTTGACTAATCTCCTACTCACTCTTTTTTCCCCCAACACGGGACGATTGTCGCACCGTGAGCCGTGCAGCCATTTGGACTGGGTGGAGGAAGCCTGTGGAAGCTAGGCGATGAGGAGCGGGGGCAGGGTCTGGGTACGCAGGTCCATACGGAGTGTCTATCACGTGTGAGTGACCACAGAGGAAGGGGCCAGGATGCTGCCAGGGTTTGTGAAACAGAGGCAGAGAGAATGGGTGCAAGGAGCCAAGGCCTTCTGCCTTCTCCAGAGGGACCACGGAGAGGCCCAGAAGGCACACTGGCACACAGCGCAACGTGTTTGCATCATGCCGAGATCTTTCCTAGGTACCACCTGAGGAGTGCATTTCTGCAACAGACTGTGGCTGGTTCAAGATGGAGTTTGGTTAGCTCGGTCAAGCAGCATTTGTAGCACCCTAATACGGGCTGGGTCTTGGGGCGCACAGGAGGAAAGGAACTTTATTCAGATTTGCTCCCAATCAGCAGGTGGGTGGGCGAGACAAAACATGCGCGTTAGTGTTTTTCATTTCTTTCTTGTAGGTGCATCTCCAGGGACTCACTTAGCTCGTGCGTGGGGAAGTCTGCATTTCCTGTCGATGATTATATTACTAATAAACATACATATGATAGGACTGATGTAGTTAGAGTTAAATGCAACACCTTATCATTTGATCTCCCTTTTGACCCATTTTAATGTTGCTTCCATTTTAACATGTTCTGCTTCCTTGTCAGTTGAGGTGTTTCTCTGTTTTATTTTGTCATTCTTGTTTTTGTTTTGTATGCTTTTCTATATATGAAATCCTGGATAGGTGAATCTATAGAGACAGTAACTCTGCTAATAATTACATAGGTACATGGAGGAGAGGTTGCAGGAAATAGGAAGCTAACAACGAGGATGAGAAGGAAGAAAATGTACAAAAATTACTTGTGGTGATGATTGCACAATTCTTCGTTATATGATTTACTATTAAAGTGTATGATATGTGAATCACAGGGCAATACAACTCACTCTGTTTTTTACGGACACCGCGTTGGACGGACAGAGGGATCCAGCAGTTGCTATTGCTTCCTCCTTTCTCTTCCTTTTGTTGGAGAACAAATGAAGTCATTTTGTCCTGCAAAGACTTACAGCCTTGGAAAACCTATTTAGGGGCCCTATACAGGGTCCTCTCACTTGTACAAAGTCATATAAGGGTATAAAGGACGGCAACTGGAGGAAGGATGGTGTTTGAGTCCCACCCTCTCGTAAAGCGGCGACTCAACATACATCCCACTCTTTTGTCTCCTACCACATTAGCATCGCTGACAACTCACTCCCCACACGTACCAGAGCCCTAGGCATAAAGACACACTGCAAAATGAAGAAAGATTAGATCAGATAAAAACGGAGGATGACTACATCATGGGATAACTGTCAAACCACCTACCTGCTGAACCACCGCAAATCATGACCCTGTAAAGCTGGCACATAACCGTCACAGGTTTCATCCACCTCTCTTTCTTGGAAACAAGCTTTCCAGTCCTCTTGTACAGTCCTGTTTTTGCATAGTCCTCCCCACGCATTGTGGGGGAGTCACAGAGTATCGTTAAAAGGGCCTTATTAGTGATATACTGCATTGCAACAGGTGTCATGGGGTGAATTGTGACTCCCCAAAATAGGTGACCATGTCTCGGTGGTTTATCACTTAGATAATGATATAATTTGGTTGTTACATAATGTTGTGATCACCCACATAATGTGAGTTGTTGTGATCAGTTGGGAAGGAATTCACAGTCCTTGATCTGATTTAAAGGGAATTTCCCTGAGATTGTGACCTGCTCCCTCTTTTATCTTGCAAGGAATACAAGAGGAGAGACATGATCAAGTAGAGGGACCTCAACAACACAGAGAGAAAAAGCCAGGGTCAGAGCACTGTGCTGAGAGCCTCCTAGAGCAAGAGGGAAATTGAGGCCGAGGCACATGAAGATCTCTGAGGCACGCTAGGCTGACAGATGTTGAATGGGGACAGGTCATTCCCTTAAAGTTGATAGAGCCAGTCTTCCTCTGGAACTGGTACCCTAAATTCAGACTCCTGGCCCCTCAGTGCTGAGATAATCAGTTTGTTTAAGCCATCCACCTGTGGAATTTCTCTTGTAACAATACGAGATAACTATGCCAGTAGGCACATCACAACTTTATGATAAGAGTAAATTCCACTCTCTATCTTTGATAGGTACCGCAAATAGAGAAGTTATCAATTATATTTGAGAACTTAAGACATACCAGGAACTTTAACTACAGCATTGATTGCATTTACTCCTTATATTGGGGACACTTTCAACTCTTATCAAAATCCATACAAGCATCCATTGTGTCAGGCACATTTGTGCATATGTTGCCATCATAATTTTTAAAACATTTTTTCTACTTCAGCCCTTGATATCAGCTTCTCAGGTCTTCCCTCCCTCATGAACTCCTGACAATTTATAATTATTTTTTTCATACCTGACACCAACGACTGCCTCCGTTCACCCACTTTTCTGTTGTCTGTCTCTTTGAGAAGGGGTTATATGTAGATCCTTGTGATCACCCCCACCTCCACATTATCCCCCTACTTTTCCCTTCCCTTCCTGGTAAGGCTACTCTCATTATTGATCCTGAGGAGGTTATCTGTCTGGGTTCCCTGTGTTTCGAGCTCCTATCTGTACCCATATACATGCTCTGATCTAGCCAGATTTGTTAGGTAGAATTGAGATCATGATAGTGGTGGTGAAGGGTGGGGAAGGAAGCATTAAAGAACTAGAGGAGAGTTGTATGTTTTTATCAGTGCTATACTGCACCCCACCTAGCTCATCTCTTCCTTGTGACCCTTCTGTAAGGAGGTGACCCTTCTGTAAGATGGGCTTTGGGTCTCCACCCCATGCTCCCCACTCAATCACACTGACATGATTCTTTGTTCTGGGTCTTTGATTCCTGACACCTGATTCCACTTACACCTTTTATAGCTGAGTTCCAACCGAGGTGTGCAACTCCCCCGAGGTCACACAGTTGGCAAATGTGAGACCTAGGAGTCCAATTTCAAATCTATCAGACTCCAAACAGGAGGGTCATTTCATGATGCCAGGGACGACCCAGGGTCTTTGTCTCCTCCTCACTCTCTTCCCACCACACCAGGGTTAATCCCCCAGACTGAGCCACATATCAGACATGCTAGATTCCTGATGAGCAATCTTTGTGCCCGAGCCCTGACCACCTCCCATTAGCTGGTCTCTAGAATGGGGATGGTCTGGAAGAAGAATGTGGGAAGGGAGAAAGGATCCAAAGAAGGATGGGAGGGGATGAGCTGGACAGGTGTCCAGCACGAACCCCTCTGTAATGCCCATGCATGCCAGGCATGGCACCATGCACCTCTAGCGGGGGTTTCGGAGAGTAGGTATTTTCAACAGTCTGCTTTGGACGCACGTGGCAAAGGCAGGCGTCCCTTGTTTGTGGTGATCAGTAAACCGGCATTCAGGATGAAAGAAACTGCTCCTCCCTGGGGACATACCTGACAAGTCCAATTAGCTCTCAACAGAAGGAAGTGCACACTTGCTGACAGAATTACCAGTAATAAATATTTTAGCCATAGGCGGACGCAAAGCATGAGAAAAAGAGGCCCCTATAGCTCCCCCTCTAGAGTGTGCAGTATGCCAACATCTCCACAATGAGTGGATGCACTTTAAGCAGCCAACACCAAGGATATTTAACGCAGAAGCTCTGTCGGGTGCTGTGTTCTTCCACCGTAGCAAAACAGGTTTCTTTGGGGTTTCATTAGTTTTATAGGGTGTGTAGTGGGAGGAAGCAGAAGCAGGGTCGGGGGGATGTTGGGGAAGGGAGCAATGGTAGAAAAGGACCTTCTCTAAGCCAAACATAAGAAGTCAAAACCAAAAAAAAAAAAAAAGAAGTCAAAACCTGCAATCCTTTAACTCAGGAAATGCCCGTGTCCTTTGTGCCCTATCCATGCTGACCTACTTGGCTTGAGGTCAATGCAAGTGACAGCTGACCTACTGAAGTTAATTCTACGGAACAATAAAATTGGATTAGCAAGGCTTCATCCCATTACCTTTTGATAACACATGAATTCTTCTTCTTTTAAAAAAATTTTTCTTGAGCCCCGATATTTGACTAGTGGTGTCACTAGTAAAAAATGATGGATTAAAAATGCAGGCAAGGATGTTTCCTAAAATTCTTTGGTGACTTTAAGGGCATTTTACTTCTTCTCATTAAGCATTTAATTTTTTCTAATGGTTGGAATAAAATGTATACCTGGGGACATGGACTGGATGTGACCTCTAAATTCAGGGCTGCCTACTAGTTCAGGCAGGCTTGCCATTCAATTCCAAGAGACATGGTTAATAGTCTTTAAAGGACACTCAGGAAAAGCCTCTATGATACAGAGATATGTAGAAAACTGTGTAGAATCTATTCATTGCATTATCATGAATTCACTTCAAAAAACAAAGCAAACAAACAAACACAGGTACAGATACCCGCAGGTAAAAAGACTAGAAGAAAACATACAAAAAATTAGCAGTAATTTTCTCTGAACTTTGAAATGAACTTATTTTTACTTTCTTCTTTTGGGTCTTGGTCTACTTTTTAATTTTTCTACTTTTCATGAATATTTTTGTTTTAGGAAGAAAAAAACATTCTTTTATAAATATATTTAATTTTTCCCCTTCTTAGGGGCTGCCTATATCCCCCATCACCACTCTATGCAGCTGGGTGACTGCCCATCTACATCCCAGCATAAACTGAAGGTCTATTCTTTGGAGAGAGTAAAACATAGAGTCTCTAGACTGGAGACACCAATACCAGGCACAGCTGAAGACAGAGGTACTGTACTTCATTGAAGAACGACCGAGTAGAGAATACTGTGACTATCTTGCCCCCATGCACATACAAACAGGCAGCCCTGTCTTAGTCCAGGTTCTCTAGCAAAACAGAACTGATAAAATTAAGAAGTAGAAAGAGAGTTGTTTCTACACCTGTCAGTTTGTTGAACTGCGGTAGCCTGTGTGTTGCTGTGATGCTGGAAGCTGTTTCCCTAGTATTTCAAATACCAGCAGGGTCACCCCAAGTGGACAGGTTTCAGCAGACTCAGCTTGCAGACTAAGAGCTGTACGGAGAAGGAATGGGTTGTCCACTTCAGAGAAATTAGCCACTGAAAACTTTATGGGTAAAAATGAAACTACGTTAGATACTGAAAACCTCCTGAAAAGAAGCAGAACACTGTCAGAGGTAGTACTTGACCCCTTGGTATCAGCTTCTTATTTTTCCCCTCCCTCCCCGCTCTCCCTTCCTCATGAACCCTTGATAATTTATAAGTTATTATTATTTTTTCATGTCTTACACTGACTGATGTCTCCTTCACCCACCTTTCTGTTGTCCATCCCCGAGGGAGGGGGTGATAGGTAGATCATTGTGATAAGTTTCCCCTTTGTCCACCCACTTTCCCCTTACCCTCCTGGTATGGCTACTCTCAATATTGGTCCTGAGGGGTTTATCTGTCTTGGATTTCCTGTGTTTCCAGCTCGTATCTGTACCAGTGTACATGCTCTGGTCTAGTGGATTTGTAAGGTAGAATTGGGGTCATAAAAAATCATATCATTGTGAATGAGGGGGAAGTACAGAGTGGAGACCCAAAGCCCATCTGTAGGCAACTGGACATCAGCTTACAGAAGGGCTGCGGGGAGGAGACGAGACAGTCAGGGTGCAGTATAGCACCGATGAGACATACAACTTTCCTCTAGTTCTCCAACGCTTCCAGGAACTTCTAATGCAACCTTACTCAGAATGGTTGGTAGTGGAAGGCAGGCAGCTTCAAGTTCTGATTTCAGTGATGAAGAATTATGCTCATGTGGTCCATTAGTCTATTAGACTACGTTTTTCCATGTGTCTTGGATGTTCTCTTTTTATCCTCTGAGTGGGAAGAGACCAATTGTTTGCTCCTTGTGTGGTCACTCCGAAGCTTTTCCGACTGCAGTTATTATACTCCAAGGCAGGATGTAGAACACTGTTTTTGCAGACGATGTTATGCCAAAGGGTCTCTGTGTGCCTTGGGTCTATAATCCTGACCCACAAGCTCTGCAAATCATTTCCTCAAGGTTATGTCTAAGATGTTTTTATAACTCTAACCCCAGTGTTTTCTGCCACATCCATAAATATATTTGCCACATAGGTACCCATAGTCACCCTTCATCGTTTTTATTGTGTTTCTAACTTCTAGTGTTGCTATGAAGAACTGAAAATATTTATTGTAACCCCTAGTTTCTGGGAGTATATAAGGTTGTTTAGTTCTGGTAACTTAAATTTTACTACCCTCTGTCTTAGGGTGGGTTTGTTTTCATTCTTTTTGATGAGCACTCAATAAGTTCTCTTGGGTCTGAAAACACATGTACTCCTGTTTAGCTTGTCTCCAATTTTAATTATGTTATGTTCAGATCAGGACACACTGTACTGGCAACTGTCAGGGTTTTGTTGGTTTTTGTACATCTTATCATTGGACTTCAAAATGTTTGTGAAAATATCCCATGACTTCTAATACCATTTTCCATATACGTTTTTTTAAAAATTTATTTATTTATTTATTTATTTACATTTTATTAGGGGCTCATACAACTCTTATCACAATCCATACATATACATATACATACATCAATTGTATAAAGCACATCCGTACATTCTTTGCCCTAATCATTTTTTTAAAATCTTTTTATTGGGGCTCATAAGGCTCTTATCACAATCTGTGCATACATCGAATGAGCAAAGCACCCTTATACATTCGTTGCACTCGTCACTCTCATAATTCACCTTCCACTTGGGTTCCTGGAATCAGCTCGGTTTCCCTTTTTTCCCCCCATCCCCCTCCCTCCCCGATCCCACCCCTGGTCCCTTGATAGTTTATAAATAATTATTATTCCATATACGTTTTTAAGGCCACTCCTATATATTGCAGCGCATACTCTGCTAATGTTCTCATTCTCATGCCAACCTGAAAGGTAAATAAATAAAGGCTGGATTCGTCAAGAAAATAATGGGAAGCATTTCTTCGTGTTTCTGCTAGCTACCTGAATGTTCTTCGGGGAAGTATCTGTTCAGATCCTGACCAGCTTTTCATTGGACTGTTTATGGCTTGGCTGTTGGAACAAACTTGCTTGTGAGGTGTCTCTGGATGAGCTCAAACTACCAACCTTTTCTTTAGCAACTAAGAGAATCAACTGTTGGCGCCACTTGGACGGTCCCGATAAATGGAAAACTGCAAAACGGTGCCGGAAGTGCTAAGTTCCATTCGTGTACAATATACTGCGGGAAGGCCGGGAAGGAAGAGCTCGGGCTCTCCTGGAGTAGAGTGGTTGTGGTGGAGTGAACGTTCTTATGACGCCTCTTCTGCTCAAGTCTCTCGCGCCCAGAAAGTGGTTGGGTGTGGCTACGCAAACAGGGCCTGTGAAACCCTGATGGAGGCCACTGGTCAGTTTTTGTTACCGCCCCTCTTGCTATGAAGCAGCTTGAGGGAGGAGAGAAACCCAGGAGACCTTGGAAGCACACATTCCAGATCTCTCTCTGCCTGCGGCGGTGCCTCCTCAAGGTGGATGCCCCACCACGCCTCACTCGGAGACGGTGGCACCGAGAAGGAGAGGAGTGGTTGGGAGATGACAGGGTATGTTCTCATCCAGCCTGAGATGACGGAACTGTGGGACAGCATGACAGGTGGGCTGGCTTCCTGACCCATGGAGGCAAAGCCCAAGGCACCACGTGGCTGAGACCTGGAGGGCAGGAGAGAGACTTGGGTGCTGGCTGAGGAGAGGGCTTGCTGTTGACCCATGAGCGTATGCTTACTATTTGCAGATCCTGACTTGCGATGCCCTCTGAACTTCCCTAATAAACTGCCTTAACAATGAGTAGTGTTGGTGAGTTGTGTGTGCCCTTTGCGACAAAGGACGGAGCCCAGCAGAAATGGGCACAGGTGAAGGAGGAACGGTTGGTGTCAGAATAAGTAACGAAGAATGAATTGTGGAGGCTTGTTTGACTCTTGCCTTGTGGCAACAGAGAAGCAAAAGGAAGTCAGGCAGGTAAGTCCATCTGCATGCCATTTATTGCAATGTGGTTTCAGGTGGGTCTTTAGCTGTCATATAGCACAAGGCATTAAACAGGGGTCCTCAAATGTTTTAAACAGGGGGCCAGTTCACTGTCCCTCAGACCATTGGAGGGCTGGAACATAGTTTTTAAAAAAAAGCTATGAACAAATCCCTATGTACACTGTACAGTTTTTTAAGGGTGGAGACAGACCCAGTCATGGACACGGCAGCCTGCCGGGCCTCCTTGCTTTATTAGTTTCCAGCCGATCAGTTCAGAAAGTTGGAGAGGGTGAGGCAGGAGAGGGTGAGGCCACCACCAGGAGCTCTGGACGGACTCTCCTGGGGCAGGCTTGGCAGGTTCAGACTGTGGGACAAGACCTCCCAGGCCCCACCGGGGACTGGTAGGAAGACCGTGGACCAGTGGCTGCTCTCCCACACAGACGGAAACCTGGGACTCAGGGGCTGTGCCCTGGGCTTGCATGCCCCAGCAGGTCACAGACCATCAGTGTCCTGGTGAGTCTGGAAGGCTCTGACCAGAGCGATTCATGCAGTGACCATGCTAGAGCCGCTGACTGGGACATGGCCTTGTAGTGGTTGCATCTGCTCACACAACTTAGGGGTCAGCACGGGTCCTGGTGAGGGCTGGAGCCCCTTTGGGAATTGGGGCTTACAGGGGTGAGACCAGACAGGCAGGGAGGGGCCGCCAGGCTGAGGAGAGAATCCAAGGGTGTTATGTCTTTCAAGACACAGACACCCTAAGACCAGAGTCCTAGCCTCACCAGCCTGGAGCCTTCTCCTCGGGGGGGGGGGGGGGGGGGGGAGGGGGTAGGGTCATCAGGAAACACTGCCCCACCCCACCCCCGGCCAGCCCTCCCTGCCTGAAGGTCAGTAGGCTGTAGTTCTAAAAGGGAGGTGACCAATGCCTGTGACTGCTTGAGGCTGGGCTGCCCGCTTACTTCCCCTGGGAAGCAGATGTGTTGCCTTTGGGGATGAACTTCAGGGAGCTGCTGAATAGCCAGAAGCGGGACTGACCCCGCTTGGGGCCCATCGTTGAGGAACTCATGGTCAAGCCCGTGGCCGCATGTACCGCAGGACACCTTAAAGGCATCAGGCTGATTGTGCTCGGCCGCTTGGCCACGCTGTCATCGTGGACGGTCTCCGTGAAGGCTGGCCACAGCCACCAGTGCTCGTACTCGGAGCGGCTGGAGAATAGCTCGTAGCCACACTTGGCACACAAGCAGACAGCGGGTTCAAAGTGTTTCTGGAAAAGCTCCCCCCCCCCCCCCCCCCCCCCGAGGAGAAGCTGCAGAAAGACTTAGTGCCACCAGATTCCCGTCCTGCTCTCACACTCCGACAGCTCCGAGTGCACCGACCCCATCGCACAGATCTTATTTTGAAGTTAAAAAAGGGGCAAAAACACCTGGTGGGCCAGATAGTTTGAGGACCCCTGCATTACAACAACAACTGAGTTCATGCAGGAAAGAGTAAGTAGATCTGGAGTTACATAATGCAGACCCCAGCGTCCACTCATCATTTCAGACTACGGCCATCCCATAGGGCAGAGTAGAGCGGCCCAGGTAGGTCCCAAGGCTGGGATCTTTCCAACATTACGTCATTCTCCTCCTAATGCAACGCCTAAGTTCGAATGGCCAACCTCCCGAACCGCAGAGTATTACCAGAGCTCTTTCTAACACCTATTTTTTTTTAAAGAAAATGTTAGAAGAAGTTATGAAAGGCATTTCCAAAACTCTTTCTACAGATAAATACTAGGTAGGAACTATAAAGAATGAGGGTAGAGTTTGGGCAGTATCTTAGAACGCCAAGACACACTAAGTGCGGACTGCCAAATCAACACATAGTCTGGCAGCACTATGTAAACACTCTCTCATTGTCGAGTTGATTCTGACGCATAGTGACCCTATAGGACAGGGGAGAACTGCCTCTGTGGGTTTCCAAGACTAATTCTTTGAGAGTGGAAACCTTTGTCTTTTCTCCCTAGGTAAGCACAGACACAGAGAAAAACACGTCTTTAGAGAAAAATGTGGGATTGGGGGTGATGATTTCAAAGGAAACTTCTGTTATGCCTGGAAGGCTTGACTTCTTTTACAACCACAATCTTATTCATGTATTCATCTTGTAATTAGAAACAAATATTTATGCCTTGGTCAAAGTGATGAAGGCAGAAGGACTATGTACTATTGTACAATAGCCACTAGACCCCATACACCCAGAGGCATGGCCTGGTTAAGTTTTATCCACATATCTGGAATGGCTCTCTACCCACAACTAAGCAGCCAGTTCTTTGTAGGGAGGCGCGCAGGTGATAGGATAAAGAAGCAGAAAACCAACCCAGTTGCCCCCAGTCAGTTCTCATTTCATGCGCTCCATCTGGTTTCCAAAGCTGGGACATTTCACAAGCACATTTCCAGGAATTCCTACCAAGAAATTTCTGGGAAGATTCAATCAACCAACCTTTCAGTTAAGAGTCAAAAGCGTATCCTTTTGTACCAACTGGGATTCCTGGAGAGGGAAAACAAGCCAAAGTCTAACTCAAAAATAAACCCAGCATGATTGGGGCAGGGAATGTATGGATGTGATTTATACAATTGATGTATGTATATGTATGGATTGTGATAAGAGTTGTATGAGTCCCTAATAAAATGTAAAAAAAGAAAAGAGGAGAAAAAAAAGAAAATGATTAGGGCAAAGAATGTACAGATGTGCTTTTTCCAATTGATGTATGTATATGTATGGACAGTGGTAAGAGCTGTATGAGCCCCTAATAAATTGTTTAAAAATATATAAATTAAAATTAAAAAAATAAACCCATAATGGACTGTCAAGTGATCACACAGTCTTACAGCATCCTATAAATGCTCTCTCACTGTCCTTGAGTGGATTCCAACTCCTAGCGGCCTTTCAGGAAAGGACAGAACTGCCTTTGTGGATTTTTGAGACTCTCACCCTTTATGGGAATAGAAAGTCTCTTCTCTCTCTCACAGATTGGCTGATGGTTTTGAACTGCTGACCTTGAGGTTAGCAGCCCAATGCAAAACCTACTGGGTCTCTTCTGGATAGGGAAGAGGGGTCCAAAAAATATCCTTTCGTTTATCTACCCATCTTTGAAGACTCAACCCAAATACTCTCTCTATGGTCCAGTTCCCTCAACATCATTTCTCCTTCCCCCATGCCCACTCCACCCCCCATCAGCTCATATGTCTGTCTACAGCTCTCATGCCTTCTCCCACATTACCCCCAACACACACTCTCCTGTGTGTTTCCCCATGGCCCCACGGTGGTCTGCACACATAGCTCTCCATAATAAATGATTATGGAATCAGATGCTTCCAGCTATGCCTCAGAGGTCTGAGAATGGTCTACTCTCCTCTGTAATTATTGCTCAGTGGCAGTCACTTAGGCCTCTCTGCCCTCACGTCTTCAACCCATCGCTCCCTCCCCCTCACTGCTGCAATAGAAAACATATGTCCTCATTGCATTCATTAATCTAAGCCTCAGAATTCAACTCCCCAGGAAGAGCCATAAAGAAAAATGTTGCCTCTCATCCCTTCCAAGGTACAGGCTGGACCAGAGAGGAAAGAGAGTCGCCAGGTCCTTTATACCTTAGGCGGGGTGAAGGACCCAACACCAAACCAGTTGTCATCGAGTTGATTCCTGAGTAGAACTGCTTCATATGATTTTACAAGCAAAAAAAAAAATATATATATATATATATATATTTTTTTTTTAATAAGGTTTGTCACCTCTTGAGAAGCCTGTCTCCTAAGATAGCTCTGGGTGGATTTGAATGGACTCTAGTGGGTTATGAGTTGGACTGCTAGCTACAAGGTCAGCAGTTCAAGCCACCACCACAGGAGAAAGATGAGGCTTTCTACTTCTATAGATATTTACAGTCTCAGAAACACACAGAGCCAGTTCTACTATGTCCTACAAGGTCACTATAAGTCCAATAGACTCCACAGCAGTGAGTATCTTTCAGCTGGCAATCAAGCTCTGTACCACTCAGAGACTCTTAAAGAAAAAGGAGGGAGTTGAAAGTAGGAACTCTGTTGGCTTCTGGCAAAAGGAAACAAGTATGACCACCAAAAGCCAAACCAAATTCACTGCCATCGAGTTGATGCCGACTCAGAGCAATGCTGTAGGACAGGGTAGAACTGTCCCTGTGGGTTTCTGAGGCTGGAACTGTAAAGCTTTTTATGGGGGTAGGAAGCCTCCTCTTTCTTCCGAGGAGCACCTGGTGGTTTTGAACTGCTAGCCTTGTAGTCAGCAGCCCAATGTGCTATCACTATGCCACCAGGGCTCCCAAGTATGACAAAGGAAGACTTTACTCACAGTGAGATATAGAGTTACAGTCACTCTTACCTGTACCCTCTGTTGCCTTTCCAAGAAGAACCACCTTGGCATGAGATGGTGCTTCAAGCCATTCCTCTTAAAGTCAGTCCACCCTTCGGCATGGGGAGCTTCGTGGTACAGTGTTGTCCTTTGATTAGATCATGCAAAACTCACTCGGAGTCAAAGCTGAGGCTACTCATCCATGTCACATCTCCAGTGAGTTCCAGACTATGCCTGGAACTTTCAGTCTTTAAGGCCATGGTGGTGTCTCTGTCCTCCACAATCACATTAATTTGAATCCTTACTTAACTTCCGTGCCAGACAGGGTTCCGACAGGGACTATCTAGTACCCTGAATGGGAGAATTTGAGGAACGTGAATCAAAGAATAAAGACTTGGAGAGATGCAGGCTTGATAAAGTCTTGGAGAGAATGCAGTGAGATCATTCCCTACATTAGTACTAATACAAGTGAGGCTCATGCAGCACCTCTCTGTTAGCAGTCACAGGAAAAGTTGGGATCCCTGGGGGAGAACTGTCTGGCAGGGGTGGTGCTCTTCCACTAAAAAAATAAATGCCCCCATCTCGATCACCCCCTTCTGTTTTCTTCCTTGCATCCTACCGGTCAAACTGTGCAGGGAAACCAGAGCGCAAGGGACTGTGGTCTGCCCTCATTCTGTGAAGTGCAGACACACCAAGAGAACGATGTATCTCTAGAGGTAAATGTGGGATGTGGGTGGCTATTTCAAAGGCAATTTCTGTTCTGCCTGTAATTCTTGAATCCCAGGGTAGGGAGAGATGAGAGAAGACTGGCTTTGGAGGGGCCAATGGGGTATATCCTGCGACACTTAGTTGTCTCTCTTTGCTTAAGAAGCCAAAGCAAACCATTTGGACCAAGTGTTTGAAAGGCAGTAGTAGTAGTGTTTGAAAGGTAGTTAGGAGCAGCTCGACCTTTCGACCCCATCTCCCAGCATTCTTAGCAAGTGAGTCTGCTATGCTCATGCCCCAGTGCAAGCCTCATCCGCTGACACCTAGGTGCCTATCTGCCTTTGCTCCTCTGCATGAACTTCCCTGCGCCTTTCCTTCTTTGAGGGTGTCTACCACCTTGGGAGGCTCAGCCTAGAGGTGTGAAACCCTACCCTGCCCTCACCCCAAATCTTGTCTTATGCCCTGCGCATGCGCCTCGTTGCCTGGGCTTTTTAACTCCGGGATCACTGTGGAGTCTAAGGTCCCAGTGAGTGGAGTCGACCCAAGGGCAGTGGGGTGGGTTGGGTTAGTACATACTTTTACTGAGGACTTTATGCACACCTTCCTCTGCTTGCTTCTCAACATGTGCACTCTTCTAAGATGGATACTGCATGTTAGCATTACTAATATCTGCCAGGATCCTTTTCTGCATGCCTATGCGCCTATGTGCCAGGTCCTTGGATTCCTTTTTCTCAATGAAAGCACCACGAAGTCGGCACTTTATTTCCATTCAATGTACATGTGCAGATACTGATTTTCAAAGAGAGCGATCACTTGTTCAAGTTCACACAGCTAGGCAGACCTATGTCCCTTTGACTTCCAAAAGCCTTAGCAGAGCCACGATGCACAGAGCCACGATGCTCTCAGCATCGCATCCTCAGTGCTGGTCCCCTGCTGGGTGACACATAATTGGTGACCCAGACATGTTTTGAAAGTAAGTAAGCAGAAGTACAATATGCTGGCTGAAAAGTTTGTGTGTACGGTTTGTTTGCTTGTTTTTCTAGTATGGGCTGGCATAGGACCTTGTTTTGCTTTAGCCTTATTCTCTAGCTTGTCCCATTTTGCTGTTCCTACTCACCTTTGTCACAGCAAAGTGCCTTTCCAGAACAGAATCATCACACACAGAATCCCTTAGAAGATTATAGGATTGGCTTTGCTCCTCAGCTACCGAACTAGGGAATTTCCCCAAGGTCTGTAAGATCCGTGTGGTAGGAACCTCGAAGCCACATGCCCTCCGTGTACTTTTATAAGTCATGCAGGGAGTGGGGCGGAAAGAGGAAGGGAAGTGCAGGGAGAAGAGAAAGTGTAGAGATCTTAAGCAGCCGAGGTACAACACCCACTGCGGACTCTGCACGCTTAGTGCATGACCACCTCTGGGATTGACGCTTTATATACAATATTCCCGACTCTTTAGCAACCCTACAAGCTAGATACTGTTATTCTTATTTTAGAGAACAGAAATACTGACCTCAGTGAGTACAATTAACTCCCTAAGGCCTCCCAAATACGCACAATATCTGGCTAGAATGCCCAGACCCATATTTCCATCTCTGTGTTGCTCATCAGGATGCCTGTTGGCATTGTCGATTATGCATTGGGCTGCTAATCTCTAGGTCCACAGGAGACAGATGGGGCTTTCTACTCCCATAAACAGTTACAGTCTCGGAAACCGCACGGGCAGTTTGACTTGATGGCAGTGGATTTGGGTTGGTTTAGCCGCAGCTATTATCTCCTCTCCTTTTCACCCATGTCCCACAAGGCAAGAGTACACCAATGTAAAACCCCACTAAGAAATTACATGAAGCTTTGTAGGAATCAAAAGTTGGTGCTTACAAGCGCATGACTAACAGAATCCAAACCGTTCTTTGTGTGTCTATGAAAGCACAAATCTTGATGTTGTGAGCCAGGCAAATATAAAGAAGTGATAGTCACAAGGAGAAGACTTGCTCCAAAGAAAACATTCTCAGTTAATGATTGCTTATCTAAAGTGTGTGTGTGTGTGTGTGTGTGTGTGTGTGTGTTAAAGAGACACCATTGCCTTATGAAAATGTGAGGGTGGAAATCCTCCTGAAGGGGCAAAAACTTTCTTGGTCTTTTGAAGCTTTAATAAGTGTGATACCAACCCAAAATAGTTATCTCGGGGTGTTTGTCCTTTTCTTTTTCACACCACAATAAATGTGTAAGATGTTTACTATGCTCTAAGAGAGTATGAGCATAAAGAAGATTGCCAGTGGTGTGTTGAATATGATATACAGTGGATATAAATAAAAGGCTCATTCAAAACTAGAGCAATGGGGACAGTGCCCTTCCATTCAGACAGCTTAGTCCAGAGCCTAGAACTTGCAAGGTCCAGGTTCTAGGCCCATCCTCTTTCTGATCTAACAGCTGCTCACGAGCTCCGCTTCCTTTATTCTCTCTTATGTTTTTAAGATTGGGAAGATCACTCCTAAATCATTTCTCAACAGCGGAGATTTGATTCCAAGAACCTATTATGGATTTTCTGTTGCAACGGTCCAATATAATTTACTTGACAATAACACCCCTAGAAATGTGTGGGAGCTTTGCTGTCAAGTCCTGTAGCGCTTTCATAAAGGAACATGTCATTTTTCTTCAGCTACATTTCAGCTAGAAATAATAAGAGACACGTTCTCATTGCCACTCACTCCCTAGCCTTCCTGCAATTTGGACACCTTAGTGCTTTCATGCAAAATTCACTGTTTGAAAAGTCTTGGTGGCTTCTGTCTGATCCTGGGCTTTTCCCTTTGATGTGGCTTACTTACCTGCATCCATCGTGGCAAAAACAACCAAGTTTGGGCAAACAGTGACCCCCACTTCCTTTCAGGCCTGGAGATCCTTCATCTAACCCAGTTCCATTCCTGTGCCTCTTCCCGCTGGCTTCCCCAGTGCCATTTTATTAAAGCTCCTGATCATCCCACATTCCGCTGCATGACTTCTTACATGCTTCAGAATAAATCACCACATTGCTCCGATCTTGGCTTCTCTGCCCTCGGCTTTCAATTAAATTTAGAATTGACTTTAAAGGTACAACCTCAATGTACATGATTGAAAATGACCTTGTTTCCCCTTTCCCACCACCTGCGACTTCCTGCGCGGGGCTCTTGTACTCCAGCTCCTGGTTCAAAAAGTAGAGACAGGAATTTGCTACATGCTCCTGTGGCAAACTATAAGACTCAAGCTGTTTAAAGTCTTTAAAGTCCCATCCAAAAGGTAAAGTACACTCTGCAGAGAGAGATCTGGAGGCCTGACTCTCTAGCTGCCTATGTTCAGGAAGAGACACGGAAGGGAAGAAGGAAGAGGAGGAGGAGGAGAAGGGGGGGCGGGGAGCCACCTTTGAGCGACACACTTTTAATTTGTTTCATGTGTGCTGTTTGCAAGTGGGATGATTGGTCGATTGACAGTCTGATCTGACCAGATTAAGAGGACACGAAAGCAAATGTCAACATCAAACTGACTTTCATCCTTTGTCTTGTCATTTGGCTCTCCACTGTTAGCAAGGACGTTGCAGAGGAAGCAGCAGGTCTGGGCTGGTTAGAATTGGGTGAGCTCCTGCCAATTGCTCCCTCTTCCCTGTGCAAGGCTTTATCAATCAAGATGACTGAACTGGAAAACACTTCCTCTGTTGGAAAACCATTAATATTTTACTGCATGCGGTTCTTCTATTGGACTGAGGGCAAGGCGGTCCCTCCCAGTTTGAAGGAGAAGGAAGGAATGACTTGTTTGTCTGCAGGAAGGATCAAACAAAAGCCAGCATGTGAAAAGGGATGTGTAAATTGCAAGTGCTTTACACTGTAATAGACCAATGTCTTCATTCATTCATTCATTCATACATTCAGCTGTCAATTGATTATTGAGTGTCTATTATGCGTCAGGTTCTGAGGAGACTGAGCAGTGTTTATGAGTCTTAGTTTGCTCACCTCTAAAATGGGAGTAGAACCTTCATTTCTGACTGTGTGAGAATTAAGCAAAAGAATCCATGTAAGTGACTTAAAACCCGGTCTTGACACATAATAAATACTAACTTTATATAAAAATAGAAAAGAGATATTCCAACATGTTAAAGAGCTTACAACCTCATGACTTACTATTGGGAAAACTCTACTTGTCTTTGTCCTTGAAATTTGGAAGACTTCAAGAATTTATCTACATAAATCTCATTTCAAAATAATTTCTTACTGATGGCCATTTAGAAAAACTTACACGTGGGAACCTTCAGGAATAAGGATAAACGCAAAAGGGAATTAACATTTAGTAGCTCACTGTGGCAGTTATATAATCGTTTGTGAATTTGAGGATGAAAAGTTGAAGGGGTGGCGTCTTGTCTGTCAATCAGATCAAAGCCAATGAGGCCTCTGTGTGGGCACGGCTTTCTCTAGAGAATTCTGGGAAATCTGGATTTTTTTTCCTCCTTGGAAACTGGAGACACTTTCTCTCTCTGCTGACTTCCTGTGTGATATCCCTCAGGAGAAGCCACATGGATCTACCCTGATGCAGACCTCTGGAGTTGGAGGTGCCATATAGGAGACCCCTGCCAGCACTGAGATGCTTTACAGTACCACCGGATCCAAAGACTTTCTACCCACTGACCTCTGATCTTCCTGCATTCGGCATCATTGCTGGTGTTTCACGAGTCTGAAGAGTACTATATAGATTGGTATTGGATATATGGGCTAATATCGGACTTATGGGCTTGGACTGGACTGGGTTGGGATGCTTTCTTAAAGTGCAATTACACTTTATATAAAACTATCTCTTATACACCTAGGAGTTTCTATGGATTAGCTACTTTAGTCTACCCAGACCTATGCAAATCTCATTTCAAAATAATTGCTTATCGATTGCCATTTAGAAAAACATACACATAGGCACCTTAAGGAATAAGGATGAAAATGAAAGGGAATTAACATTTACTAGCTCATTGAATGGGAGATCTCAATTTTTTTTAACCTTTTCTTTCCTTCGGTTCTCTAGATCCTAGCTGGGCGTAGGCATTCGTACTTTGCTGCTCTAGAGCGGGTAGGAGCACTAGTGGAGCAGAAGGTTGATGCAGATGATCCAAGTTCAATTCCCAGCCTAGGAACCTTGTGTACAACCACCACTCACCTGTCCGTGGAGACCCACACAGTGTTGTGAGGCTGAGCGAGTTGTAAGCAGGGCACCCAGGTTACAATAGGCAAGAAAGGTCTGGAGATCTACTAGCAACATTCAGTCAATGAAACCCAATGGGTCCCAGTGGGATGGTGCAAGACCTGGAAGTGATTGCTTGTCCCATGGAGCACAGGGTCACCTAGTGCCCAGGACTGATTCAGTGGCTGGCAACAATCTCATCCCAGAGCCTGAGCTGTTTGCCAGCATCTGTGACCCATCCGTGATGTCAGGTCTCACAAGGAGAAATGTTCAAATCCACAGGTGAGCACAGAAAAGACACCGTGGATCGTCATAAGGTAGAGATCGAGTGCTACAGGAGTACATTTCTTGCTCCATTAGGTGGATAGTGCAATTCATTCTTATCAATTGAACTCTTCTAGGTAGACTCCTTCTTTTTCAGTTTTAAAAGATTACTATCGACCGGGGCCATCTTTGACGGCTGATTCTCCTCTTGGGAAGGAGACCCTACAGAAGTTTAAAACTGCATCAGAAGGTAGGCAGGCCCTGAAGTATCCTTACAACTGAATAATAGCAGAGTTTAGTTTTACTAGTTTTATTATTACCATTATAAATCATTTTATTGGAGGGCTCTTCCAAATCTTATGACAATCCATCATTCAATTGTATTAAGCACTCTTGTACATATGTTGCCATCAACATTTCCAAAATATTTTCTTTCTATTCCAGCCCTTGGTAATAGCTTCTCTTAGCTTAACTAGTTTGGTGTGTTTTTTGTTTTTTTTTTAAGAAAAGGTCTACCTAGAGCATTCTGTTCTTTAAGACCAATCTGTTTGGGATCCAATCACCAAGAGCAACTCGAAAGATTAGATAGAAATGTAGCAGGGGTATTGTGCTGATATTGGTGACTGTGGTAGTTATATAATCATTTGTCAGTTTGAGAGGATTATGAATGAAGGGGTGAAGTCTAGCTTGTTCATCATTGTATAGCCAATGAGGCCTCTGTGTGGGCATGGCCTTCCCCTGAGGATTCTGGGAATTCTTGTATTCTTCCCTGGAGGCAGGAGATACACTCTCTCTCTGCTCACTCCCTGAGAGATTGTCTACTGACAAGACGCATGGAGCTATGCTGATGGCAGTGAGAGCCCTGGACCTGGAGAAGCCGATTGGAGACTGCTGACAGCACTGAGATGTTTACAACACCACTGGATCCACCAGACTTCCCACCCACTGACCTGTGATCTTCCTGCATTCAGTGTCATTGCATGTGTTGCATGAGTCTGAAGAGGACTTTATAGATTGGTGTCGAACATATGGGCTAATATTAGACTTATGGACTTGATCTGAACTAGGCTAGGGGGTTTTCCCAATATTCAATTGCTCTTATATATAAATCTCTTTCTTTCTTTCTTTTCATTTTATTAGGGGCTCATACAACTTTTATCACAATCCACACATACATCAATTGTGTAAAGCACATTTGTACAACAATTGCCCTCATTATTCTCAAAACATTTGTTCTCCACTTAAGCCCCTGGCATCAGGTCCTCATTTTTTCCCCTCCCTCCCCACTCCCTGCTCCCTATGAACCCTTGATAATTTACAAATTATTATTTTGTCATATCTTGCCCTGTCTCATGTCTCCCTTCACCCCCTTTTCTGTTGTCTGTCCCCCAGGGAGGAGGTCACATGTAGATCCTTGTAATCGGTTCCCCGTTTCCAAACTATCCCCCTCAATCTACCCTCCCAGTATCGCCACTCACACCACTAGTCCTGAAGGGATCATCCGCCCCGGATTCCCTGTGTTTCCAGTTCCTATCTGTACCAGTGTACATCCTCTGGTCTAACCATATTTGTAAAGTAGAATTGGGATCATGATAGTGGGGGGAGGGGGGAGTAAACCTCTTTCTTATACACATGTGAGTGTCTCTATGAATTTGTTTCTCTAGTCTACCCGGACTAACACAATGAGGGAGGAACAACTCAGAAAAGGAGGGTGAAAATGTTTGTACAACTCAAACCATGTACTCGCTGCCACTGAATTGTCCATGTAGAAACGGTCGAATTGGTGTATTTTGCCGTGTGTATTCTCAACAACCACAAGATAGATAAAGTTTAGGGGGGGCGAGGGTGTTAGGAAGGAAGGTTGCCCACACTGATCCAGTTTTGAAAGATGACCGCTACCTCCCATTGTGACTATGTTGTCAGGAGAGGCCAGCCCCTGGAGAAAGACATCGTGCTGGGTAAAGCAGAGGCATCGCTAAACAAGAAGACCTTCAAGGAGACGGATTGACACAGTGTCTGCAACCGTGGGCTCAAACATGACAATGGTGGGACCGGCGTAGTGTCACTGGAAGTCACGTGGCACCCGGCATCAGTAACATACGCTCACATTAGCTGATTTCCCACCTCCACTCTCTATTTTCGGCCTTCCAAAATCTCCATTATTCATATGTGTATTTTTCTTGCTATCAATTTAGCCTCCCTGGACTGCAGGAACCATGCTGATTCCACAGGCACGTTTTCCTCGCCTGCAGAGGACAAAGACTTCTTTGGAGAACAAGCCTCGATAGACAGGTTCCGAGCCCATGGGCGGTACATACAGTTAAGCACACTCAGCTACTAGGCAAAAGGTTGGACGTCAAAGTCCACCCAGAATCTGCTTCTGAAAACCCAGCCATGGCAAATCCCTGGAGCCCAGCTCTCTGCTGACCACCTGGGGTCGTCATGAGTCGGGGCTGACTCAACACACAGCAGGTCTTACTGGTTAGCATCTCAAGAGAGTTCACGATGATTCTCTTGCCCTACATTTCGTCTGCCAGGATGCTGATTGCTACTCCAAAGGCAGTTGGATTCTATTTGGTGTGTGCCTACTCCCTGTCTGTATCATAACTAGATCACAACTGGCCAAAATCAGCTAATGAAAACTGAGTCACTTCACAGAAGGCCAATTGGTCAAACATAAATAGAAGCTTTTCTTCCGCTCTCCCCTCCCTCCCTCCCTCCCTCCTTCCTTCCCTTCCCTCGGTTTCTTTTTTATAGAAATAAGTCTTCTCAAAAAATAAAAAAGAAAGAAGTCTTCTCTTTCTATTGCCCAAAAAGAAGGCACCCATAGTTCACCTCCCTTGGCAGTTGCTTAAACAGATCCCTAACCTTTCTGTAGAGTCTTTAAAGTTCAAGGTTAAAAATAAGATTAATCAAGTGTTTAACTAACAGAGAGACATTTGAGTTATTTATTACTCCAATACAGTGTGTGTGTGTGTGGGGGGGGGGGGTGTTCTAAATCTCAGAAATTAAACCCATCTTTCATGAGGGTATTTGTTACTTGTCAACTATACTTAAAAAAAAAGTTTGGGGAATTTAACAGTTTCTTTTGTGTATCATTTATGGAGCTAGGTAGTATAACAGTTAAGCATTGGGCTGCAACTGGAAGGTTCATGGTTTGAACCCACCCGGCTGCTCCTTTGAAGAAAACCTTGACAATGTACTCCTGCAAAGATGTAAAAAGCAAAAATATAAAACCCACTGCCATCAAGACAATTCCAACTCATAGTGATCATATACCTCTGTCTCTATCCATATCTATATCTATACAAGGAGGAGCAGCTGATGGGTTTGAACCTTGATCTCATGCTCAGCAGCCCCACGCCTACCCCGCAGTTGCACCAGGGCCCCTTCCTGTACAGGACTGCAGTCTAGAAAGCCTTCTGGAGCAATTCTACATGGACACACGGAGTCAGCATGAGTCAAAATCAATTCCACGGCGTCTGACAACGTCACCAGCAGCTTTAGCAGACTGCTTTTCAAAACACCTTTCCTTACACTTGGAAAAAAAATCCTTTCCCTTCCATAGCATCCATGAACTTGCCCGAACTAAGAAGCCCCATATTACAGATAAGGAAATGCCTTAGAGGGCTTAGAGGACAAGCCGAGAAGTTGGTGGCATCAACAGCATTAGAAACCTGGCTGTCTAGCCCTCACTGTGGGCCCCCACCCCTACTGCCCCATGCACAAGGTTAAGGCTTCTTCTTTGAGATATCCTGAGTGAAAACAAGCATGCTCTTCTGCACAGGATGCCTCGGAGCGGCTGGCAGGAACTGGCTTTTGGTAGAAAGTACTATTGGTACCACCCTCTGTGGTATGACTTATGTCCCAAGACATTGAAAACCATTTCGTGATGACCTAAATTTACTTTTTATTTGAAAATAACCATGCAAAGAAAGAAAGGAAAAAATAAAAGTTACTCAATTTCTTAGAGTCTGTGTCCTCTTTTGGAAAACGGTAGCAATATTGCCGCTATTCACATTGGGAGATGGTCCTCAAATTGACCTTGACTCAGGGAGGACTCTATGCACGTGGAACTAAATGCTTCACGTGGAAGGCCCCTGCGGACAGACAGGTGGTGGCTGTGCATGAGGGACTTTGGGCATTGACTGGGAATCAAACTGGGTTTCCCTGCATGCCAGAAAAGAATGTTTACCACTAAGCCGCCACTGGCTAGTGCCGGGCTTACATAAATGACATAGTCAAGGCCCTCTATCAGCACTGGGCACGCTCCGCATGGGCCAATATCCACTAGAGTCCCTTCTGTTCACTTGAAAACTAGACTCAAAGAAGTTAAGTAACTTTTCATGGTCATATTCAAGCAAAAAGGTGATTTTAGGCCAAATCAGGGGTAACTAACAGCAATCACCAAGATTTCTCCAGGAGCCCTCAAGCCACTCCGCCGCCCATCTACTGGCAGCTCTGCAAACAAGAGAGGCGCTTTCACACTTCGTTTGGAGTCTGAAAGTCCATTCCTTCATTAGAACAGATTCCAGTTCTCTCATCACCTCTCCGGAAGGATATTCCCGGACCTGCCTTCTAGCTTCGTGTAGATTCGGCAAGTGCCCGAGGGCTTCTTCAGGATGGCCCAAGAAGCTTTCTGAAACTAAAGAGTGGGTGGGGGAGGGAGGGGGACAGAGGAGCTGACATCAAGGGCTCAAGTAGAAAGAGAATGTTTTGGAAAGGATGATGGCAACATGTACAAATGTGCTTGATACAATTGACGTATGGATGGTGATAAGAGCCCCCCAATAAAATGATTGATTCAAAGAAAAAATTAAGATTCCTGGGCCCCCACCACCTAAAGTTGGGATCTAGCTCCGCTAAGATGGGGCTTTCAGGGTTTTTAAGAAAGGCAGGGAGGGAGGGGGAAAATGAGGAGCTGATGGCAGGGTCTTAAGTGAAGAGCAAATGTTTTGAGAATGATGAGGGCAGTGAATGTACAAATGCGCTTTATGTATGTGTGGATTGTGATAAGAGTTGCATGAGCCCCTAATAAAATGATTTAAAGAAGAAGAAAAAGAAGAAGAAGGAGGAGGAGAAGCAGCAGCAGCAGGCAGGAGTTTGATTTTTTTATTTGGGACAGGTGGGGCCCATTGCAGTTTTAAGGTTTTCATTGGGCTCAAGGTCAACAGCTGGAAGCCACCAGCACGGTTCCTCAGGAGGACAGTGACGCTTTCTACTCCTCGTGAAGATTTACAGTGTCATAAACCCACAGGGACAGTTCGACCACCCTCCTATCAGGTGGCTAGGAGCCAGCATCGACTCAGTGGCTGTGAGTTCTTTTGGGAATCCCTCCAAAGCAGACAGCCTCTTGCTTATTCACCGTCTTAGTCTGGAAGCGCCACTGAAAACGGTTCACCATGGGTGACCCTGTGACTGTTGTCATACTGGAGACACAGCTTCCAGCATCACAGCACACAAGCCATCCCAGGAGGACAAACTGACAGCCAAGGGGTAGGCACTGCAGGAGCAAGACCAAAGAAGAGTGGATCCATGTGGATTATAGGGCTGCATTTGCAAAGAATATTCAAAGTGCCATGTCTTGGCACAAATCTGTCTTGGCAGAAGTACCGTCAGAAGCGAGGACAGTGAACCCTTGGACCGTGTTGTCACGAGAGACCCAAGCCCAAACAACTGGCATTGGGTCGATTCCCACTCATCATGGCCTTACAGGATGGAGCAGAACTGATCCCTTGGGTGTGCACATCTTTCCAGGAGCAGAAAGCTCGCTCTCTCTCTCTCTCTCTCTCCCCGCCCCAACCCCTCTCTCTCTTTCTGAGATGATTGTGGTGTGGTTTCGAGCCCTGACGTCATGCTTAGCAGTTCAATGCGTAAGCCACCACGCCACCGGGGCTCCTCCGGAGAGACCAATTCCTGGAAGAAGACATCATGCGCGGTCAAGCGGAGAAGCAGTGTAAAAAGAAGACCCTCCTGAGATGGACTGGCATCATTGTTGCAACAATGGGTTCAAACCTGACAAAAGTGAGGAGGGGGCAGGGCCCTGTGGGCCTAGGGTCCTTCGGAGGCACGCCGCACTTGTGGGCCCCGAACCAGAAGGCCCCATCTACTCCTTCCCGTCCCGTCTTTTATCTCTCTGTAATGTAGCTCTCTATGAACCTCTCCGTTTCCCAGGTGATTATAAACTCCCTGAGGACAAGCTCCCAGACACTCACTCTCGGGGATTCTCCAGGGGGTCCTAGAAAGGGGGTTCCATCAAACTCTACCAAGGATGGATGATTTCTCCACAGTCTTCCACAGACGCAGCCTGCTTGTATGGGTTCAGGGTCCTTCAGGGGACCTTTGTAAGGACGTCTGGGGAAACCCGTGGTTTGGTTCCTATTTCCCATCCTTTCCGTCTTGTGTTCGGTCATCGCGCTTCACCTTCCAGTGTTTTCATTTTCCACCTCGGCCCTTTTTCACCAAATAGCTTCCGACGCGCCTGGGGAGGGAAAATGGGGGAGGACCGAGAACAAGAGCAGGACTGCTTCCTTCTTTTCATCTGGATGCTTCCAGGCTGCCATAGGCACCCCACCCCCAGCCCCCCACCCCGCCCCTGTCCAGTGATGGAGAACCTAGGAAGGGCTGGAGACCCACAAAGAGCTCAAGGCATTTTCAGTATACAATACTGGTAACTGTGTCAGATTATGGATTTCCAAACGGCAGCCACAATCATGATGGAGAACAGATGGTCTAACCACAGGCAACAGAATCACCAGAACTTTCTGCCATCCCACAAGGCTAGCAGAATCCACGAGAAATCTCGGACATCACCTACATGGGTAAGCAGCTCACAACCAGCTAAACTAACAGTTGGCTGGAGTGCTACTGACAGAGAAACCGGGCTTCTGCAGCCCACGCTCATCTCAGTGACTGGATAGGAAGACGGTGTGAGACCCCGGAAAAGGATCCATCTCGGAATGAGGCCATTTGATCTGGTCCAAGGTCGGACACTGAGTGACCTTGGGCAGTAATTTAAACTCCCTCAATCGGTTTCCCATTCGATGAAATGCTGTGTAAGTTTCGTTCTTTTACTTTTAAATACATACCCCAGGCAATGGGCTGAGACTCACTCAAGCACACCGTCAACTGCTCACAAATAAGCAAACTAACACGCATAGAAACTTTTTGGATTGTGATGATGTAAAAATCACCTTTCAGTGTGCAATAAGAGGCTCAGTGTAGGGAGAAGGAACGAGGCTCGGAAAGGGAATCTTCCTATCATTTTGTTATCTGAGTGACTATGGCCAGGTATAAATATATATTTTTAAATCATTTTATCGGGGGTTCGTACATCTCTTATCACAATCCATACATATATCCATTGTGTCAAGAACATATGCACATTTGTTGCCATCATCATTCTCAAAACATTTGTCTTCTACTTGAGCCCTTAATATCTGCTGCTCACTTTCCCTCTCCCTTCCCCTTCTTCCCCAGGTATATTTTTTCAATGAAACATTTTAAGGCTAACAGTATAGCAAACTATGATGACTATGGGTAAGGAGCATTTCTTAAAAATCAACAAAAATATGTAACACTGTCAGTCCAAAAATGATAAACTACTTATTAATTTTGTTTTAAGTAAAATTTTACACCGCAAATTAGGTCTCCCCTTTAGCGATTGTTATACAAATTGTTGTAGGCCATTCATTTCCATGTTGACAATGTGATAGCATTCTTGTTCTGTCCATTCTGTTCGTTCTGTTTCCGTTGATCTAGTTGCCCTTCCCCTCCTTGCTTTCTCATCTTCAAATTATTATTATTTATTATTATTATTTTGGTTCTTTGCATTGTCAGGCTTCTGACATAGCCTTTGGGTTGGGGGATGGGGGGACTGGTTAGTATTCTCAGTGCTGTTTCTCATCCAGTGCAAGAAACTCCATGAAGAAAATCCCCCATTAATGGGACATCAGGAGGTGTACTAACATGACATCACAAAAACCCGAGCCTGAAATAGCACAGAACTAAAATAAAAGAATCCAGAACTGGTCAGGTTGAGAATGGCAACAAGATGACTACTCTATTTTTTTATACCTCCTCCCATGATTAGTTTTAAAAGCCATGTTCACCTTCACGAAAGATTACGGTGTGTGCACACCGCATCCCGTCAAGGTGCTGGAGAGAACTGGGGGACAGTTTAGACAAGGAGCACGAGGGGGGCAGCAGTAAGCTCCTGGGGAGGAAGCCCACTGCGTCTCAAGTTACCATTTGTAAACCCTTTACCCGGTTCTGTTTGGGCTATTGTCCTGGGCAAATCATCCATTGAAAATCAAGCTCTTCAGCTCATTATATATTCTTCATTTGAGGGGACCAGAACTATTTCCTGAAGCCTGGTTTTGGGTGCTAATTACCTGCTCAAAGACCTTGTAAATACCTCCATGGGGTTGTCATAGGAAAAATTCACTTTTTTATTTTCCTTCCGTTGAGCACACTGATTGCAATTTCCCCTTTCAACTTCCTCGTGAGACAATAAAAGCAGAAGAGCTCTCTGCCCCTCTGGGTATTGTGAGGCGGCTCTCCCTCCTCTCAGTCACCCCAGGGCATTGCTGGCCTCTCTGGCTCAGTTGTAGAGAAATGTTTACTAAAGTAAGCCACACAGTTCTCTAAAGAGAAGTAAGCTGTGTTTTCTTCCCCCAGCCCCTCTCCCTCCCTCTGCAATGAGGCAGGAGCCCCTTTTTATAAAGACCCTGAGAAACTGGTACAAAAGAGAACTTAGACACACAGACACTTAACCTTCCTTTAGATTTTCAAATAACTCTCCTCGCAGACTTCCTCACCTTGCCCTCACTATGAAAACCAGCAAACTAAAACCAAATTCAGCATCTCTCCCTCTCTCAATTTTTAAATTTTTGTTTTCTCTCTCTCTCTCTCAATTAGGCTATTTCTATGCATTTTGAAATGTTAAAAAAAAATTCCCACCCCACCCCCCTTTTTCTTTTACTGGGGAGAGATGTGTATGCAATTATGAGGAGGCTTCAAAAAAGGACGTGGGAAATGGCCATTTTTTTCATTCCATCTCCCCCTTAACTTTCTGACCCCCTCTGCCTTGTGTGAAGGCCTCCATGAATTCAAATACAGATGACGTTGCCTTCGCTTTTCTTCCCGGGTCTAAATGAATCCACGTGCAAAAGAAGGCAGGCGCCCAAGTCATCTTTAAGAAAAAGAATGAAATCCCGTAAGGAAAAGGTGACCCACAGAACCACACCAATGGTCCCATGTGAGTTGGTGTTGTCAATCAATAGACAAGCCCCCGCGGCCTCTTATCCCTGGAAAAGAACTGGTAGACTGGGAACTTCATTCTCCGGCTATTGCATCCTGACTAAGCAGGATTTCCGACACCCCAGCCTGCACCCCGCATTTTCCTTAAGGGAGCTGGAGGTGCACTGTGGTCTGCGCCGCCGCTGTTGTGGAGGGAAAAGCCCATGGAGCTGAAAAATTTTGCAAAGAGAAACCAATCCTCCCGCAGACCACAGTAAATAAAATAACAGCAGTGGGGTGATTCGCGACCATGTAACCGGGCTTTTGTCTGGGTCTATTTCGCTGGCCTTGAGGGTTTCTGTGTTCCCGCTCGGCGGGAGCTGTGTTTCGCCCCTCCATTACAAAGGCCCAGGGCGGGAGCCCTCCTGCAGTGGCTCACCCCCAATCTTGCCCACGCTGAGGCTGACTCTCAGCACACTGAAGCGGTTCAGTGGGGTGCAGGGAACTGCAATTTCGGATTTCTGCAGGACAGGGTGAATTTTCCAGCGTGCAGCAGAGAGGGGAGCCTTTACTCAGCCCGTTAACCATTTCATCGCTGAGCTGATTTTTAAAGGCCAGGCCAGCTGCCCCCCCTCTTGCCCCCCCACTAGCAAACTCCAAAGTCTCTACAATTACCTCTGGGAGTATTCATGAGCCAACCTTTCACTTCCACTTGGATGTAGGTAAATCCAGGACCAGTGTACAGAGAATTACGTCAAATCGAAATCCATTTTTCGCTCCTTTGGACTTGAAGGTGGGAAAGGAGGAATGAGAGATGGAGGGAGTAGAAACACCTGGGGGAATAGCGGCATGAAGAATCAGAATCTTGTTCTGATTCATACAGATCCTATGTAAGCACCGGGGAGTGCTGACGAATCTAGGGTGACTTAAATGACCAGGAAACCCGTGCATTGAAATACGTAAATGAAGCTATACAATCAGCCTGTAAGGAGTGGCAAAGGCTAGGGGGATGGGGCGGCATTGCATCAGGGCATTTCCCTCATGGAGGGGGGGGGCGGGCACAGCAGGCAAAGGCAAATCACAGGGCCAGGGGCCTCAAACCCAGTCCGTACTTTATGCCCATGGTTTATCTAAGGCAAGGAAGGGGAGGGCTCTGGAACAGCCCTTGCTTCTGTTTGGGTATTTGGTCAAGGGAGGTGGTGAGGGTGCAGGTTGTTTTTAAAGCAAACGGAACTTCGGAAATTGAACAAAGAGGAGACCTCGAAGAACTAGAGAGTCAGAGGATGGTGACCATGTGCTCTAATAATTAAGCAATGATGAAAACACACTTGGTCCATTCAAAAGGCCGTCAGGTCACCTTAAGTAATACTGTCCTGGTTTCGTGTGAAATGAAAGATGCATGTGCTTGATTCAAGGCTGCTATGAATGCGACACAGACACCGTCCACTAGACCCATAAGAAAGAGAACACACTCACACAGAAAGATACTAGCACCGTGACTGTGTTTAATGGGAGTTTTTGTCACCTAATTACAAACATTCGGGAGTTTAATGAATGATCATAGCAATTTGGATCGGGCAGTTTGGAGGGGAGCAAAAAATCCAACTTTGGGATCTGCCCAGCTTTGTCTCCTACTCTACTTCTTCAGCTCATTCGCTGTCTAACTCAGGTCAAACTGACAACATCTCAGGGCCTCCGTGTTCCCATCTGTAAAACACCTGACTCCTTGAGGATTCGATAGGATGATCAATGGAAACACTTGCTTGTATCTGGGCAGGTGTGCAGTGATAAAGGCTATTCTCAACGACCCCAGGGGGCTAGATGAGGGACAGACATCTGTAGTAAAGTTCTTTGCTATGGGCCCCAGTAACTGAAACCGAATGAAAACTTGCAAGCCCTTCAAAGTGAATGTGCCCGTCATCCAGCTCTGTTACACATGGGCCTGGCAGAGACAGAGCAGGACATCTCGTTAACCGTGCATTTCTGATGAACAACAAATAGCTTTGGGTAGAATTATGCCATCTCATGCAATACGATACTACAAAATAATAATCATTTGTTGACCACCGGAAATCCAAACTGGGCATCCTACTTTTGATTCCCTGAATGTGGCAGCCTCACAGCAAACAGTAACGACCCGGGTACCTGTAGTTCCTGATTCCTTTACCTCAGGAGTTCCCTGCATGGTGCAAATGTAAACTCACTTGGCTGCCAACCAGAAGGTGGGCACTTGGAGCCCTCTCGGAGGTGCCTCAGAAGAAAGGCCTGGCAATCTACTTCCAGAACATCTGTCAAGCCCTATGGTTCTACAGATCCACTTTGACACACCTGGGGTCACCAGGAGTAGAATAGACTCCACACCAACTCATTTTAGCTCAGCTCCTTACTGAGCTAACTGGAGAGGGATCCTGATTGCAGATGGTTTGGTGAATTCATTAATCGAATGCTAGCTATTGAAAGTTTTCAAACACACGGAACAAGTTCGTCAATATGAGAGGGATGAATGACTGGCATTGTCCTACTTTGTAGTTGAACTTCCCTGGTGCCTTACTGGTTATGCACTGGGGCTGCAAACCACAAGGTCCACAGTTCAAAACCACCAGCCACACCGAGGGAAAAAGATAAAACTTTCTATTCCTATTAAGAGTTATACCCTTGGAAACCCACAGGCAGAATTCTACCTGTCCCACGGGGTCGCTGTGAGTCAGAATGGGCTCGATGGCCTTGAGATACAAGTGCTTTGGGTTTTGAAGAATCTCTCATCCAAACGATTAGCAAAGCACTTCCTATTTCCAGAGGTGGTTTACCCAGCATGCTTACTTATGAATCTGTAGTAAATATTTTCACATGACTGAAAAACACATGAACTATTCGCTACAGATTAATCAGTAAGCACAAGTAAATTTATGCTTACCTTGCTGACTGGGTCTCCATACCTATTAGGGATTAAAAATTTGCTAAGAGGCTTTGATTCTGTAGGAAGATGCTGAGGCGAGGCAAAGGCTGGCCGTACCTAAAAGTGGAATTTCTGATGTGGTAGTGGTGGGGGGTGGGGGTGGGGGGGGGGGGAGAAGCAAAAAATTTGCAAGATTAGTAAATAAGCACAAGTAAGCCCGTGCTTACCTCGCTGGATGAATAAGCAAGGTCTGTTTGGCAGATGGCATGCTGAGCGAAGTCAATCCTGTGTTCATTTGTCTCCCCCCTTTCTCTAGTGCGGGATCCCATGAAGACCTGGTGCTGCCGCCAGACCTGTGGCTTTGATCATAGACTGACAATCAAGACACTCAAAGGGAGACGCTTCCCCCAAAGGAATGGTCTTTCCCAGGAAAGTCGTCATCTGGAGGAAAGGGAAGATGTTCACTCAGGAAACGTTTACGTCAGTGAGAAAATATAACGTGATCTTATGAACTTGCCTATGACATGTTGCACTTGGGTAACGTTTTGTATTCCTGTATCATTTTATTTCTTCCAAATGAGGCCGCCGAGTGAAGCCCTATCATTACTTTATTAGGAGTGGAGAAAGCACCAAATGCAAAGGAGTTGTTTTTGACTCAAGGCAACCTCACAGCACAGAGTACAACGGACCCTGTCAGTGGCCAAGCCTGTAACTCTTTACGGGAGTAGAAAGCTGCCTCTCTCTCCCAAGAGAATGTACCGTATAACAAAATTCACAAACTTCCATCAACAATGGAGCCAATACTTTAGCGTGGGCTTTGGACTCACAATTCCATGAGACACTGACTCCCTAGGCATAGGGAATAGTTGTTGATAAGAATTTCTGATTTAACTTCATGTCAAGCAAAGAGAGCACACTGAAGTTTGCTTTCACCCACATTGTCCTGGTTTAGGGTAAGGACACTGAGAATCCACACTTAGAAATAAACTCACGTATATGACTTACTGATAGGAATGAAGAAAACATATTTCAAACATTACTTAGGATGGGTCTTCTACTTTATCATTTAGAAAACTTATAGTATGTACTTCTGCTCGTTTATATGTCCTTAATTTATCACCAACCCACATCTGTTCGCTTTATTTTATTTATTTTATGATAGCCCAGTGTTTATCAAGATGTCAGAACGTTCTAATTGCTTCTAAGTAAATTTTAAGAACTGTTTGGCGTTTGAAAGAACGGTTGAGGTGTGATTGCCTTATCAAAGTCACTGCTTTATTTTAATTTAGAAATTAAAACCATGTAACCCCTCAAAAAATCACCAAAGCAAACACAAAGTCTGAAGAACATGAGAATGCCCCGTTTTCCTTCGAAGGGCAGAAGAGAATCATGGGTAATTTAGGCCTGTGGATTTCTCCAGAACTCCATCTCTCAGAGTGGTTTTGTTGGGAGCGGCCGCCTAACCGTCCTGGCCATTACATGTCAATCTGTCAAGTCAACAAACAAAAACACCACAGGCTTTAGCACAAATGGCACATGACAAATGCAGATGCGCCCCTGAAAAGGAACTCTTGCTTTTTAAACACCTGCAAGAATTCCAAAACAACTGGAATGCCTTCCACTCACCATCGCCACGCTCTTGACCCTGAAGTCCCAGCGGTAAAAGAAAAATTCCTAGAATGTACAGTGTTCCCTTCCCATTTTGGAAAGGCCCTAGGGGCTGATGAGGGACCAGTCTACTGTTGATATCACAATGCCATGCACCTGCTTTGCATGTAAAAAGAAAGAGTTTATTACAGAAATGAAAACACTTCCCACCCCCGACATCTCCTTAAGTTGTGAGAAAATTCAAATTTCTATCCTTTTTATTAAGTTTGTCCATCCTGAATTAAAAAGGCCCATAGAGTGGGTTTTGGGGGTTCTTTTTTCCCCCCAGCAGGTATATTGTCTTCTTTTCACAATTAAATTGCTTCCCACTTTTGGGTTTAAACTGATGAGTAATTTGCAGAACAAAGTGTTTCTTAGCTCTTTGGCCAAAACCCAAAATTTGTGCTTCTGTAGATTTTTAAAAAACCAAGCATCCCCCAAATGCCGTAATATTTGATTAATATTTTGTATGCCTGAAAGAGAGACATATTACCAGAGGCATGATTTCTTCTTGAAGAACATCCCCATATACTGTCTTCCATCTGCTGTCTTCGAAAGGGACCCCTGGCGGGTTTATATATTGGGGCTGCAAACTACAGATCAAAAACAAAACTCCTCCTAAACAAACTCATGGCCACTGAGGTGATTCTGAGTCACAGCGACCCTCTAGGACAGAGTAGAACTGCCCCTGTGGGTTTCAGAGACTGGAAGACTACAAAGAGCCGAGGTTCGAAGTCAGCCCCCGCCCACTTCAGGTGAAAGACGAGCTTTTCTACTCCCAGAGTGTAATCGCCTCGAAAACTCGCAGGGACAGTCCTGCTCTGCCCCATAGATAAGGTCATCTGAGTCAGAATTGACTTGGTGGCAGTGCATGTTTTTGTCTTTTGCTTGGTTTGTCTGTAGCTTCTGTTAAAACCCCATCCCCATGAAGCCAGCACTATGAAACAAGAGCTTCTGTCACTTTGATAAAGGGCTGTAAATTGGTAGCAAAGATTGATGTCCCCGTTACCCCGCAGTTTGGGGTGCCAGCCCCGTTACCCCGCAGTTTGAAGCATTTTTCATCTCTTCCTTCATAACCATGCAATAATATATAAACATAGTTACAAAGTAAAATCGCTTGGCTCGATAGTCCAACTATAAATACAGAGAGGGCACTACCATGTTGTCAGACAGCGTGCCAGAGAGAGCAGGCTGCCCAGTAGCAATGACAAAGTTTTGGCTCCCAAGAATGAGCCCCGTTGTTTGTTCCTGCTCACTGCAGCTGCCTTCCCCTGCCCCCCCCCCTTTGGTGGTTTATTACACACGAGCTCCTAATGAATGGGCGCCGCTGTTGTACAGTACATCACACTTACAGCACTTATCTCTGGGCCCACCACAGATTTGACTGATCAACAGCAGGGCACCGCCATCATAATTCTTCCTAGAAACAGGCCTATACAAAGGGGGTTGTTGGAGGTTGGCTGGGTCTGCGCAGAATCCTGCCTGCAGGCTTTGCCGATGCCATCCCTAGCTGCTATGGTCGTTGGCCTAATAAGGTACAGAAACAAAGATTGTTCACTTATTCAAGAGGACGAAAGCACCCGAGTGATGGGGAGCAGAGGAGCAGGGCACCCATCCAAGTGGGGTGAAGGCCACAAATGCGACTGTAGAGGCCTGTCTGGGTAGTAGGATGCGGAGCGGCAGCTGAAAATCCAGTTCAAACATAAATTATTATATGTCATTCATAGTCAGAGGTGGCTGTCATTAGGAGTTAACGAGCGGCATCATGTCCAACTGAGTTTGAGCGGTATTTTGGTAAGCTTCTTAACGGTTATCATAACTCAGACGTTGAAGCAGAGGCCAACAACAGACCGATAAAACAGACCCACTGGCTGCTAACCAGCAGACCCACTGGCTGCTAACCAGCAGACCCACTGGCTGCTAACAAGTGTGTTTGATGCCTCAGCGCCCCATCCCCCACCCCAATTCTCTATTGAGAGTTGGACTAGCCCCTTCACATTTCTAAATGTAGTCAATTTCTTCCATTGCAAAAAAAAAAAAAATACAATTTGCCTCTCCTAGGGTTGTTTCCCACCTCCACCCCCCATGAAGTTATCTGCCCCAGGCCTAAAGCCACTGAATGGCCTACTTGAGAATCAAGTTCTGAAGTTCAACCTTTGAATCTCCTCGACATTCTTTTCTGACGTTGGTGATAGAGCAGTGGTTCTCAACCTTCCTCAGGCCACCACCCTTTCACACAGTTCCGCCTGTTGTGGGGACCCCCAACCAGAAAATTATTTTTGTTGCTACTTCATCGCTGTAATTTTGATACTGTTATGAACCATCATGTAAATATCTGATAGGCAGGATGTATTTTCATTATTGCAAATTGAACATAATGAAAGCCTGCCGATTCGTCACAAAAACAATATATATTGTGAAATATTGATTCTAACGACAAGTAAATGAAATTTTGCCTTGAAGCCTGGTGTAACATAGATTACAGTCTTCACTCCGAGCGTATCTGCATGTGGGCGGACCTGCCTGAAGATGGATAGAGGAGCGGTGTCTTGGTTCCTAAGGCCATTGGAAACAGGTGCTTTGGGATGGCCTTAGGCGACCCCTGTGAAAGGGTCGTTTGACCCCCAAGGGGTTGAGACCCACAGGTTGAGAACCGCTGGTATAGACCATGACCAGGAATAAGCACTAGTCACCAAAAGAAAGGAAACCATCACCACAGTATCACCCTTGAGTTGATTCTGAATCACATGGACCCCGGAGCGCAGAGGAGCCCTGCTCCTAAAGCTTTCTGGGACTGAGTCTTACAGGAACAGTCTCGTTTTATTCCCACCGAGTGAGTGGTGGATTTGAACTGCCAACTTGCAATTAGCAGCCCAACACAACCCACTGCTCCAGCAGGGCTGTTACATGCCACAAAATAATTTTTCTTTTTAAGTGGTTAGCAGATTTCTTGCATTCCACATTCTTTCGGAATTAGAAATGTGCTGTTAAAAGGGTGAGTGGGGGGTACGGGGGCTCTGACGATGGGCCCAGGGCATTTGAAAGTCCTTTTATTGTATTATACAGGAATGACCTGTATGTTCTGAACTCCTAATGGTTTAAAGCCATGCATTACATTGGCTTTCTGCTTTTGTCCTTAGTGGAGCTATCGCTGTGTTCATACCACATCATGTAGTCTAATCTGGAGGTTGTGTCTCCGTATGAGTGGCCATCGCAATCGAGCCTGGTCAGAGTGAATCCAAGGTGGATGGCTTGTTAAGTCTGGAAGCCAAATTGGGCAATTTCCCCAAAAATGTTCTCCCCCCAATTGCCCCATGGTCCAGTCACCTCCAGTCCCTCTCCCTCACACAGCTAGCAGTGTATCCGTGTGGACAAGAGGAGGACAACAGGGTCTCCATGACACACACTTCTGGAGAGGTGACGAAGAAACCCTTACCTCTTCTGCTACATCTCTACCACCACCTCTGACACTACAAACATTGTGTATGGTTTGCATTGCTATCGTCCAATTCATTTTATTTTCGGTTTAGTGATCGTTTTATTGGGAGCGCTTTCAGATATTATAACAATCCATAATTCAATTAGCTCAAGCATAGTCGCACAATTGCTGCACCCTCAGTTTCAAAACATTTTCTTTCTTCTTGAACTCTTTGTTATCAACTCCCCTTTATCCCTTCCCGTCCCCACCTTACCCTCCAGGAGCCCTTACGATTATATATAAATATATATTCCATAGTTTACACCATCCAATGGATCTGTTCACCTACAATTCTCTCACTCATTCCCCTCCAATGGGGTTATACATTGCTGTCAGCTTCTCCCCACCCGCAATGGTCCAGCTTAGAACCAGGGTGTTGAGGATATCTGATGCGTAGCCGCAGGCATGATAAAGAGGAGGACCAGATGAACAAGAAGTGCTCCTTCAGCTGGTACAGAAAGCAAGGTCAATCACTGACATGGTGGACTCTTAAATACACATAATGCTTTTATCTTTCAGGACAAGGGGTGGGGTGCCTTTTCCTTTGAATTGTAATGCCTTCCCCTCACCCCCCACCCCCAATAGCACCCAGTCCACTCGCTCTAAGCAGGCAGTTTTGTTTACTGGCTGTGAGGGTTAATTTGATGTGTCAGGTTTGATTGTGGTGGCCAGGGTTTGGCCGCACCCCTAGTCTAGATGTTGTCATGACGGTAGGCCAGCCGTAGATGTGATTAACATGTACAATCAGTCGAGTTCAAGTAAACAGATTACCCTTGATAATGTGAGTGACTCTCATCTAATCAGTTGAAGGCCAGAGGAGCCAAAGCTGAGGTTTCCCAAGGGAAGAGAGGATTTTCCCACAAGACTGTAACAGAAATCCTACTAGGGTTTCAACCCCCTGCCCTGCCCAAAGGATTCCGGATCATCTATTGTGGCAATTCCTTCACATACATCATATATTTATACGTGTGTGTGTGTGTGTGTGTGTTCGTGTGTAGATAAAACCCAATCCAAACCCTTGGCCATTAAATCAATTCCAACTCATGGTGAGCCCTCATATTCCAGACCAGCACTGCCCCATAAAGCTTCCTTGGCGGTCATCCTCAGGGAAGCAGATGGCCAGACCTCTCCTCCGCAGTGCTGCTGGGTGAGTTAATCAAGCCGTTAGCCAAAACTGCTTGTACCTTAGAATTCTTAACTTTCCTGTGGAGACCCTGCTTTGATTCTCGGCTAGTGCACCGCATGCCTAGCCACTCTCCATCTGTCAGTGGAGGTTTTATGTTGCTGTGAGACTGATCAGGTCTCGGTGGTGCTTCCAGACGAAGAGTAGAAAGAAGGGCCTGGTGAGCTACTTCTAAAATCAATCGATGAAACCCTGAGGCTCACAAGTGCTCCTGTAAGGACCCAGGAGCCAACGGCATTCTGTTCTGAGATGCAAGAGTTGCATGAGTTGGGAGCCAGCTCAGTAGCAGCTCACCACACTGTACACAGCAAAGGCTGGGAAAGGCAAAACCCGTGTAAGGCAGAAACCTCCAGAGAAGAACACAAACATTTACCACTAATAGAGTCGTAGGAAAGTGCTTAAGACTGCACCCTGTCAAAGGCAGGCCCGGAGAAACAAGGCCTTCCTGTGGCGTTCAACTCTCAACATATCATCTGTATAAAATCCCCCTAGGTTGTTCAAATGGTTAAGCATTTGACCAATAGATGAAAGGTTAGTAGTTCAAATCCACACAGATGCGCCCTGAAGATGAGCCTCAGGAGCTGCTTTTCAAAGGTCATGGCCTCACAAGCCCTATGAAGCACAATTCTATTCTGAGGTCCATGGGGCTGCCACCAGTGGGAATTGGTCTGAAGACCACTGACAGTGTATATGAGTGTATAAGCAGTCCTCTGGTTGTGAGTCAGATCCCGTCAGGGCTGTGTCTGTAAAAACTTGTGAGTTCGGACAGGCACATATCATTCCTATTTCACCTTACATTTATTTAACCTCCAAGAAGGAGCCTTAGTGGCAGAGTAGGTTATACACTCAACTGTTAACCACAAGGTCAGGAGATTGAACCCACCAGTTGCTCTGAGCTAGAAGGATGAGGCTGTCGGCTCTCATCAGGACTTAGTCTCAGAAGCCCAAAGGGACAGTTTAACCCTGTCCTATTGGTTCACCGTGAATCAGAATCGACTGAACAGCAGTGGGGTTGGGTTTGGTTTGGGTTAGAGCAAGAGATGCCTGAAAGGTTTTTCCATGATTGAAACCTGTATGGGTGGCGAGTGAAGAGGCTTGCGATGAAGAATGTGTTGCTAATAGGGGGGTTCAACCTTTTAAAATTTCATAACATGAAAGAGCAAGTAGGAGATGCAAGCCCGATGTTCATAGCCCACGGACTCCCTGTGTTCACATCCCTGTATGGTCTCCTGTCGCTTCTGTGTCTGTGGAGAGCCCTGATTAAATCAAAGACTGCAAGGAGCCTAGGAAATGAGCCGGGTTATCACGTGAGGCATGTTTCATAGCAGTTAAACTGAAGCTAAATCTATGATTCTAGGCCATTCCTCAATGCGGTAACCAGCTCAATAGACCAACCACAGATAAGGGATGTTTCTGTCTTACCCCCCAAAGCCTTCACACTGTCCACATTGTTTGACTCAAATCTTATTCTAATTTGGTGTTCGATACATGCCTACTCATCTCTGCTATAAAATATGATTTGGGCCTGTGTTTCCAAGATCGGGGCACAGGATTTCGTTTCCGTTTGACTTGTCGTAAGGTTGACACGTACACAAACCTTCACTGGTTGGATGATTACAGGATGGTTCTGATGTTAATGGAATGTATTTAATGTGTCTCCATCCCCTGCTTCTTTGCCTTTCATATCTGTTTGACAAAGATTTTGAAGCTGTTTGTCCAATCGGTTGGTACATCCTGATCGCAAGATGGGTTTTAAAGATCCTGAACTATATTTATATAACCTTCACGCATGTAGATAAGCATGAGTGAGGGGGCTTCTGGAGGGTAGAATGAAAATAAAGATTTTTCTTTTCTTACGCTGAAGATCTATTTCTATAATCTGGGCCTGTAAGGGGGGCGGGGGCGGGGAGGAGCATGTTTTTAAGATGTCGTGTTTACTCACAACTCTATAATGGGCAGCATACGGTGCATAATGTGCCACACAATATCTTTCAGAAAGAATGATTGCTTTTGCACAAATCATCATTTTCATGTTTGAAACATAATTTTACAAATATGAGAGAGAGAGAGGAGCCCAGAGGAGGGTAGTAGGAAACATAGAGACATCAGATTCATCGGTAAAACTCTAGCATTCCACCACTCGTTTCTCTTCACAGAATTACAAGTCTTCTGTTTCCATTGCTAATAAAGTCAAGATGCCAGATTTTCCTGAATAAATAAAGTGATAGAATGACTTATTGAAAGAGATAATAGTCAGCCTCATTTTTATGTTATTCTAGAAACCTTCTTGTGAAGTCTATTCACAATTGTCTATGGAACATTCTGTACGATCTCACCTCACTCCCTTTTCCCTCCACCTGGAATACAGTCCCATAGCTCTCTACTATAGACCTGCTCCTTCTTCAGATACCATTCCCTCCAACGAGCCTCTCCATGCTGCTCCATATCACGATAGCTGCCTGTTCTTCATAACGTCATGCCAGCTTGTTAGATAAAGAAATAGGTGCCAATTTCCCTTTCTTGGAAACTTGGGATGAAATTTTGAGCTTCTCCTTGTTTTGCTATAAATTTATCTGCAATTCTTTTGCTAAGCCATAACCTAGGACAGAGTTACCTGATGGCAGGGATTTGGTATTACTCATCTCGGAATCAATAAGAAGAATGCTTCTTACTTATTCTAGAAGCTAGTCAATGATGTTTACTCAACAAATGATCAGCATCCAACAAGGCCGAACTGAAGCAGAACAATTCTAGGCTTCTCTGATAAATTAAGCCCTTTAACCACAATCTAGCAGGACTTAGATTTGCTAGATATATTCATAATGCCAGGAGATACCGAAAATACCTGGCATAATAGACTAATATCCAAATGGTTGGCTGAGTTTTTCACTTTGTGTTGTGAATTTTTAAATAGACAGGGATAAGTCCTTTTCTTTTCAGAAGAATATGAGGCATTTTTTGCTTGATTGACTTGCTTTTAGACCCTTCATGATACTGAGAAGTCTTTCAAAATGCCTTAGGAAAAGAAATTCCCAAATCATTTTAAATAAAACCTATTTTGCCCAAAATTTATTTTTCTTCCTGATTGATAATACCTACAAAAGAGAGAAATTCTCTCTCTGAAAGCTTATGCCATTGATCGGTCAGGGGGACTTGAAAGCAAAGTGAGGAATGGCTGATCTGTATTCATGTTAGAATGGCACTTCTGTTTACGTACATGCAGATTGTATGGAGCAAAGCAAGTATTTCAGATTCCTAAAATCCTTCTTCTCCTCCTCCTTCTTCTTCCTCTGCTGCTGCTGCTTCTCCTTCACCTCTTCCTCCTCCTCCTTTACGACATGAGAAGCTTCCATGAAAACTCACCAACAGTTTAGATGACTTTCAAAGACTACCGTTTCAAGCGAGCGAAAGAAAATGGGCTGAATCTGTAACGTTAAAAGCAGACTCCTCAGGTCTGGGTTTTGATGATCAGTGAAGTCTTGATATTATACTTGAAGGTTCTGTGATGTTCTTTAAATTCAACTGAAGGGAGTGTTTAACATCTGGTCGGCCACGCTGCGTTCCCCTATGTGCAAAAACAAAGCTACCTGGAGA
Source organism: Tenrec ecaudatus (assembly GCF_050624435.1). NCBI lineage: Eukaryota > Metazoa > Chordata > Mammalia > Afrosoricida > Tenrecidae > Tenrec > Tenrec ecaudatus. The sequence goes on along the minus strand of NC_134537.1, from coordinate 23,217,434 downwards.
CCAAGGAGCGAGGAGCATAGCACGGAGGGAGGGACAGAGGAAGGACGGAAGGAAAGAAAACCTGGCTTTAGACAGAGACAGTAACTAAAGATGCACCTGAGCAGTGTCAATGAGATTGGCCATATAAGAAACTCCAAATCTTCAAAGAGCATCTAAACAAATATATCTCCGTAGTAATATGGGAATCTTTAAGTTTATATACCTTCATCTGTGTACTGAGACCTCTGGTGGTACATGAGTTAAGCATTTAGGCTGCTAATCACAAGAGTGGTGGGCCCTGCCCACCATCACTTCCGTGGAGGAAAGGTGAGGCTAACAGGTGCGTGAAGGGAGCCCTTGCAGTGGAGTTCTGTCCTGGAGGCCGGTGGGTGTGTCTGAGTGATGCAAAGCAGGGCACAATTTGCATATTCATGCAGGAGGCATTCAGTTTAGACTTTGGGACTTGAAAGTCTACCTCCATATCTAAAATAATAATCCTTGGTTTAATGTCACACTTTTTTTTTTTTTTTTGTGTGTTGATGCATTTATTTTCACTAAAGAGAACACACTTTGTATTTGGGAAGGAAAAACCGCTTAGTTGTCAGGAGATGCTTTTGGACAATGATTAATAAGTGCTCTGTCGATAGTCGGATACTGATACCAGGGCCCATCACCTCTCGCCCGCATTAAGGCTTGGACTTCCAGCTCCTTTAACCGTAATTCCATTTTCTCAGCTTCAATTTCAAGGATAGCCATCGTTCTTTCATAATTCTTTTCGGGAGAGTCAAAGAAATTACGGGCAATCCATCTTGATATAGGATGCTTATAATATTCCCAATGTTCAGGTACATAGCCTTCTGGAATCTCTGCTAATTCAGCTTCACCAATGAATACATTGATCAGAGTTATGCCAATTGCTACTGGTATCCCAGTCAATAAAATGTAGAATTTCAGTAAAGACAAAAAACGCTTGTCGTAGAATCTGGAGGGCTTGATGATGAACAGCCTTTTCCCATGGCCTCCACTGTGTCGAACAGAGACGTCAGTCTTCGGAAGGCCGCGGGCGAGGAAGGCGCCGGGCCTGAGCCGCGCGCCCACGCGGCGGCCGGACAGCAGCCCCAACGCGGTGACCGAAGACCGCAGTAATAAGCTCATGGCCGCCATGGCTACTCCGGGCAAGCGCTAATGTCACACTTTTAAGGTTGAAAAACTTTCATACAAGACAGGTTATAAAATTTTCCCTCCTCGTGGATACAACCGGAATTGGTGATTTTCCTTTCCTGGATACTTGATTATTTGTTCTCAGCCTGAAAAGCTTGACAGGACCTGTCTGCTAGCATAATTTAGGGACAAAAGTCTTAATTTAAGTAGAGATTTATGATAACATGCATTTATGATACTATATATGATTGTAAATATATTTATATTAAATAATTAAAGCATCTTACTGAACTCACTGTATACAAAATAAGAGGGAAAATTAGGACTTCCATAGTCATATCTGCACTGCCCACATCACATAATGAGAACAAAACATTTCAAAACTTAGTAAGTCACATGGTGCCATATTTCTTAATTGATGATTTTTGTCTATTTAGATAGGTTACATTAATGTCAGGCTAACTAAACCTTGCACTTATTTTTCCAAGACTATATTGTACACCCTTTTAAAGATGGGGAAAAAATAAAAATTAAAAATAAATAAATTAATGTAAAAACATGGAGAGTGAAAACTCAAGATCAACACAAGTATTGCTACAAACTACTTATCCAAACTTGCTGTGCTGCTAAATGATAAGAGTTATGAAAGAGAAGCCTCATTAATGCACTCCAGGACTTTATCAATGGCTGCTCTCAAATAAGTACTTAGTATGTAAAGCCTCTTTTGAAAGGCTTATTTATTATGTTATGTTTTATTTTGAACATGTACTTTATGTTTTTCATGTTTATGTTTCCAATTCTAGGTAGATCGTAAATTTATACAGAGCGGCCCATGGTGGGGTTTGTTATTTTTGTTGTTGTTATTGTTGTTTTTAATTAAGATCTTTGCCTCTGAAAGAGTATTTAGTAACATAAAAGTAAGCAGAATTTTTCAATGATGGCTTTTTATAAAAAATCTGTCAGACATAAAAAGCTTTGCTCTTTAAGCAAAAATCTCGCTGTCCGGGGATATAGAATGTAGAATTACTAAAAAGCCGGTGAATCTGGGCTATCCAATCCGAGTGATTAGGTACATCAGTGTGTCCAGATGACTCAGTTTCCTCTTGGGTAACAAGGGACTAATGATAATTGCTTACTTCACATTATCCTAAGCATCAAACAATCAAACAAAATTATGAATTGAGGAAAAGTTTGTATGCTAGGGTACATTTAAGCACATTTAAGACTTTAAAAGTAATGATATTAATTGAGAAACTAGTTTATGCATAATATTGTTCACAATATTGACTTTGACATCCAGTCCTGGGTACCACTTTGAATCCCAGATGTGGTTATTAGGAATTAGAGTGTCTTTCTAGTCACCTTGCAGATGGACTAACAGCTGGGAAGAACAGGATGCTGCCTTGGGTGGGCAGTGTAATCACTCAGACAATTCTTAACTCAAAAGTGGAAATGTGAGTCCGAAGAGGGGAAATATCAGAGGTATTCTTTATTCAGAGTGCAACTTTGGAATCCATTTATTTAAGATTAATCACTCTTCTTTTAGTTCAGCTGCTGTCGTTGCTAACTTTCCCTGAGTAGAAAAAAAAAAATCTGCACTTCCAACTAAGTTATTCATGGTCCAATTTGTTCTCAGAATACTATAATAGGCTTTGTGAAGATAAGTTTTATAATAGGGATTTAACATAGTGAGAAGCCAAGACACAGAGGCAGGCCTTCCAACACAAAGAATATATATGTATATACACTGCTCACCCCCCTCCCCTCGATTCTGTCCCTCCTCACTTGCACACTCTCCCGAAAGACACTTACCCGTACTTAAAATCTAATTTTTTAACAAAGGAGCCAGATGAAATGGCCTCTCAACAACTTCACAGGACAATTGATGCAGCCAGGCCGTGCATGTTGTTTGGGAACCATTTTCAACGGCACTGGGAAAAGCAGAGAACTCCGAGTGTCACTAGGAGAAGGAACGCCGGGAAGGGTTTTAAGAAAGAGAAACTTCATAATCGTCGTTCTTGGCAGTTCCTTCTACTCTGATGACCACATTTACATACTGAGCTCACAGGCTAGAATTCTCAAAGAGAGCTCTGTTCTTCCTAGAGAAAATAAAGCACGATCCTGGCAGCATCCTGAAAATAATAGTAATAAAGAGCTACTGATGACATAGATAGGGCATCGTTTTTATTTTCCAAGCTTTAACTCTCTTTGGCGAGTGAGATGAAGTTGTTTGGGGGGCACCAGTGATTTCTTTTTTTTATCCTTTCTCGCTATAAGACGCAGTTAACTTTCCATTTGTGTTGTTTTTAATCCTGTTTGTATCTGAGTGGGTGCCCTGGTTATTGGTTTCATAAAGTATCAAACACTTCAGAGAGTAACACAAGCCTTTCTTCATTGCAGACGGTTGCCTTTTGGGGTAAAGTTTTTTTTATTTTCACGTTTTAAACACTTTAAGACAGGCCAACAAAAGTTCCGTATTTAAGAGACTAGAAAGTCTTTCTCAGTTAATGTACTTCAATAACTTGCTCCTACTTTATCCCCAGGATACCTGTTTTATGGAAAGTCAGTCATTTTTCTTTGCATATTTGTAATAAAATATATTAAAGGATAAAGATGTAGGGATGATGATTTATATCCAGAGTTTTTCTTTGATTCCAGAATCCTCCAAATCACATACGAATCCTGAAACTGATCTACATGTTGAACCTATTTTTTTTTTACAAAGAAAGGTTTCTTAAATTGTTTTTCAATGAGCTTTTAATGCTTTGTAGAGATCACACCTCCTTACTCGCTTTCCAAACTGTTTATACTGTCCCCAATAACACTCAGTGGAAAGCTGTCATTCCTGGATAAATCCTTACTTAGGGTGGATGCTATGCCTCTGTGAGACAGGGTCAGGGGGTCAAAATCGATTTTGGAGGCCACCTGGAGAGTCCAGGCCATGAACTGACTCAAAAAATTTATATCAGAGCCAGAATGGTCCACCTCCCGGGGTCAGCACTGGCCTGACACCCCCCACCCCCACAGGCTGGGGCATGCTAGACTGAGCTCAGAGAGAGGCCAGAGTTGTTGACCCTGCTAGCTGACCTCTTCAAGCTTCAGGAGGATTTTTTTGGCAGTTACCACGGTGACTGGGTACTCAAAAAGCTTATCCTGCTTTCTGAAAGGAGGGAAAAATTAGGAAAAAACATGTTAAAACCTACCTTGCAGAGATGCCTATCAAGGCTTAAGTAAAATAATAATAATAATTTGGAGTGGTTTAAATGGTTTCTGCCTTTGATATTAATTTAGATTGTTGCCCTTTTCAAAAATTAGAATTTTCAAGATCTGTTGAATAGCCGAGTTTCATATTTGGAATTGATATCGCTTTAAATTTACTGTTAGTAGTTGTACAATATGAACCCTGCATATGGATACTTTTTACATCTCATTTACCTGGAATTTGTAATACCTCTGCTTTTCTTGTAAAATAGTGGCTTTGAAATAAGATTCATCATAAATGCTACTCTATTTGGAAACCATGCTATAACTAAGAGAATCTTTCTGTATCAAAAACATGCCCTGCAATTTTCCCAGGAGAGAAAAATGCCCATTTGTTGCTTAACACAATAAAAAAAGGTTAAGAGAAAAGAAAATGTGGTATTATATACTTTGTCTTTAGCCTTTAAAAAAATTCTTTTGGACATTTAAAACATCCTGAAAGTACATGTAACAAAAAAAACATCAGAAGGAAACAAATACAATGTACACATTATTTTTGTTTTTAGAGCAATGAAGATTATAACTAAAAGGGCCATAGAATATTCTTCCACATTAATACCAAATGCTATATCACCCTACAGCCCCACAACAATGGATAGATTTATGCATTACAATTTAATTCCCCAAGGGTGAACCTGTGCACATTATAAAACTCTCCTAGTTGATATTTGGTGACAGATGTTGATACGAACTGCTCTTAAAATGGCTCCTGTGTGTGGTTTGAAATTAGACAAGACTCATAATAGCGTAGAAACATAATATTCTTTATTTATAATGACACTTGTTAAAATACCTATATGCTACCCACTCCTCCACCCCTACTCCACAGTTCCACAGTATATTTTTAACAAATTGGAATTATTGGCATTTATTGTTGCGATTGCAACAATAAATTTCCTCATCTGCATCTTCGTGATCCGTTTCCTGGAAGACCTGGGCACCTGGAAAGAACTTCTTCCAGCCCCTGGACCCTGGGTGGGTGTGGATCCGCTCTCACATAGGAGAGAAGAGGGTGGGCTTGCATTTAAAATGCGGTAGCTATATACCAAACTAATGCCTTTGATTTAAATATCATTTCCTATCTTGACTCTAAGCCAAGAGAGAAACAAAATGATGAATTACCAAAAATGCCATAACTGACACACATAAGCGAGCACTGAAATTTCAGAGGGTTGTTTCAACCTAATGTTGAATGTTCATTTGGCTGTGACCTATTTTCGCTGTTTTGTAATCATCACGCAGTTTCTAGAACAGAATGGACATGAACGTATTTGCTAATTTATCTTCATTTGCAAAATATAACTTAGAAACCATTTCCTTCCTGGTCTTGGGCTGAACACTACCCGTGAAGAGGAACGGCAGCGGTGTCGTTTGCGATGCTTTTGTCCCACGAGCCATGTGCACTTAGCTCAAACACGGTCCTTCTGTTAGGCAGTGTGGTCTGGATGTCGGGAAGCAGGCGACCAAGCCGGTGAGTCATTACAACTGTGAGGCCAGCTCGTTCTCTGAGGACGAAGGCCGACTGTGACTGTCGTCCTCAGCTGGGCGTGCTCAGCAAGCTTTCTTGGAGACCTGGTGGCTGGCAGAGAATGAGGAATGACCAGGCAGGAATGCGAGGAACCTTAGAATAAACGAGGCAAGCCAGGCGAGGACCTCCTGAACCAAGGGCTTTATCTTGAAACATCATTTCCTAAGTTGCATCTGAAAAGGAAAATAAGTTAAATTAGGGACATGCTCAGTCGCTAGCGTCGAATTCAGGCTCTCTCTTGGCAAAAGAGTCTCCCCTCCTTCTCTCCTTCAATTTTCAGCAGAAACGTTTACTCGAAGAGCCGCGAAGTGAACTGGTGACTGACTCAGTAAGCCACCCATCAATCGGGTCTTCTCCTAAGTGGAAAGTTCACACTTGCTTCATAGAACCAGAGATGTGGGGCTGAGGGAGCTAGGAGGTTAACTTTCAAAGTCTTCACTGCCATGGGGTCAATTCTGACTCACAGTGGCTCTACAGGGCAGGATAGAACTCCCCCTCTTGTGTTCCTAGACAGTAACTCTTTATGGGAATAGAAAGCCTCATCCCATGGAGTGCCTGGTGGTTTTGAACTGCTGACCTTACGGATAGCAGTCCGATCCGTAACTAGTGAACTGCTTTATGGACCTACTACTAGTTAGCTACCGTACTTGGACAAGGACCTCGATCCTCCTTGGAATTTCCAGTCTAGAGTTCTCCAGTACGCTCTGTCGTCTCTTCACTGGGGGAAGTGGAATAAAATCCACGGAGCAGAAGCATCCAAAGCCTTGGAGACAGCGTCCTTTTGGAATCGCGATATAAAATTATAAAATTCATTCAAATGGTATTTCCAGCAAGTGTAAGTACAGAGATCCTAGAACGTAGGCAGTAGAACAGTAAAGCATGTGTTGTGGGGAAGATGCGAAATGCTCAGGAACTTATGTCTTAAGCTAATGAGGGCAGGTTGTTAGTATTATTTGGCACACTGATTGCTTGTATTGATTGGATATGACAAATCAGTACCAACTGGTTTTCTCAGCATCAGTACAGAGCTCCACTCAATCAGGTTTGTAATTACATTTTGAAAAACAAGGTTAGTGTGCCTTACCTCCCAGCAGTCTGACAGGCTCTGTCCTAATAGACTATATAAGCTATATGGAAGAAAGATGGGCTTTCAACTCCAGGGCAGTGCATTTTGTTTTGTTTGAGTGAGCTAGATAGAGCCCTGGTGATGGAATGGGTTACACATCAGGTTGCTGACCACTAGCTGCTTGCTTCGTGGAAGCAAGATGAGGCTTTCCACTCTGAGAAAGAGCTCCAGCCTCAGAAACTCACAGGGGCAGTTCCACTCGGTCCTGCAGGGCTGCTGTGAGTCAGAACGGGCTCCATGGCAGTGAGCTTTCTGTTTGGGTTTGGTGCAATAAGCCATAGAAGACGAGGAGTGCCTGGGTGTTCGGCACGCCATAGTTAACATGTTGACGGAAAAGCTGGGGATTTGAATCCATTCAGAGTCACCTCAGAATATCTAATTCTGAAAAATCAGTCCTTGAAATCCCCCATGGGAAGCTCTACTGTGACACACAGCGATCTCCATAAGGTGGATTTGGCTCACTGGCAACCATGTATGAGGATAGATAGGCACAGAGGTTAAATAGGTAGGTCAATGATGATAGATAGAGTCCCAAACCAAGCTCACTGCCACTGAGTCGATGCTGACTCACAGCAGCCTCCTGGACAAGCTGGAACTGCCCCTGTGCGTTTCCAAGACTGTAATTCTTTTCTGTAGCAGACAGCCTCATCTTTCTCCCTCCGTGCGGCTGGTGGGTTCAAACGGCTGACTTTGCAGTTGGCAGCCCAACATGCGGCTCGCTGCGCCTCCAGGACTCCCAGGCTAGACAGAGCTTGTCTGGCCCGACTGTCCAGCATAGCTTTCCTTTACTTCTGCTCTCCCTTGAGTCTGTTAGGATGGGTGGCTTGTGAGAAGAAGCGTGTGGAGGCTGCTGGGAGAATGTGGCACGCAAGGATGGTGCGACTGCAGCCACGTTTGCATTACACTCAGCTACAGCTCATCATGGCATTTGAAACAATATTGGGGGGGGGCGGGGAAGGGATAAGAAATCAAAGGGAGGGAACAGAACCAGGTATGCTGAGTGGTCCAGGGCTTAATGCTGGGGCTTAGAAAGATTTTAAAAAATACCTCACGGCCCTGGAGTTGATGCTGACTCACAGCGACCCTATTGGACAAGGTAAAACTCCTCCTGTAAGTTTCAAAGTAACTCTTTATGGGAGTAGAAAGCCTCGTCTTTCTCTCTTGGAGCAGCTGGTGATTTTGAACTGGTGACAGTGAGTGGTGATTAAGAGGTGCAGGCAAGAATCGTGAAGCCATTCTTCATGCCCAGATGGAATGTCACAGAAATACTATGTCCTTTCAAGAGACTCCAGTGGGTGTTAATTAATACAAAGAGGAATTGTGAGTACTACCTTCGTGCTAAAATTTTGGAGCAGGGAATGAAAACTGCATCTGAGGTTGAGTCTCAAGAATGTTCGATAGGCAACTTTCAGTCAAGGCACCTGCCGAGGTTCAGCTACTGTGGAGTGTGTGTGTGTGTGTGTGTGTGTGTTTCTTTCCCCAAACACTCTCTAATACTTGCCTTGCCCCACATGCACCTTTTATTTACTCAACAGAGAAAAAGGTGGTCAGGGTTGCATCTTGACAGCATAGAATTTTCAAATACACGTTTGTTTGTTTGTTTGAGAGTGTGCCTGCATATAATACACCCATGGTAGGTGTCACATACATGCATACGTGAACTACTGCACAAGGGTGTCGAACAGTTTGCAAAATCCACATAGTATGTGTGTTCTTTGCATCAAAGTACAGTCAGAGCCTGTGAGGTGAGCAGAGAAGAAAGTGGGAGGGGCTTGTGAGATTAAAGAATGGAAACTCTCCCCAGCGCTTGTCCTTGAGCTCCAAGTGCTTTGCTGGCAAAGGAAGAGCTAGTTACCTTTCCCAGCTTCTCGGTCTCAGAGAGAGCAGATCTCCAGCCCATAAGCTACCCACAGCCCCATGCTTAGAGGGGTGACGCCTGGGGCAATTTGGCCAGTGCCTGCTTGCTGCCAAGACACTGCCCCTCCAAAAGCGGCCCGCTCTTTTGGCATCTTTCATCATCCCTTAGGAAATTGTTAAAGACAGAAAATTTGAAATTGAATTGTCAAGACTGACAGAAAAGTAGGGTGAGGCCCAGCAGCTGCTCGGAGCAGCTGCCCCAGCTCCTTGTCGGAGAGAGCGGCCTGCCTCCAGGCCTACCAATCCAGCAAGAGGCCGCAGGTGGGGGGAAGAACCAAAAGTTGAAGGTCTCTACTCTAGACCCTGCACATGAGAGTTTGCGGGTACAAGTGGAAAACAAAATGTAAAGTAAAATAACCCTAAGCATGTAATTCGCCTGGGTCTCCGGCCCTGGTTGCTCCAGTGAACTTGTGCAGGGAGTGAGGCAGACAGATGGTGGAGCCCTTTGGGAGTGCTGGTGCCTCGTACACAGTCACACCATCCATCAGGCACCGAGAAGTCACAGGCCTCCCTCCCCCCCCCCTCCCTGAGAAGGAGAGGGTTTGGGAGGGCCACAAACAAACAGGAGAGTCCACTCCTGTCCAGTCCATGTCTTGCCCTGGAAGGAGAAGTATGTTGCTTCTGTTCAGAATGGGACTGCCCTGTCCTGTCCTTTGAGGTGACAGCGACTGAATTTGCAGTCCTTAGCTGCCATCTAGTCAGTCCTGACAGAACTGGCTGTTCTGAGGGGGGTCTAAGACTGGGACCTTTTAGAAGCAGAGGACTTGCCTTCTGAGACACATCTGGGTGGGTCCACCTCACCAACCTTTCAGCTAGGGGTCCCATGCTTCACTGGGTCTGCCACACCCAGGGACTCTGAAGTGAGATTAAGGAACCTCCCCAGTCCCCACGGGTGGGCCCACGGTCTAAAGGAGAAGCAAGCCATTGGCTAATGTTCTCCCAACCCTAATCCCCAATGCCCGAGAGTAAAATGCACGAAACGTTATTGCCAGTGACAAATTCAGGCTGACAAATAGTCCACAAATAGCCCCTTCAACATGCGATTGCGTTCAATTGACTTTCAAGCAATAAACTAGTGGTGGGGGGTGGGGAGTAGAGGGGGTGTCCAGTGGTGGGCAGGGTGCAGGCTGCCACCCAGATGGTAGCTTTCTGGCTCCGTGTCCCACTCCACCAGGCCCCTTAGCAATGGGGGCACAGGGCACCGCCTGCTCTCTATCTCTCTACCTCCACTCACAGAGACCTCACAGACAAGCGCCCCCCCCCCCACGCCCTTCCACTTTCCCAATTAACCCTTCTGGCTGGCAGTGTCCGTGGTCTCAAGCTATTTGATTTACTGTCACAGTACCTAGGTTTGGTTTTGTCTGCAATTCTGGGTTGGTAAGACCTTGAAACACGTTGGATGTCTAGTGTCTTCTGCCTGCCTGCCAGCATCCCGTGACAGAGAATTATTAAAGGTTCAACGCAAATAATGATATTTTACCTGCCGGTGCATTGGAAAGGCACATGCATCTTGGATCACTTCAGAACTTAAGCTAATTCTGAATCAGATTTTTCAAGGTGTCTGCAGGTTATTGTTGCTCATGAACACTCCCCCAACTTAGCCCCCCGACACACCTTTGATTTTTTTCCCCCACTTTGTAAACTCACTCTGTGTTTTACATGAAGAAGCAACCCTGAATCCATCTGAAGGGGCTTCCGCGAGTTTGTTTGTGGAGAAAAAGCCAGGATGTAAAGACAATGGGATTTTCTCACAGGGTTCTCAATAGGCACTTGCTTTAAAAAAGAAAAAAAAGTCTGATTGCACTGTTTCTCAATCCAACTGGCCAATCCTGAGACTTCAAACTAAATCACCAGTCCCAGCCGTTCTAGGAGGTTGGCTCAGCAGCAAAAAAAGAGTTTGGGTTCAAATCTTCATGTACTCTTCCACTTGTACCAACCTGCATTTTGAGCCCTCCGTTTGAATGCAAACGGGCACTTGAATTGGGGGTCTTCTGGTTGACCTGGAGGCTGTTTGCATCTCTCTGAACTCTATCAATGAACTACACTGGCATATAATCGATACAGGAAACAGCTGTCACAGGCCCTAAGCAACCTCTTTGCCACAGAAATAACACGATCTGGCACTTTTGAGTTTGAAAATGTGCCTGATGGGTGACAAGAGCCTCAAACTACCCAGACAGCTGAACTGCTGTGGTCTCCAAGAAGCTGACCGGCTACAGACTGACCAAAGGTGCTTAAAGGAGGCCTTCTTTCTGGTTAGAGACCAGGCACGCCACGTGTTTCTCCCCCAGACAAGTAGAAAAAGCGCCAGAAGGCTGGGGCCTGGGATTCCAAGTTGTGCCCAAGTTTGTCTACTTTTGTTTGCCCTCATAAAGTTTGTAACAGAATTTCAAATGACGCGCTTTCCTCCTCTGAACCAATGAGAGATTGGGGTTTAGGTTCCAGAGTCGGCATCTGAAACAACGGATCCAGCAACCTCGACGCCTGCGCTTTGAGCATCCCGGTCAATATCATCAGGAGTCCTGCAGGGCGCAAATCCTGCCGCTGCGCTACGCCACGCCACGCCTCGCTGAAGAACAATGATGGCACATTGTGGAGCACTTCATGACACGGATGGATTTGGAGAACATTATGCCAAGTGAAGCTCGTGAATCACAAAAGGCCCCAGATCGTATGAGACCACTGTTGCCTTATTTTCAAAAATAAGAGAGAGGTTTTCATACCCCAAAAGAAACAGGCTTTGATGGAGAGCAAGTGAGGGACAGGGAAGTAACAGGGGATCGAGTAGGCAAGGGTGAACTTAGCCAAGGGGAAGATAATAAAACAAACAATCGGGGGCAAGTTAACCCCAAGGGTTAATAAGCTGTTAAGCCACTGAATAATAAAATGCTGATGTGATGGGAAAACCTGCACTCATTCGCAATAATAATTTTTAAACAAAGTTTGTTTTGAGTCCTACAATCCAAACGTCACTGGATGTTATCTGATTCTATGCCACACAAACCATCAAACTCAGGCTAGCCGTTTCTCTGCCTGGGTATCTTTCTGATGGCAACACTCTCTGCCTTCTCTCTAGAGTCTGCCATGCTCCAAGGCTGCCATCTACATCTCAGGGGAGCATGACCAAGATGCTCTCCTTATCTGTATCCTCTCATTGGGCTGCATGGTATACACGACTCCCATGTGTTTAACCCACTGACTTGTCTCACCAGGCGCAGGTTTGTTTTTCAGCGGCACTAGATGGATGGACCAACCAAGAGGTCTAGCCCACTGTGGAGATTATATTAGGTGATACACAGGCTCCTTTAACTTAGAAGAACTTTGTTGAGAAGCTTCATGACCTCGTCGTGCCAGGAATCATCTTCACACCAAAGGTGGAAGGTGATCTTTGATTTGTGAAATTGGACCATTAGAGACTGGACCAACTAAATCCTGCGGTTACCGTTGCCTACATGGATCCATCTTACGTACAGAAAAGCGCTAGAGGGAACTCGGACGGTAGCAAAGGAAGTAAGACAAATTGGGTGTATAATTTCAAAGCACAGGTGTGTAAAACGTGGCTTTTCTACAAGCAAGGCTGTGGGACTCAGCATGTTATGTGTTATGTGTTCGGCTGCTAACCAACCACCAGGTCAGCGGTTGGACACAACCTCTGACTGCTCAGGAGGATGGGCTTTCTAGTCCCTTAAAGAGTCACAGGCTTAGAAACCCACAGGGGCAGTTCTACCATGCCCTTCCTGGAGGACAACTCTGAGTCAGTCTCGGCTCAATGGCAGCATCGAGTGGGGAGTGCCCTCTCTCTCTAAGACCTTAGGCTGGATGCAGGAAGACCACTGTGATAAGTTCATTTGTCACCACTGCTTCACGCCAGATAGTTTGCTTCTACTCAACTCTTGGAAAGAAAAACGTATTCCCTTTTAAAAAAAATCAGTATTTAAAAATAAATTAAAAGGCTCAGTATTCAAGTGCCCACAATTTTAAACCTATCAGTTTTACTCGACAAGATCTCAGAAGCATCCAACTCACCTAAACCCTTTCTTGGCAGCCTTGCTCAGGTCTGAAAAAGGACCCTTCGCATCGTGCAGTTTATCCATTTCATCCTTCACAGGTGTCTCTATGGGCTGTGAGCTGAATCGTGGAACCTGTCTCATGCGTAAGGGGTGAAGGTGAAACCTCATTCAGAAACCAAGTCACTTATTTCTGAAGCAACAAGGGTGTGGGGCGAGAATGAGGCGGGGGTGGAGAAACCAGCACATCCGTCTGCAGGCAGGACGGGACTGAGCACCACTTCGGTCCAAGGGGGATAGAAAACAGACCAGAAGAGGTCAGTGGTTCTCAGATCCTCTATTACAATGATGGGAAAGAATAGAATCCCAGCCCAGCCCAGCCCTATCTGCTGAAGAATGATGATCTATTTGTATTTGTAAAATAAGGTGTGTTAAGCCTTCTGGCCCTGGAATCCCAAGATCTAAACCACGCGAGGCCAAGAGGGCCAAGGTGAGCATTTGCCTCAATTTTTAAGATCATAATGCACACAATTGACGGCCCAGACATACACCTGCTCGTATGCCCCATGCCACTCTTTTTCTCCATGCTATATACACCTCTTCCCACCCAGGGGCTAGAGCTGGAGGTATCTGCTTGTTTGCTGGGCTATTTCCAAGTCACTTCGTTCGTTTCTCACCCTTGGCCTCCATCCCAAGACACTGGACGATGCACTGTGCTGGGACACAGCTAGATGAGAGCAAAGCTGGGACATCTTACCCACCCCAATGTAGTGGCCAGCACCTGCTGGCTCCCCTGCTTCCTGAGCTTGAGGTCAGCTGAATTTTGCCAACGTATCTGGGTGTCCTTAACATGCGCCTGGGGGTTCCTGGGAGATTTGTGCCGCCCTTGCCGGTGCATTCATCTCTTTTGGCTAATGTCTGTCCTTACCCAAGCATTCTACGAAGCAGACTTCCTGCCTGGCAAAACACAGTCTTACTACAGAAGTCAGTACGTCAGGCACAAGCACAACCTTCAACCTTCAAGCTCCGTGGGCAGGTGTGATGTGGGTCGGTGCGGTGGATCCCGGAGCAGGAGGAAAGTCCTGAAGGGGTGAACAGCCTGCGGGCCCAAAGAGAGGCCAAAGGTTCCGTTTCGCTTCCCTGAGCTGGGGCTATTTTTTGTGTGTGTGTGTGTTTTTTGGTTTTTTTTTAGAATCAAGATGCCTCCCACTCTGTTTTCCTTTTCTGGACCACAGAGATAAGACGTTTCAGAAAGCATGCTTCCACAGGTGTCTCCTTAGGACACACATCAGGGCTTCTTTCCTAGGCAATAAAGCTCTCCGGGTCTTAGTGTGGGGGGCGGGATTTGGGGAATTCGACCTAGGTCAGCCGGGCTGGTGGCCGAGGTGCAGATTAGCCGGGGCTGGAAGGCTGCAGGGACGGCGGCGGTGGCGGTAAGGGTCAGAGAGGTGGCCATGTATTCAGATGTTAATGTACACCTGAAAAGGCCGAATGCAGTCACCCACTTTGAAATTCTCTTGAATCCGGACCGGGGAGTGCTTCCCCGCGCCAGATGGAAGCTGCATCCGCTGGGCTGGGCCTCCAGAAAGTTCTGGGAGCAGTAAGAAGGGAAGGAGCAGGAATGGCGTCGTGGAGCTCAGGGAAATGTAGTCACTTCCCGGTTCCCCATCTCTTTTCCTTTCCGGCGCAGTTTTGAGATGCATGGACCGGGTGGCTATTTCCCCTTGGCCAAATAGTTGGAGATTGGTTTTGAATTAAGGATGATGAATTAACCTCGTTTATTTCTTCTTCATTCCTGCCTTCCCCTCTCCCCACCCCCCCAAAAACACACAGGTGTCCTCATTCCCGTCGTTTTTTCTGCTTAATCACTGCTACCTCGCCTTGTTTGGTCGGGTCCCAAAGTGGCTCAAGGAGTAGTTAAGAACGAAGACCCCTCCTACATTCCAACACTGCCTTTAACCTCAAACGCTAGCAAAGGGTTCATTCAGACCCCAAGACCACACGGAGGCATTAATTAGGCTGATGAAATCCATCGAAATGTATGGATTCAGCATAATCAAGTTTCTACCGCAGACTATCGTTAAGGAATACGTGAGCAGCTGGGAGAATAGAAAGTACTGTGAGAGTTAAGTCATGCATGTAATTGAGTATATTTAACATAACCATTTTAATGATCAGTGATTAAAAGTGCATCTTACTTAAATGGTATCTCCTCTGCAATTTGTTCATATCAACTCGATAATGTTCTCAAAAGAAAAAAAAGTAGGGATACCAATTTCTAAATAAAGCGTTTTATTATTATTATTATTTAGGGGGAAATAAGAAAGTGAACTGGTAAAAAAAAGTGGTTTTTGCATGCAAACAGTGTGATAGAAATTAATTGTTTGGGACACCTTCTGTGTTTAGTTCATGCAAACTATTGGAAATATATAATAAGAAATTTTTTTCAGCCCTAAAACAATGTTTTTCCTTTTCGATAGCTCCTGTTTCTGACCACTTTTGTTTCATTTCGTTTGGGTAAGAGAGGTGTCTGTACCAAAGCTGCTGGCTTTAGGAGCTTCTCCTAGGAGCCTGAGAGGGTCCCATTGCCAACTCACCTGTCCTTCTATTAGTTAGCTGGTTGGTTGATTTGACGACTGAAGCAGCCGCAAGAAGATGCCACTGGAGAGAAGAAAGAGAGCACACGGCAAAGGATGTACGGAGATAGGAAAATCCTGGGCCACCAACAGGAGGTACCCACAGAGGAAATGACCAGCCTGGGGACCTGAACCTGGAGCCCACGCATTTAGAAGCAGCATCTGCTCTGGTCTGTTCCCTCTGATCTGGTGAGATAAATGGAGCCTTCATAGAGCCACACACAACTCCTGTTGTGGCTGGCAGCTTTTTTGCTCAGAGCGTGCAAATCACCTATTGCTTTGTGAGAGAGAGTGAGGTAGATCTACAGCTAAAAGATATGTCCGTCCGCCCGTCCCACAGCCTCGACCTATCTATGCAGACACGATGAAAAGAAGGGCCATGGTTGGCCCAACTCCCCAAAGTTACTTCTCGCTGGGGGGGGGGGTCTTGTCCTCTCCCCTTACACACACACACACACACACACACACACACACGCACCACTCCTACAGAGAGGTGAATCTGTTCTGTTCAAATAGAGTTTGAAGAGTGACACCTCTTGAATGTCTGGGAGTTGTCCCAAAACTTTTTTTTACAAATCTAAGAGAGAAACAGAAAGACTATTCTTCCTGCAGCACACAAACAACAACAAAAGAAAAATGTCCTAAGGGGAATTCGCTTGAAATCACCCTTCCACCCAACAAACAGCACATCTTCCTTGGCTGGGGTATGGTGGGGTGCAGCCCTTGGGAAATCGGGTTTCTCAGAAGCATTCCCGCCCCCAATGTATAGTCTATAAATATAGTGGACGAGTCATGCCAGGGGTAGTCAGTCCAGGAGAATCTGGAGTCTTGAAAGCATCTTTTTCTTCTGGCTATCGTGGTACTTAAATGATAATGCAGGCAATGGAGCTGGGAGATTTATATCTTTTGGAAAGTAGGGCGAGCCAGATGGTAATAGCGTCATTAACACACAAACTTGGGGTGGGCAAGTGAAGCTTGAAATTGGGAAAGAGATCGGGAGAACAAAGGGGACTGCTGTTGAAAGGCTCCCCCTCTTCTGCTGGCCAAAGCTAAGAGCCCCGGACCGGGGTCTGTTCCTGACCAGAGCTGGATAATAAATGACAGCTTTCCCCCTCCCCTGTTGTGACTTAGAAAGCACCGAGGAAACTTTTGCAACAGGCAAATGTGACACTTATTTATGTGTAACCCTTTGTAGTCTGAAGTGCTACGAATGGGCCTTTAATTCTGGCCCTCACACCCCCTACCCTAGTTTGATAAGCTCTTGTAATTGCTGACATTTATTTTATGAAATCCAAGTGCTGCTTGTTGCAAGTTTCAGACAAAAGTTCATTTTTTTCTCCCCGTGTGTAAACACTCTAAGTAAATATTGAGGGTTGAAGAACAGTGCCGCCTTTTTTGTTTTGGGAGATGAGGGTGGTGGTGAGAAGGTGTGGAGGTGGGTTGTGGGGGGGCGGGGGTAGGGGTGGGATGTAAACTCAAGAGTTTTACTTTGGAAAGCTTTAACATTTAAGTAAACTCCCACTTGCACAGACAAGAACAGATAGAATTCAGAGGAGACAGAGAAAGCATTAAGACTAACCAATAGTATTATTATTAATAATAATGCTTGTTTATGACACGATAATCTATAAACAGGCAAGAAGGTTTTGAACTAAAGAAAGGCGATGCCTTTGCTCTCTTTTCACGAACGCAGTGCATATAAATATACTATATATATGTATGTATGTATGTATCATATATACGATGAATTCTGGAAAGACAGTTTAGGTACCAGTCATTAAGTATGGAAAGGTTTTGAGTGATGCTTGTTAGCGACTAAAAGTTGACAACGAGGTCTAAAGTAAAATCGAATGTTTTCCCTTTTCTTCCTAAAAAATAAAAATAATAATAATACTAGAGCGCTTTAAAAGCCCGAAGGACATACCCTCCAGGCATTATTCAGAGAAAAAACTCAGACCGGCCGTTCGTCACAGGCAATTGTAAAGAGTTTCAAAGGGCCGATCAAACGATCGCCAGAGTAATCTACATTCAAGTCCGGATGGGGGTGTTAGGGCACACACCTGCGGGGTGTTTGCTGTCCGTGCCCCTGGCCGAGCTACAAATCATCATTAAAGCGAGCTGCTTAAGCTTCTTGTGGCCTCCACACCGGAGCTCCTGGGGGCAGTTCACTTTGATAGTGCTACGGCTCGCAGTGGACAAGCCAGCTCCGTGGGGGCTCAAGCGGGAGCCCACCCTCGGGTGCGCGCCCCAAAGTCCCGAGCGTGCTGCGGCTGGGGAGCGGGGAGCACTTGGCAACGACCGTGTTTCTTCCAGGGATTTGCGGTGCCGCCCCACCGACACCACGAACCCCGACAGGACCCCAGGTTAGAAGGCGCTTAAGGGTGCTTTGAGGTTCCTACCGAGGGCTGTTCCGAAACGTCTCCAGTCTCTTGGCCACAACTTTGAGCTGACCCACGTTATAGCCACACCTTCACAAGGTGTGGTTCTGCTCCCTCCCGGGGGGTTCTGCTCTCTCACCCCCACCCCTCCCCACCCCACCCTTTACCGCACACGCTCGGGACAGCCCCCTCCCGGAGCGAGTGCACGCGACCGCGGGGCTTTCCTGTCTAACGGCCAGGTCGGGACCTAGTTTGAAACTTTCACTTTTGATTCATTCGTTTGCCCCCTCTCTCCCCAGCCCTCATCTTAAAGAAGATAACCAAACCAAACCAAACCAAACCGCAGTTAGGTAAAAAGAAAGGGAGGCGGAGGGTGGGAGGGCAGGGGTAGGTGGGTAGGGAGGGGCGGATCTAATAGCTGGAGGCGGGAGTGGGGGGGGTTCGGCTCCTGTCTATGCAAGAATATAGGCAAACCCCCCTGTAATCCGGGTGCGACCCATTTGGGGGCGGGGGATAAAAAGTTAAGGGGCTGCCGGGGACGCCCAGGTCAACGTTCGACGCCAAATGTATCACGAGACCAACGTGCTCTTCCCACCAGGCGCTGTTTCCTCGCCATCCGGCGTGGAGGCGTCTGCAGTGCGCCAGACGCTACAGCACCCAGGCGTCCGGAAGAGAGGGCGCTGGAAGCCGGAGTAGCAAAGATGGAAATGAACTCATTAGGAAGGGGTGTGGTTACCGCCAAGCCCCCTCCTCCGCCTCTTCCCTTCGCCCGGGCTGCCACCGGCCCCGGCGGGCTCTATGTGAGATGACAAACAAACATATAAAGCCGTAGCTGACGACGCCGTCCCAGATCAAACGGGCCCCGGATCCTTCGCTCCCTTCTGCGCTGTGGCCCGACCTGCCGCGCCGCGCCGCGCGGGCCCCAGACCAGGGCTGGTGGCTTCGACGCCTCCCTCCGCCGGGGTCTCCAAGGCCGGGCCCGAGCAGCGTTTCGAAGGCACAGCACGTGGCCCTGGTGCCCCGTTTAGTACTCGTTTAAAACCTCAGACAAACGCTGCCACAGGATGGTCACCATCTGCAGGCCTCTGAGGGTCTCAGGGGTGCCCCCCCAGGGGTCGCCTGGGGTGGTACTGGAGAGGTGTCCTCTTGGAAAGAGCAAAACTCCTTCAAGTAGAAAGTTAAGTGTCTACAGTCTCTGCGACATCACACCCCAAGGACAGGAGAGGTGGGGAGGCGGGAACCCCTTTGGGTCCTGCGGTGGGTGGGTGGGGGAGGGGGCCTCTTCCAGTGTTAAAGCCCCAGGTTGAGTGCAGTGTCACCCAGAGACAAGACCGACCCGCCTGTTTCCTCCGAGGCAGAGGGGAGTGAGGAACGAAAACCAGGGTGAATGATTCTGCGCCAACACCAAATTTGGGGACTGGAGTATAAGAAAAACACAACAAATGAAACCTTTTACACCCCCCTTCCCTCAACCGCCTGCCCCCCCTCCCCCTCAAAGGCCGCTGCTGGGGGTGGGAGGGATGGAGTTAGGAGAAAAGGTACTTTTATGGCTGGTGCATTGCCCTCCCTGTCCCTCCCCCCCAGCTGCGGGCCACTCGGAGGAAGGCTGCCCAGTCCCCAAGTGCCCCGCTGCCTCCAGGCCACCGCGCCTCAATGCAAGTATTGTCCCACGGGTCCCAGGAGAAGAAAAAACCTGCCCTGAAGTTCTGTTAGGGAAAGTTTCCCAAAAGCACTCCTCGTAGTAAAATATTCTTTCTAACCCTGTTGAGGGGAATTAGGAAAATCCATGGCTTCTCCCTAGTTCCTCCACCCTCCACCTATCCTTCTGGTCACTCCTCAGGTGCCCAGACAGAGGCGAGAAGGCCAGGGAGGCCTTGGCAAGTAAACCAAAGGGAGGGCGGAAAACATAAGCCTGGCGGCAGAAGGGCCCCGGGAGATGGCGTTGCAATGCAGGTGGGAAGAGAGAAGGGGATGTTCCCACCCAGGTCTGCACCAGGGACAGCTGCACTGTCAGCGGCATGCGTGCGAGGGTGAGGGGCCCCAGGGCGCGTGTGCAGGCGAAGCATTTCGCACCTCCTGTTTATCTTAGGAAAAGGGGTGGGGGGAGCGAATTGTTCTGCTTCCAGACAGGCCGAATTTGAATCACACAGAGAGGCAGGCTCTCGCAAAAACAAAAAACTGCTGTAGACTCGGGAGTCTCTCTCCTGGACCGGAATCCCAAGCGGTGGGGGCTTCTCCATCTGCAATGGGCTCAGAAATGCGAAGGCCCCAGAGACAGGGGTCCTCCAGCAGCCGCAAACGCCTGGAGAGTGAACCGTTAGAATTAGGGCATTGAGGGCAGACGTGATTAATCTTTCATTTGAGTCGCAGGAACCCACTCCTTCCAAGCGTTGCTGCCTTTATTGGTGTGTGTGTGTGTGTGTGTGTGTGTGTGTGTGTGTGTGTATTTGGTCTGCTTTTCCAGGCATTTGCAAAATAATGGCTCAGGTCCCTTTGCAAAACAAAAAAAAATTTTTTTTAAAACGGGCCAAGATAAGTATATGTAAAGACACTTCGATGATGCATCCACTTTTTAAAAACCAGAACAAAACAAGACAATAAAAGCTCAGAGCTGTCCAGCAAGCAAAGTGACCGAAACGAAGCATCAGTGGTGGTGGCTATTTGAAAGGCGCAGGCATTTATTTGGTGTGTGGATTCAAGACCTTCCAGCTGAACCGGCAGTATAAAGAAAGGGCTGAAGAGCAAGCCCCATAAAAGCTCTAATTGCCACTAGAAGACTTGGGTGGCTGCTGGGACCTAGGAACCACCAAAAATCCTTCCTCCAGAGTATTGGGCTGTGCGTTCTGGGGGCTGGGGTAGACTTTGCAAGCGAACCGTGCCCACATCTGCTGGAACTTCCATATCTAAGCTGTTCATTTACGGGAGCCAACTTATGAAATCTCCACAATTAGATCGGCATTGTTCTTCCTCCACAACACTGTCTCCAAAGAAAAGGTCTTCTCGGTCGGGGCCAATCCAACGAAGCGTTTGACGTTATTAAATAATAAAGCGATTGTGATTTACATTGTTGTTCAGAAAAAAGGCCAATTATCCACTGTGATGTTGCCATAAAGATCATATTAACTCGAATTAGTAATCAAACAATATGGGAGCGTTTAAAAAAGTACAGCCGAACTGGGTGACAGCTACCGCGACGTCTTCACTTTCACAAGCGAACCCGACGCGAGCCGCCAGCCTGAGCAGGAGAGGCAGACGCCGCCGACCCGAAAGGAGGGAGCGAGCAGCAAAGTGGTGATTAACGGTCTCCAGTGTTAATTATTCTCAATTAATCCCAAACAGCGCAAACCTTTCCTGGTTCCCTGGAAGGTCCCGGGTTTGGGATGCTCTGAGAAGTATGCCTTTGTGGGAGGCGGTTTTTAAGCAACCTGGCAGAGTTCCTCTGGAGGCCAGGGTCCCTGGGCTGGGGCGGCGGGGTGCTGGGCGCACGAGGGCTGCAGCCTCCCCGAGGCTGGCGGTCGCCCGGAGGCCCAGGCTCGGCCCGAGAGCAGGGGCCGCAGCTTCCTTCCACCCCTAGTGAATCGAGCAGCTCTCTGCTCAAATCCCTCTCCCGCGCCCTCCGTTATTAGGTTTATAACTCTTTGCCCACTTAAATTTGTGCAGCCAACCAAGGAAATCTAAATAGGTTTGAGTCGCCCCTTGGGTACAGAATGGAGGCTTTAATAAGAAAGATTAATTGTGGGTGTGTACCGGCCGGAAGACGTGGCAGTTACCAAGCGGGCGGTGGGTCGAGAGGCTGCCAAGGCCGGTCGTGCTGGCTGAGACTTTAGTAGGCGCCACAGGCATACCCACGCGGGCCGCCAGGCCGGCTCGAAGCAGTCCCAAATCAAGGGTCCCAGCGCCCTCTTACCCACCCACTTGCCGCCTTGAGATTTTTTAAGAGATCGAGCCCTAGCACAGCCAGGACACCAGGCCTCCCCACCCCTAGCCCCGCCCCGATGTGCAGACCGACCCAGGACCCCGAATCTGCGGGCCCCAAG
This sequence comes from Tenrec ecaudatus, assembly GCF_050624435.1. Taxonomy (NCBI): domain Eukaryota; kingdom Metazoa; phylum Chordata; class Mammalia; order Afrosoricida; family Tenrecidae; genus Tenrec; species Tenrec ecaudatus. Next base: position 23,195,404 of record NC_134537.1, on the reverse strand, counting down.
CCTGCCAGGGTGGCGGGACCCCTGCTCCAGGCGGGAAGCGCGGGGCTGCCTATTCACCCGGCCGCACCCCCTCCCTCCCACCAACCTCACCCCACCCCGCGGAACCACGTCTAAGGCGAATGATAAAAGGGATTTGCTGGGGGCTAGGAAGTTGGTATTTTTCTTGTCGCGATGAGAAACGCATCTGGTTACATGGGTTTTAAATAAGCAAACAGGAAGCAATTTTCCTCGGCGTAATGCTTCAGCAAGTCCGGGAACAGGTCAAAGGAGGTAGTGGACCGGCCGCGGGGACTCGGCCCAGCGCAGCGCGGGCCCTTGGGGACAGTCTTGGCCCTCGGGCTCCTGCCCGCCCCGCCCTCGGGCTGCTCAAAGGCTCAGAACTCAGACTGCAAGTGGCGAAGCGGGTGGGGGCAGAGAGAGGTGCGGGTGGCAGGGGAAACGGGGCCAGACTGGACGAGTTTCTCTAGTAGCGTCCTCCTTCGTCTGGACCTAAGGAAATCTAATGACCTAAGAAAATCTTCGGAAGGCCTGGCCCTTGCCGCGGTGGTCGCACATCGTCCTCAGTTTTGAAACTGGCCTCGCCTAACGCCCTTCTCTTTCAACTCCTCCCGCGCCCCAGTAGAACCAATTCACCAGGGGACAGAATTCCACTCCACAAGATTAATGTGCGTTCATTTGCAGGATTAACCCTCTCTGGCCGCATAATAAAATCCTTAGCGTTCCTTTTACATTTAAATAAACACCCGAAATTCGCGCCCTCTTTCCATTCCCATTTGGCCTCTCCTTCTGACACCAGGAGCGGCCGCGTGCTTGAGCAGAACTTTTTTTAACTCCGAGTTCTCTTCAGGGGCGGTTGTGGACATTGGTCTGGGGAGAGACTGGAGAGACCACATTACTTTTCCTATCTCTCGCTCGACATTATGGTTTAGAACTCACGATTAGAAATGTATTTGTTCTCTTCGGGGCTCAGCAGATTTCAATGTGGCTCATAGAAGCCACAAAAAAATGTTCATTAAAGGCGCCTAACCAAGGCTACTGTATGGCCACTTTGTGAACTCCGAACTATGGATGGGGGGGGGGGAAAGTATGAAAGTGTGAGTTGATGTCACGCTGGCTGCCAGTGTGTGGTCTATTGTGGAGAATGGTGCTTTTTGACTGAACAGAGGGAGCCCCCCTCCCCCTTTCCCCAGCTCTACTGCACCTGCACACTGGATGAGGGAGTCCCTGCCATTCAGCCCATCGCAGATTGTTCAAACAGAAGACATCTCTGACAGCACTCAATTCATTACATTTCTTCCTGCTTTACAAACCAACACACACACACACACACACACACACACACAAAATGAGTATTGCCAGCCAGTGACAGCCCCCCAAATTCTTAAAATACTTTATATGCAGCTAATTTAGAAGCTCATACAACTCACCATGAAATATTTTGTATTCTTAACTTTTAAGGCTTCCTGGAAGAAGGAAAAACAACACCCCCCCCATCTTTCCTGTTGACATCATGCCTCCACAGTTTACATGTGTCTAACAAGTTGGTGGAAAGGTACTGTGGCCTGGGGCAGGGAGGGAGAGGCAGGAGCTGGAAGGAGAGCACAGGGGAACAAACAAGAGCAAGGCCCCTAGATTTATCTTATCAGGAGGGCTGATCTGGAAGTGGCAGCCTTGGGGATGCTAGGAACCAGCTTGTGAAGAGAGGTGGGCGACCCAAGAGCCAGGAGTGGGCTGTGAGGAGAGCATCCAGACTGAAGTGTGAGCTAAACATTTAAATCCGTTTCCTAACAAGGGAGTCTCCCCTCCATCTGTGCAGGTTTATTTTGCCATCTTGGATCCCAAGATGTTTTTGCACCCTTTCACAAAGCTGATGAGAGAGTGTTGAGAAAGCTGAGGAGAGTCTGGTGTAACAGTAGTTGTGGTAACCAAACACTCACTAGGGAAACTTGATTTTAAGACTCCCCCCACCACACACACACATACACCTTGGTGGTGGGGAGGAGGAAGGTGAAGAGGAGAAAGAGAGGTTGACCTTGAGGAAAAGATAGATCTGAGCCACTGAGCATTTCAGCCTGATTAAACCATAATGTCATGCAACAGCCTGAATTGGAGCAGTTAAATGTGGTAGTTAAATGGACCTGGTCCTGGACTGATCATCAACTGACTGCCCGTAGCAAAACTGGCCAAGCTCACCAAATCATTACTCCGTTAGGTCCTGGGCCAGTAGCAGAGCCCGAAGCCTAGTTTCCAAACTCCATCTCACTGGAAGGGCACTCACTTCACTACAGTGATTTCAGGGTTGTACAGCAACTTGGGAAGTGCAGGCTTCCAGTGATGTGGCGATGCTTTCCACCAGCAAATCACTCTACCCACCTCACATGGATCCCACCGATCCAACGCCTCTTCTCTACAGTTTAAAAGCACAGCTCAAGGAGTTAGCAATACTTCCTTAGATTCTAAAGAGACTTGCTTAAAGCTCTAACGTGCTGGGAGTGCGCTGAGAAGATGAAATTGGCAGGGTCGCCATGGTAAGCCAGAACCACTGTTCTAACCGTGGATGTTACCAGAGCCAGACACTCTGGTTCTCAAACTAGGACTCTACTCTCCTCAAGGCCAAATGCAAAACAAGGAAACGCAAAGCTAAGGATGGTCTACTTTTAAAAGTCTTTTAGGATTAATTTGTGGAGCATCTCAAAAGCCAACCAAGCACACAATCAACTCCTTCAAACACCACAACAAACTCTAGCTGGTGATTGTTTTATTTTTAAAGCAAACACAATCTTCATATATATATAGGCAGGGTGGGCTTGCATTGGTGGGTGGGTGAGTGCCCAGTGATGTGTGCTCAGTACGCGACTAGTGGCAGACCCGGATGCCAGGTGTGTTCAGCTTTAATCTGGGAGTCTAGGAGGCCGGGGGCCCTCAAAAGGTGGGTCTGAGTTGCGGGAAGGGAGGCTGGCTCCACTGGCCTCACTCAGTGGATATCGTTCTTTCGAGAAGACTCAAAGGGACCATTTCATCCCTGACGCCCTGCATGTCCTGACGTCACCAGATCGGGAAGGTGGGGGTGCAGTCCCGATTCTGGCCTGGCCGCTGGCGATAAGAACCCTCAGGAAAAACTCACTGCTCCTTTTAATACAGTAATTATTTTCTGCCTTCTGAGGGTGGGGGCGGTTCCTATCCTGCATATGGGTATCCGGACCTTCACGAAGATGCCCAGGGAAGGCAAGTTGAAAAGATAACTCCCTAGGCTGAACCCTAAGCCCAGAGAAAAGAAAGCACACACATACACACACACACGCAGGAAGAATTGTGATGTGAACAAGGTTAGTATCATGGCTCAGGCCAGGAAATAGAGAAAGCATCTGGATTTCTCTCTTGATCTCTGGAGTCTTAACATGAGAACTGTTTTCCTTCTTTATCATCTCAGTCTGCCCCTGAGGGCAAGAAGGAATAGTTATCAATTGAACCGATTTTGTGCCACTCTTTGCAAGGCAACTATGGATCATCCCCATTTTACAGATGGCAAAGGGAAAGGTCCACACTTTCCCACCCCCAGCTGCTCTGATTCCGGGTCATTCCCACAGCCAAGCTCAATCAGCGGGCCACCTGCTTGTGGAAGGACTGCGGGGGAGACTTGGTACCAAAGAGGGACAACAATCCACTAGAAGTCAAGGCCGGTCTTGGGACCCACAGCAAGGTAGACCCTGTGTCTAACAGCCTCACTTGAAAAGTTTGGGGCCTAGGGCATATCTGGGGTCCCCAGGTCAGCATGTAGAGGACCTGGGGCGAGGGTGCAGAAGGCTGAGGACTCAGGAGAGGGAATGGGGCCCACCAGCTGGGAAACGTCTCAGACTTGCCTGCCGCCCAGCAAGCGGTTCGGCCAGGGCTGAGAGCAAGGAACTGGGGCCATTCGGGTGAAGCCAGCCAGGGAACACTCCAGCCCCACGAGGCTCCTTCCCAGGACTGGTTGGGGCCGTGGCCTGGCCGGCAGTGACGTCAGGTCCGGGGCCAGCGCTAGGCCTCAATCTGCGGGCACATCCCCCAGAGGCGCCGGAGCTGCGCACCCGCCCCTGCGCTCCATCCGCAGAGAGAGGCCACTGCTGGTCCAGGGCACCAGAATCTTTCTAAAACCCAGTGCGTGCGCGCGTCCTTTTGAGCACTCAGGCAGACTAAGGTAAGCAACTAGGGACTCCTTGGGGCTTTAAAACCACCAGACACTTCGTTGTCATACAGAATAATCATGGCACATCCGCCGGCTTAGAAGCAGTAACTATCTTTTGAGTCTTGAAGTGACAGGATGTTTCATTTGCTTGGGAAGAGACAAGAACCCAGCACTCAATGGCGATCATTAGAAGGATGACTATTTACACCAAATTATAAAATCAAATCCATCTGGACCTTCGTACAGAAAGAGAGCGCTCTGCCTCGAGACACCTTAGCCTCTTCTTCACACCCGACCCTTCCAGAAGTAAGCCTCAGCCAAAAAAAAAAAAAAAGCAAGTTCATTATTTCTTAAATGCCACCGAAGCCAAACATACAAACGGAAAACAAGGACTGAAATTAAACAGCATGGAGCACAGAGGGGAGAGGAAGGTTGGGTAAAGGGGTCAGACATCAAGTTTCTAGGGAAGTTTGAATTTAAAAATTATTTATGAGCCACGTCTCGGGGTTTGGCAGTTCCTCAACCTTTGGGAAGCACCTTCCAGTGCTTCTTAATCTACAGCTCCGGAAGCCATGTCCCTTTGGACTTTATCCACGATAAAGGTCAAAAGTTTCCCTTCCTCTTCTCCTTTCTCACCCCTGTCTTTCAGGGAAGAAGCAAAGCAAAGGGGGGTGGGGAGTAAATGTTTCCTTTATCTCCAACCCCAGATTCTGCTGGAAACCTCCAGGCAGGCGAGGAAGTGGAGTGAGATGCAAATGATTTAAAGCACTGAGGTAAGGATGGGAGATGTTGGGGAATGCCAACCCAAAGTCTCCGCAAAAGCTGGCTTAGGACACAGGAAAGTTCTTCCAGAAAGCAAACTATCAGGATCTGTTCTGCGAAATTCTCCAGGAAAAGGAGCAAGGCAAAGGAAAACAATGCATGGTATCGAAAGCTCTCTCATTACAACGGATAACTAAGTGGTGCCAACTAGCAGGCCATCCAAGCTCAAACTTCCATCTCAGAGCAGTTAGCTAGAAACTGTTAGCAATGGAAAAGTAAACCCTGGGCACACAAAGGCACTGTTTAATTTTCTTCTTGTAATGGCTCTAAATGAAGACCCCATCACGATGCAGTTAAACGGCAGTTCTAGTCCCCCTGAGGCGCTGAGCACTTCTTTTTAATGTGAGAAACTGGCAGCTCCCACAACAAAAGTTCTGAAAAGCTGAATGAATTGGGTTTGTAATTACTGCTTCCCGTACTCCCTCCCTTCCCTCTCCCGCAGCTGATCTCTTCTTCATTCAACTTACATTATTGTCAGCGAGCAAGTCTCACTCTCCAAAGCACTACCTTACTACTGTACTACTGTACCTAGTGCCGCAGAGGAACTTATGACGTGGCAGAAATGGAAAACGCACCCCCCCCACTGTACCACTAGGTTGAGGTGGAGAAACTACCTTGCACCCCAGTTTACTGAGACTACTCCCAGAGCGCTCAGCCTATCACATCTTCCGCTTTCCAACCTGGCTTTTTCCTGGCAAACAGGATCATGTATCCTTGTCTACATTCAGAGTCTCTGAAATCCAGTGACATCTCCACTTAGAAAAGGCAAAGATTACACATAAATACCCTCCCCTCTCTCCTCCAATTGAAAGGCCCCCAAAGACCTTCGCAGACATGATGTGGAAATTAAGATAAATTATGTCCCCCCTCCACCCTCTCTTCAAACCAAAACCCGTCAATGAAATAGAAAGAGAGACTATAATTTCCCCCAGCCCGGGAAAAGGTTTTATGGGCAAAAATAAAAATCAGCTTTAGAATGCCGGGACTCTATTTCAATCCAAGGCAGTACAGATGGAGAAGATTCTCTTGAGATTTCCTACTGTAAGAATGTATCGGTTCTAGCCATAAGTACAGCCATTATAACCAAATCTACTAGCAGTCTAAATAATTAATTGAAGCGTTGCTCTTTGACCCTTGAAAAGTCCAGTAGGGACACATTTATGGTAAGAATACCTCGGAATGAGTCCTTGTCAAATATTCATTTAGTGGTTAATGTGAGCCCCTTTCCCCTGGGACCATTTGTAATCATACCAGCTTCCCAGCATTGGCAAGAAACATTGCTATAATCTACTCCCACAGCTCAGCAAAATATTTGAACCCTCTTTATTTAAAATACGGAGGAGGGGGGTGAGGAGAAGTGAAAGTAAATATTGCACGAGGTACAAACTTTAATCGCATCCTTCTGCCCATTGCCATGCTGTATGTAATGTCAATGAAAAATTCTAATGCACCCCCTCCGACTGGAAATTGAGTGTGGTTTTTAATAAGCAGAAGTCTACCCTGAGAAAAGGGGCAAGAACTTAAGGTGACTGAACAGGTTTACGGGTTTGCCTCCACCTCCTTTCTGGAAAATCACATTCTCACTGAAATATGAGTTGTCTAGTATTAATCTAGTCATACAACTGCATACCTTCAGGGTACATTTAACCCAATAAAATTAATGGTGTCATGAGATATATGTATCATTTTCCTTAAAAAATCAATTTATCAAAAAAATTTATATTTGCAAGTGCAATATTGACTTCTACTTTTTAAAAATATATATTGAATTTGTAGGCGGGAGAATCAAGAAGGGTAAAGTTTTTTGGTTTTTCTTTTTCCCTTTTGGTATGAAAATGGGAGTTTTGTGCAGTAGCAAACATTCCCAACTAGTTCAATCTGGAAAATATGGCTTGAAGAAAAAACAATTTTGAACGTGAGCATTTTCTCCCCCAAAGTGGCTTTTTAGTTTGTCTGACCTTATGGGCTCTCACTCGATTTTTTTTACAGGGCAGGGTATATAGTCTACTCTAATTACTCTATAGAGTTCTATACATATTTCTAATGCCTCTCTATTTTTCAAATCTATACACTATATAGTTGATTGGTTCAAATTCCTGGAATATGCCTTCCACCCCCCAGCAAGATCATTTGGATCTTTATTCAAAGTTTCTTTTATTCATATGTGTGAGCAAGAACTGTCGAATGTGCTCATTACCACGTGAATAATCCGTATCTGCATTACAATGGCTGGCCAGGCCAGGGGAAATTCTTTCAGTTTCTGCATTAATTAGGGGGGAAAATGCCTTGCTTAGAATTGGGAACTAGAATAATAATTGTCCTTTCCCAGTACACTCTTACCTTAAAACTGAGACGGTGAAGGGAAAAAAAAACAAACCCAGAAAACACAGAAGGGGGACATACCTACAAACCAACGAGCTACTTACTACCTGAAATAAAAATTCAAACAAAACTACCGAAAGCATGCCGCCTGGCCCTGTGCTATAGGCTCCAGAAAAGTGAGAGGCCCACACAGCTCCGTGCAGACCTAGCCTTGGCGACACCGGGGTGGCCCAGAGAAATACTTTCTTGGAGGCGAGATGATGGAAACGAACGAGTGACTGCAGCGGCGACTTGGCTCAAAGGCGGACGGCGCAGCCGGATCCCAGCTGCTCCGAAGTTGTAGCAGGTTGACACAACAAGCTCTGGAAATGGGGGGAGGCAAACGTTCCCCGTTAAAAAGACCTGGCCCTGCGTTCCGGGCCCCTTTTGGTGGGGGGGATGAAAGGAGGCCAGGAGTAACGTGGGAAGAAAAGACCCAGCCTGGGCCCAGACAATCTCTCCGGCTGCAGCCGCAGCAGCACAGGGCTGGCGGGATGCAGAAGCTCCGCCAAATCAGAGACCGCGGCGAGTCCCCAACTTTTCCGTTCCCCCTGCGGGCAACTAGGTCCTTTCTTTACCTTTCCTGGGGCAAAAGAAAACAACAAATCCAAGCGTGCTTTCTCCGCACCCACCTCACCCCCGTCCCACTCCCCCCCCCCCTCCTCTACTACGGTAGTACAACGCTGTGAACAGATCGCAAGCATGATCATCTCCACATGTGATTAGCCCGGACAAAGTAAAATATCTACCTCAGAGTTGATTGCTTTCTTCTTTAATATGGCTGTTGCCTGGCTTCTCTTTTGCTCGTTATCAGCTGCAGAGATTATCCGATTGGGGGCTACAGGCTTGGACCCGCGCTGCCAATTTAAGAAATAAAATGCAGGGAGGGAGGGGAGACAGGAGAAAAAGAAAATAAATAATACAAAAAAAAAATTGCCGCGACAAGTCGGGGCGCTTCGCAAGACGCTCTTTGCCTTTCCCTGGCCACTAAGCTGAAGAAATTGTAGAGGAGAAAGTTTATGAAGTCAAAGAACAAAGAAGGCCAAGCGCTTGTTTCCTAGCAGACAATAGCAGGGCCAGAGTCATCCAAACCCCCACCCAGCAGACAAGCACTTTGCATGTCTAGTTTGCAATTATTCCGATACAAGAAGCATCCTTTTCCCTTAAACCCAGGCTTCCCAAGGGCCATTGTGCTGTGAAGAAAACGAAAGCAAAACCAGCCAGCCTGGTTCTGATTTGGCTCAATACCCCATCTGCTAAGCCACATGAAAAATTTCAGAACGGACTCCTTTCTGGCAACAAGTGGCATAAATCAGTTTAAGTACAAGTCCCCATCATGCTTATTCATGCTGCGGAGCAGAGGAGGGGGTGGATTTACAATATATGGCTCTAGTTTCTATCTTTGAGAGGACATAGGCAATTCCATTTTTCTAGAGCACGTATTCAATTAATCATCCAGCCATTTATTTGTTGCAATTAACAACAGCACATACTAGAAAGACCGAGGCTTTTCGGTATTTGGCTTTCTTGACTGAGCACACTATTAGAATTCCCCCAGAAGTTACGTCTAATCACAGTGTTATCCAAGAAAATGAAAGACTCAAGCATAATTTCAGTGTCCATATTTCAAAAATTTATTTATCTCAAACTGTGCATAATGGAGTAAAAACTTAAGTTGAAAATGTACCTGTTATAAGGATGGTATTAGTTCAAATATATACATGGATTCTCGGCAGACTGATTCAAATAATACAGAGCCGAATCTTTAAAATACAGCTACGGAAAATAAAAGAGGTGGGGGGGGGGGAACCTTAAAATATCACAATAAATTTACAGAAATATTACAAACCATAAGAAAATATCTCAAACACAGTAATTTCATGTTTCCTTTTATCTGAACAAAATGGAAAGTTGGGAAAACAAAAGCTATTATAAATTACCAATGATGTCAACCTGCATGGTCATTTTGCTTTTAACAGTAAGTTAATTAAAAAAATTTAGTACAATCTAAAACTTTTGCCCTTTTAAAGATCACGGGAGATAGTTTTGCCAGTACTTATTCCGATTTCTTATCCTTTTGTACAAATTAAAAACCATTAAAATGTCCAAATCTGAGTAATTTTCTTCTTTCCACGTTTGCAACGGTCCTAAGTTTCAGCTGCAGAATCAAAAATCAGCAAGAAGCCTCACCTTGAAAAATATTGGCAAATTCTCAGCTTATAAACAATGGACATTTTGATTGCCATGTTTATCTCGATAAATACTGTACAAAAGTTGCTTGCAAATATTAAAACATTTTTTCGTCGCTTGGAGACTAGCTCTAAATATTATTGGTAGAGACTTTTGCAAACTTTCTTCTGCAAAGCTCCTACCGTACCCCTAGAACTTTTAAAAAGTTTTGCGTAGCTTTCTTTCCTCCAGATCTATACAAGGTCCGTTCCCGCACCCTCCCCACCCACCCCGGTTTTCTCTGTACAAAAATAGTCCCCGAAAAAGCAGTCCACGATCTCTCCTAAAAGTTTTCTGGACGGCATCGCGGGCTTTGCGTGAGCGTGGCTGGGATTGGTGGTCTCTCTCGCGGCTGTCATCTGCTATGGTGATGGGATTTTGGTGGTGGTCCTGGTGGAGCTAATAGCGGCTTCCTTCTCCGTGCCGTCCCTGACTCTCTCTTTCGCGCCCCCTCCTCCCATTGCCCTGGGGTTTTAAAATTTTTTTTGTCTTTTCTTTTCTTTCTGGGAAAATGTCTGCCCCCTCCAGTTCGCAGGCCAGCCCTCACATGTGCGACAGGGGCAGTGTGCCGTTGATGGCCGTGCCGGGCACCGGGCCGCTCTGGTAGTGTTGGGACATGTGAAGTCTGCTGGGGGCGGCGGGCTCCGGCACCTCGGCGCCGGGAAGGTACATGCTGATCATGTCCCGGAGGTCCCCGGCCTGGCAGGGCGCCCTGGAATGGGAGGAAGAGGTCACCACGGGGGGGCTGGAGCTGGCCTCGGACTTGACCACGGACCCCAAGGAGCCCAGGGCCATGCCGGGGGTCCCCTGCTGCGAGTAGGACATGCTGTAGGTGGGCGAGCCGTTCATGTAGGTCTGCGAGCTGGTCATGGAGTTGTACTGCAGGGCGCTCACGTCGTAGCGGTGCATGGGCTGCATCTGCGCCGCCCCGTGCGCGTTGAGGCCCGGGTGCTGCGGGTAGCCCAGCTGGTCCTGCATCATGCTGTAGCTGCCGTTGCTCCAGCCGTTCATGTGCGCGTAGCTGTCCATGCGCTGGTTCACGCCCGCGCCCAGGCCGGCGCCCACCCCGACTCCGCTCGCCATGCTGTTGCCGCCCGGCGCCAGCAGCCCGCCGGGCAGCGTGTACTTATCCTTCTTCATGAGCGTCTTGGTTTTCCGCCGGGGCCGGTATTTATAATCCGGGTGCTCCTTCATGTGCAGCGCCCGCAGCCGCTTGGCCTCGTCGATGAACGGCCGCTTCTCCGTCTCGGACAAAAGTTTCCACTCGGCGCCCAGGCGCTTGCTGATCTCCGAGTTGTGCATCTTGGGGTTCTCCTGGGCCATCTTGCGCCGCTGCCCGCGGGACCACACCATGAAGGCGTTCATGGGCCGCTTGACGCGGTCCGGGCTGTTCTTCTGGTTGCCGCCCGCCGCCGCCGCCGTGGAGTTGCCGCCGCCGCCACCCCCCGAAGTTTGCTGCGGGCCCGGCGGCTTCAGCTCCGTCTCCATCATGTTGTACATGCGGGCGCTGTGCGCGGGCCCGGCCCGCCGGCGGCCGCCGACCCTCGGCCCGGTCGGGACTTTGGGGGGCCCGCGGGCGGGGGGAGAGGAGGGGAGGCGGGCGGGGGTGTCGGGAGCGCAGGGCTCCGCGAGGAAAAGCAGGCGAAGAATAATTTGGGGGGGAAAAAGCGAGCGAGGCAAACTGGAATCAGGATCAAAAAGAGCGCTTCCCTCCTCCTCCGGCCGATCCCGCCGCCGCCGCCGCCGCCGCTGATTGCTATTATTATTTTTTTGGAAAGGCTTAAGCCTGGGGCTCAAACTTCTCCCCTTTTCTTTCCCGCTCCTCTTCTTTCTCGCTCAGTCCGAGTCTTAAAGAGGCAGCAAACTACTTTCCCCCTTTTGCAAACACTCTCTTCTCTGCCTTGACAACTCCTGATACTTTTTTGAACAAGTTAATAGACAACCATCCATGTGATGGGGGCTGTCAGGGAATAAATGGGTTTCCGGCGACCAATCAGAGCGCGCGGGCTCCTCCACTCGGGCCCGGCCTCGCCGCCGGGTTTTGCATGAAAGGGGGCGGGGCCTGCCGCGCCGCCGGCCCCCGCGGGGGAGGGAGGGGGCGAGCGGAGGGGGGAGGCGGCTCCCACAGCCAGCCCGCCAGCCACTGGGAAACCTTTGTATCCCCTCTGGCAGCAACAGGTCACCCCACACGCCTTTTCGAAGGAAGTGGGTAAACAGTGCGAAGACTGCGTCGCCCCCCACCCCCTTCCTTTAAACTTCATCTAGCTTTACTTTTTGCGGCGGAGCGCCGACGTGAAGAAGGGGTGCGGGAGGCCGCCGAGGTGCGGTGGTGGGGCCGGGCAGAGGGGGTGGCTCAGGGCCACTGTCCAACTAGTCGTGCAGGAAACAGGCAGTGCAAGAGTTGGTGTGTCATTGTTCTCCCGCCCGTCCGCAACGCTTCCCCCACCCCCACTCCGGTCCCGGGGTGCTTCTGCGGTCCGCGCGCGCTTCCCTCGGCCGGCTTCCTCCCCAGGAGCCCGCCCCCGGACCCGAAGTTGGAAGATGGGAGGGCACTTTCCTCTATACCCTTCTTGTGGCCACAGAACTCGAGATTCATAAATAAATAAGTCTGCTCCCGCCATGTGGCCGCCTCCAGCGCGGGGGGCACAGCCAGGGCCGGGGGAGCTGCAGCAAGCCCCCTTGGCCTGCCCACGCCACGTCTCGGGCCCAGGAATCCGCAGCTGTTCCCACGAGCGCCCACCCCCGTCGCCCACCTTCTCCGACCATCTGTCCCCAACTCCATCAGTGCTCGGGGCTGTGCACCCTGGTACCCTCTCCCCATCTCCCTCCCGAGTCCCGCGCCCCTCCCCCTCGAGAGGGGGTGCGCCGTCCACGTCGGGGCTGGGGGCCAGAGACGCACAGAGGGGGACACTCTAAAGCCCGGGCGACAGCGGGGGCGGCTTCAACTTCCTGCCCTCCCACCGATCGGTGCGGAGGTGGCCTTCGGGCCGCCCTCCCTCCCTCCCACTTAGAGTTCCCAGGACTCGGGCGACAGCGGCCCCGGGAGCCCCCGCCGACCCTCCCGCGGTGGCCGCGCCGCCCGGATGCGGGCCGGCCCGGAGGGCGCGCGGGCGGGGCGCGCGGGCAGGGCTGCCCGGCACAGGTGCGGGCCGCGCGGGCCGGGCGCGGGCGGCCAGCCGGGGGCAGGCGGGGGAGGGCGGCCCGGCGGGGGTGGGGGTGGGGGCGGGGTGGGGATTCTGGAATCTCTGCCTGCCCGCCCAGGACCCTAGAGGGTAATTTTAGCCGCTCCCCCATTGTCCCGACGTAAAGATTTCAATAGGTAGGCGCTCAATGCGGAGAGCTAAGGCCGCACGTCCGTTACAAATAGGTAGTTTTGTTTCTCTTCTTGTCGCTACACGGAGTCAAACAAAGCCGCGTCTAAGTTTCCTTCCCCGCTCTTGTTGGAATCTTTGTGGCTAAAATGCACTTGACTACAAAGGGGGGGCAGGAGGGAGAGAGAAAAAACCCCAAACCTGATGCCATTTCTTTTTTTTTATAAAGGGCTTAAACTATCGGGGTTACTTATTTTCTTTTTTCTGTAACTCTCTCCGCCCTCTCCTCCCCTGACCCCCCCTTACTGGCCCTAGGAAAACGCACTGAATAGTATCTACCGGCCACGTTCCATTTATTATCTTTGCCAAACGGGGCATTGCTTTGTTCCTTACTGTGTACTCCTCGACAACACCCCCCCCACACACACACACACTCCAACTTCCCAGTCCCCAGCTTCCTCACTGCCAGCCCTCCCTGGCAAACTCAAGTTCAGTGTTCCCACTGGAAATACAGAAAAGTTGTGGAAAAGAAAAAAAAACAACATCCTAAAAATCCTGCAGGCTCTTCATAATTCATTATCATTTGCAACCAACTGCTTTCCCCCTGCTGCTTCTCTTAAGTTACTACTGTTTGTTTTAATTTTAGAAACTTCTTGAAAAGTATAAATATACAAAGCAACCTCTGGTATAAAAATATGAACCAAAATGTGTGTATATATCTATATATAAAAAAGCAAAAAATAAATAAATAAAACAACATCGTCTGTGTAAACGAGGTGCGATACCAAAGTCTACGCAGACCTGGGGATGAGGGGAGAGTTGAGTTAGAGACCAGCTGGGGAGAGGAGGCGGCCAGAGGCTTGTTCAGCGCGGCTGGTTTCAGGGATGTGGCTGGTGCGCCCCCTACTGGTTGGTTTGCTTTCCCAAGACTTGCTTCCCCCCTCCCCTTAAAGAAAGTGGAAATAATTAAAGGAGAAGAAAAAGGAGGGAGGATGGGAGGAAGATCAAACTAATTACACGTAAGCCAAACAAAAGAAAAGTTAACATATCATATAAGCTATGGATCAAATCACAGGAATCAGATTTAATTTGCTTAACTTAGAAATATACATATAACCTCAAGATAAGTGGGAGGTTAGGCTATGGGGAAAAATAGGTGCAGATTATGAGATTCAGCATATGAATGAATTATGATTGTCCAGGCGCCACGAAGGGCAGGCCAAGTGTTCGCGTTATGATTGTGCATGCATTGGTCCGCACTTAATAACGTTCTCCCGTAAACTAAAAAAATAAAAGAAAGCTCATGAATAATGAAGTTTGAAGGGACAAAAACAAGGGGTTGGTGTGGTTACTAGTGATATATATGTCTTGAAATAAATATTAATAACAAATGGTTATAGAATCAAATCTTTTTAATTTCTCTCAGTTGTAGCCAGAGGCACACATTTCCCACTTAAGATATAGAAAAGCTTTTATACATTCTCAGATACATGCGTTTGTGCCTGAACTCTATAATAATGCATTTAAGGGGTTAGAGGGGCTGGCTAGGTCCTTTGTTAATTGCTTTTATCATATAAATAAGCTATGGAAATACATTACACTTGTGTTATCATTGGCCACATTTATTTACAGCTTTATTTTAATTAAGCCTGCTGTACTTATCAAGGCAATAAACTAACTGTGGCTGGCGTTTATGAATAATAATGTGCTATCAAAATAAGATTAAAGAAGATGGTGATAGCAGAAACAATTTTCTCATTAGACTTTTCAAAACATCAGCATTAAAAAAAAATCATCGCGTCGGCCACTTTACTTGAGCCCGGCACCATCCCTAGTCCCCATCTCTAATCCTAACTCTATAAGCGATCACAAGAGTTAGCAGCAGCCACACTGTTAGATTCACAACAGACAGAGACGGTACAAATAACAATACGCCACTGAGAATCACAGTAGTACTTGGACCAGAGTACTCCATCCTCTGAGAATTTTAAGTGTTGCCGTTGATACAATTTATAAAAATGAAAAGGGCTTCATCTGAAGAGCCAGCGTGGAACGTTTCTCTTGCATGGGCAGCAAAACAAAAGCAAACCACACAAAAACTAAATGAAGAACTTTAGGACAAGATTAGTAATCAGAGCAAAGATGTATAACTACTGGAATATTGATTGGAGCTTGTAGGCTATAGCCAAAAAGGGCTGCTAAGTGTAGCCTAGTTTTATTTAAGTTTTTTTTGTGTGTTGGCAATGCCACCATTCTGCTCTCCTCTCCCCCGCCCGCCCCCCTCAATCTCTGTTCAAGTATTACATCTAAGCCAACTAACAATTTTGTGGAGATAGGGGACTGTAGACTTATTTTTTCTTCTAGCAGGCAAATAGAGGTTTAACTTGCAGTAATTAGGTGAGAACTAGCCAAGCATCTTACTATTATGATGCTTGTTAAAAAAACGCTTCTTTTCTGCATCTGAATTTGAGTGTGTTCCCCTCCTCTCTTAATCTTCTTATGGAAATGAAGGCAAACGGCAGGGAACCTGCAGCGTCTTGGAGAATGTCCTTGTTAAGTGGGATTCCTCAGCATTGCTAATTAGCAGAGTTTGACGACCACCAGTATTGCGGGAGCTCTGTTTAACCACTCACCAACCATGCGAGGAAGAGCAGACTAATTTTATTTTGTAATTAAAATCTGAAAAGGGCCCTATTTGACAGTTAGGGCTATGAGAGTTTTATCTCCCCGTGAAATAATTACTGCCTTGATAACTCAATTTTCTGAAAAATGTCAACTGTGGGCTCCAAAAGTTTTAATTTCATTACGTAAGAAACAAGAGAGAGAAATAGAAGGAAATGTACAGAAAGGCTTTCTAATTCTGGCACTACTTAAATATACTAGGAGCCAGGTTTGGCCAAATGAAGGGTTTTATTTTTTTTTTCTCCTTTCCTTTTTTTCTGGTCAAGTTTCCTCCAGACGCTAACCTTCCAAGGACTGTGCTGAACGTGACCGAGACCCTGGTCACCTGGCAGGGCAAGTGATCATAGCACTCATGTGCTGAGTAAGGGAAGGAAAGCAACCCAAGAAAAGTCCCTGACTCTGCAGACAGTAATGAATGGAGGACAATAAAGATGTTTGGGACAAGGTTGCCGCAGTGCTGGTGAGATGACAGATTGTATTTATAGGTATGCCCCAACACAAGAAAACTAAGAATTACAGAGGAAGGGGACTGGCATGTAACAATTAAAAAAAAAAAGTTTCTCTACCCTCTAAGTCACGCCAGAAAATTCAACTCTCCATCCGGAGCCTGCTACCTGACTTCCAGACGGAACCAAGAGGTCTTGATTCTTCAAGACCTCTGAAATAAACATGGTAAGTGAAGGTAAGGAAATGCATTACTTTCCTAAAAACAATCAAGAAGCAAACTGGGAAACATCAGCATATAGAGAGTAATAGCAAAAAAAACAAAATAAAACAAAAAAACAACAACCCAAAAAACAAGGAAATTAAATTATATCCTTATCAAACTACATTGCTTTTAGATTGTGAAGGATCCCTCAAAGGGACTCCTGGGAAAGGTTGTACCTTAAGTTTTATTCAACAATTTCCCCAAATAATAGATACTTTAAAAAAATCTATTCAGGCCCCCCCCCACCAATTTTTTCCCCCTATGCTAAACTTGTCAGGTTTTGCAAGTGTGAAGGATTGTTGGCAGGATTATAATAAGTATTTCTTGATGATACAAAGAACAAGCAAACATCTTTCTCTCTTTCTATTTACCAAGACATAGCTATGCATATGGATGTATGGAAGATTGGCAATCTGAAATTGCTTAATCATATTTTCTTTCTCCTTGTCTGTCCCTTCTGCACCTTACCTTGAATTCCCAGAAGCGTTGTTACACATAACCAATGAGTCAGGGGATAACAAATGCTCTTTCAGTCCAGACCCAACTTCACCCAACAATTTCACTCAAGAGCCGTAAGGACCCTAGAAACCTGAGGGGCACAGAGCTCTTCCAATTCTGCCCCTTTTCTTGTTTGCTTTCTTCCAATTCCCACTGAGGAAGTACATACATTAAAAAAATTGGAACAAAACGTATTTCCTCTTTGGAATTATAGCAACAAAGGCAATATTTTTTTTATAAAAAGGTAATCAAGTGTGTGTGTGTTCAAGGGCTGTCTGTAATGATCATATTATTTACCATCTCACCCATATACCTATATCCTTTATGTAGGTCCAGCACAAATACTTGCTTGGGAAAACATACATGTGCACACATATGTATATGCCCTATAGCCATATCCTACATCACAAATTTAAAGACAACACATACCTTACCAAACTAACATGCACAATTCCATATACATTTCTGGTTTATCAGCCTATTCCAACCAGAATTCATGATTCAATACAATTCTTGTCCCAGCACTACAGCTGCTATCCAGGGAAAATGCAAGTGTTTTCATTACAAGAATTAATTATTTTAGATAGCAGTTTATATATATATATATATATACATTATATATAGAGAGAAAGAGTATTGGGGGAGGGGTGGAAGTGAGCCTGTGATATTGATTTTTAAAAGTAGGGGAAGGGAATCACAACAAACCCAAACAAAAAAAGCAGCAGATATATCATCAGACGCCCCAGGTGGCCTGACAAACCCAAGGATCCTTTTACACCTACCATCATTGCTCAAGGCTCAACAAATCACACGGTCCTGGACTGACCACACGATCTGGTCCAATTAATCACAAAAAAGGGGGAGGGATTCTTTAGAATCCCAATTTTCCAAGGGCTCCAATTATTACCCTCATTTTAATGAAAAGACCGTTGTTGTACACTCTTCAGCTCAGATCATTGCATCTAGCTGCGCTTACAACTTTTGTGGGAAAACAAACGCAACGCGAGCCTTCCTTAAGGTTTCTCTAGGTCCTTAAGGATGAAATGACACATGAGTGACACCCCAGGGCGGGCAGGCAAGGCTCCCTGGGCACTGCTCCTGAGAGCACCGCCAGAAAGAGGGACCCTCTGTGCCGCCAGCCCTTTTTCCTTCCGAGGTGCACACCTCCATTCTACCCTTTTCTCCTGCTGGGGATCTCAGGTGGACCGTATTGCTCCTGTGTCACTCAGACGTCCAGTGAGAAGTCGCAGTTCCATACCAGTTCGAGAACTCACCTAACCTCATAGGGCAAAGGTATTGGCGGCCCCAAAAGTGAGTTAAAGGAAATCAATTGGACCACACACTTCACCTAAGATCGAGGGACAGGGCTATTATTGGAGGCAAAGGCAGGAAGTTGAAAAGTGGAGAGGAAAGAAGTGGGAGAGAGAGAGAGAGAGAGAAAGATCGCCCTACAGTCACCACTAGCCCTAAGAGAGAGGATGGCCACTTCTGAAAGATTTTACAGCTGGGGCTCACCCTGCAAAGTCCTCTAAAATCAAAGCGTTCACCCATCCCAGCGGGCTGGCATCCTGAAGGCCTCCCATTGACATCTGGAGCCCTCTCCCCAAAGCTCTTTTGGCCTCAAAAGAAATGTCTGGGAAACCTGCCTTCCCAGGGGCCCACTTCTGTTCGCCCCCTAGCGCCCCTCTTGGAGGCAGGGGCTCAGAAGGAGATGGGCTTCCAAACCCACCCCAAAGGAATTCTCAGATCGCTGCCCTGATAATCTTTAAAGGCTCCTTTGGAGCTGGGCTCTGACTTTTATCTCCCCTCCCACCCTTCTTGCCTTTTTGCCGCTCCCCCTTCCCCCCCCCCCCCGTTAATTTGAAGATCATTGACTCGATAGGGCTGAGATGAACCCTTCAGAAACGGTGATGATCTACAGTGACTGTCCCTGCCCTTCATCCCCAGATTATTGACCAGCACCGTGGGCTCAGCGGTGTCAAGTTGGCCTGCTGGTTTCCACACCCTTGGGGAACCCACGGGGCTGAGGGGCCCTGGATTAGGCCCCAGTCTGGCAGCGCCGATCCGATCTGGGGGACTGCGGGGTGGAGCCCCGTGCGGGTCTGGGCGGCCTCAGCTCCTCCTGGGCTTTCTCCCAGGCGCCTCGGCCGCTTCCTGGGATGGAGCAAGAGGCCTAAAGGGCCGCCGGAGTCGAAAAACAAAGTGAAAGAGCTGCCGGCAGGCGGGAGAGCCCATCCTGGCCACCGCCCGCATGGCCTTCTCGGGTGGCCCAGTGGCGTACTCCACTTTCCAAGGCACCTGGCCGGGGCTCCCTTTGGAGGGTGTGCGGGTGGCAGGGGCGCAGGGGCCCAGCGCCTGGCACCGGCTCCGCGGGCCTCAGCAGTGGGCGGAGGCGGGCCTGGCCGGTTCGCCGGGCCGCGCTCGGAACCTGGCTCCTTACAAAGCCGGGCGCGGGGCCAAGGGCGCGGGCGCGGGCCCGGCCGCCCGGGCCCGAGACACAAAGTGCCTGCCCCGCCCCCGAGGGCGCTACGCGCCGCGGCCCGCTGCCAGCCGCTCCCCGCCGCCGCGCCGGCCACCGGGAATCCCTCGCCCACCAGCCCCTCTTCCTTCCCGCAGCCCCCCCAAGATGGTTGGCGGGGGTGCGGTGTATGTGCTTCCTGTTGGCAGCCCTGGAGCGTGGGATTCGGGCTGGGTCGAGGCTGTCTGGGACCACAGAAAGGACATTGAGCTGGCAGAGCTGGGTGGCAATGCCAGGCCGGGGCCACCCGGCGGGGTAGCTCTTTCCCCAACTAGGGCGCGCGCGCTCTCTCTCTCCCTCCCTCTCCTTAGAGCCCCGAAAGTTTTGTAACCGCTGTGGGTGCGCCTGCCCGCAGTCAGGGGTACTGGCTCGCCGCGCGCCTTAGCCCCCCAGGTTGGGACCCCTGCGGGGTCGGAAAGAGATCCGGAACCCCCGGCCCCGCCAGGGCCAATTCGAAGAGCCTGCGGGGAACTGGGCTCGGGCTCTGCACCTACGGGCGCTCGGACCCCGGCGCGCCGCGCCCGGGGTTTACCTGGCCGTGTTGGCTGGGGTCCCCGAAACCCTCCCGACTTCACGTCTCTCTGTAGGGACTGGCCTTTGGCTAGGGCCAAGGGTGGCCGAGGTAGAGGAGGCCCGCTTGCCCATCCTTGGGGTAGAATTTTGGGCAAAGGTTGAATAAGAGTCGTAATTCTTTTTGCCTGACGCGACATCCGAACCCACTTACGGAGAAACATAAGCTGAGATCCAATTCTGGAAGGACCCCATGGAGAAGGCATTTCTTATCTCACCGACAGTCATTCCCTTTAAATCACACGCTCGGCTCCGCTAATTTGGGGAGGTGGGAGGAAGAAGCGCAAGGTCAACGTCAACAGTTTGCATAACTCTAATTTTAAGTCTTAAAAAATATTCTGTGATGGAAGTAAACTGGCGTCAGTGGGCAAGCTAAAAGAAAGCCCTAAACTTCAGGTCTTCACCCTAAAACGTACACGTCGGATGGCATCCTGAAGAAGGGGAATCTTAAAACACGATTCCGAGGTCGTCTTTGGTCACCGGGTACACTCCTGGTTTCTATTTTATTTTAAACAACTCAAACAAACCCATACCATCTCTGCATGGTTTAATAGGCAGAGGCTGACGCCCCTTTTGGGCTTATCTTTTGGGAAGAATTCCAAGTGTGTAACTTTTGCTCCCGCACGGACCAAGGAAAAAGACCAAGTTCTTCCGTACGTGGACAGGTAGATTTTTAAAGTGTAGCCCTCTCTCCTTGCCCCTGGGGTACTGGGGACAGTTGATGGGCGGCTCTGCTGAGTTACAAAGGAAACATCCTATCACAGACACAGGTTCCCCTGACCCCCTCTGGCTGGAATACAAGCAGCAAGGTGCCGGGCACCTGCTTTTGAAAAGAAGATCTGAATTTTCACTGTTAATAAAGGGAGGGAAAAGTTGGTCTGGGAGTTGGGAAACAGTTGAAGAAGAGACTGGCCTCTGGAGTACTCCAGAAACCACTCATCCCCAAGGAGCCAGGTAGTTCGTTTACTCAGAGTCTCGGTTGCAGCCCTTGCTAGGGCCTCGGAGGGTATAGGAGACCGCGTCTAAGCAGTTAAGGAGCCGCGCCGTCCGTTTTCTATTTTGAGATGTGGACAGAATGTAAGAAGGAGCTCTTCCTTGGTTCTCCGTCGCTCGCGAAGCACTCTCCATGCCACTATCCTTTCTCTACGTGCTTCACCTTCAGCACCTCAAAACCCAAACTAACTCGGGCTGGGGTGGGGGTGGGGGATCGTGGTGGTGGCTGGCAGGTGAGGAGGAATCGGCCAGTCTTTTCTAGTTTTATTGAATTAAGGTGGCAACGTTTCATCTTTCTCTTTTAGCGCGTGAAAATTGTCGTGGCATCTTTCAAGGATGCGAATCCTCTCGTCTCCTCGCTCCATCCGAAATAAAGAGTTTCGGCTAACCCCAGAGCCAGCCTCCAGCGAGGTCCAGGACTGGCGCTGCGCGTCTCCCACTGTGTCCAACAGGGGGCGCTGCGCACGAGCCCGCGCCGGCTCAGCGCCGGTTCACATCTGAGCCGGCTTCGGCCCGGAAGGAAGGCGACAGCCGCTCGCGGGGTCGAGCCCAGAGCTTTAGTCTCCGCGGATAAAAAAGAGATTAAAGGCGAAATTCTTTTTCGGGTGTATGTGAGTGTGTGTGTGTGGATGTGGATGTGGATGTGTGGGTGTGTAGGGGGGAGGGGGTGATCAATTTTAACCAAGTACGAAAATGTACACCTTTGTATCCTTTGATGTTATAAAGAAACTCCAATCGGCGGAGAAATTACACAGCTTCTGAGCCCAAACTGCAGCTATACGGTGTGGGGGAAATTATTGAATAAAAAAACCCACATTTTTCCATCCGTTCACATGATCTTTTAGAAGTATCTGAAAAGCTGACACTGATCCTCTTGGCCTGCCCCAAGTTTCAAATACTTTAAGCTATTTTGAAGGCCTTTCTATTAATTTGAAAGGGGGTGGGAGGGAGAAGGCAAATATTTAAATACGCCCCCCCACCCCAGAACAGTTACTCCTAAGCACCCTCCCCTCCCTTCTTTAAACAGGGGCTTTTATGTAAAGGACACAGTTCACACTGCTTCTGCAAAGCCAGGTGAAAAAAAGCGAGAAGAAGCAGACCTAAATTATCATTGTTTTTTAAATCTGATGTTGGACTTACATGCCACACGTGTAAAATGAAGTCTAGATAAATTTGTAATCCACCTACCCCCAGCTCAACTTAAAACACACACACACACACACACACACACACACACACACACACACCCTTCACCTGTATTTAAATAGCATGTCTTTAATTACAGCAGTTGGAGATGCATGAGGCTGAAATGAAATTAGCAGTCATTACCAGTCCTTTAACTCTGTGGTGCTTTTGATCAGCCCTAAATTAGCTTTCCAGTCCTAACAAAGACTCGACAGCAAGCAGTGGGCTGTAAATAAGACAGCGCGACCTGCCCTCCACACCTTTTCTCTTGTCAATCACAGCTCTATCATTCAGCCCAAGATTAACCTTTATCTACCAAAATTTTTTTTAAAAAGTAAAAAAAAAAAAAGAATGAGAGAAAGAAGAAAAACAAAAAAGGAGGTGGGAAGGAAAGCCCCCTCACCCACATGTCGCAATAACAGAGGTGCCTAAGAACCCCCTTCACATTGTATTATAATGAGCCCATGTCAGAATCTGTAATTTACGAATCATCCCTTCCTCATGACACCTGGCCAGTGTATTCTAAGCTTCGGAGTGTTGCTCCGGTAGGAGGCGAATCTCTTTCGCCTAATTACTCATTGGGCACGGGCCCCCTCCATAAGTCAATTTGCCAGTAGCCTCTCCTCATCTATTAGTCTTACAGGATTTTTTTTTTTTTATGAAAAGGGATGCATAAAGAGAAAACATTTATCTTTTTAAAGCATATAGTAAGTTTCTGGACGGAAAACAATCCGTTTACTCCACGAATAGTCATTAGTCTCTAAGTTGACCGACGGGGAAATCCAAACCAAACCAAAGCAACAATAACAACAAAAAAATCTCCCAACAGGAACAACAAAAAACCCAGTTGCTTTTCCAAATGCTGAATTAGGAAAGTGAAACATTGGCTCACGTGGCCATTAGAGGGCGGCAGAGAGCAAGTCCCCACCGCCTCTCGGGCAACTTCGCAGAGACCCAGCGCTCCCAGCTTCCAGCTTCGCCATGCTCCCTAATTCCTGCTCCCAGGTAATGTTTCCGCTTCCCCTGGCCCCTTGTATTTCTACTCTCCAGATGCCAATCTGTCATAAAGAACACAGTATCAACCATTGCGCCTTCTCTCTCTCTCGTTTGCACTCCTGCACCCCCACCCCCACCCCCAAAAGAAAACAAAATCAAGATACCGGATGGCGTACGTAGTAGCTGCTCTTAATGACATGTATCTTTTGAATCAAATCACAGTTTCCCTCCTAAGTAACCTTGGTCTGGAGAACCCTCTTTGTTGGGGTGAAATAGTAGGATTTTCATTTGGGGTTTTCGTGTCTGCCTTTCTCTCGGGGAGGGGTGGCTCACAGACTTCTTCCTTTATGTTTTTAAAAGAGTAACAGAGACCCTGGCCAGGCAACTCATTATGTTCAACACTGAAACTGCTCCGAGGAGAATCAAACCAGGTCGCGTCCTTCCTGCATTTAGTCGAGAAATCGAAATTAGCATGTAATTTAAAAAGTTAACGCTTTCAGTCTTAAACCTGCTTATGGTAAATGACTGTCACACAGGGTGTGTTTCCAGATCTCTTAAAGGTCAAAAGGAAAAAAGAAGAAAAAAACACAACCGAATGAGAGGGGAAGAAAGTGAGTTTGGGGTGGGGGTGGGGGGGAGGAGTGAGCTAGCAGTGAATGTCAAAGTTGGGTTGCGAGCTACTTACATGTCCATGCCAGATCAGGGTGTTGTCTTGTAGCAGTTTGATTGGCAGGTAAAAACGCAGCGAAAGAACAGGAGGGCTCCCGAGCCTCCTGTCAGCCCAAGCTTGATCACTTCTCACCGGACAGACAGACCGAGTTGAAGGAGCTGGCAATGCCCCCTCGCGTCCTCCATCCAAGACACCGGGAATCCATTTCGGCTTTTCTTTCCCCCAGTCTCTCCAGCAGCCTCCTGCCTTCACCCGCTTCGCCTTCCACCAGCCTCCAAGACCTAGCCTAGCTTTGCCACTGCAAGCCCTGCAACAAGAAAAATCGTTTATGGCTTAAAACCCCAAATGGCTGATTTTTTAAAAGAGAGAGAGGGAGAGGGAGAGAGAGGAGAGAGAGGGTGAGGGGGAGAGAGAGGGGGAGCCAGAAGAATGCACCCAGAGAACAACAAAAAAGTCAGTTATCCTAACACTGCTCTATCCCCCCACCGTACAGAAGAAGAATGAAAAAAAAAGCTTTATGTTTTTTCAGTGGGTATTCAAAGATAATTTGATGCCATTGTTTCTGCTACAGATGGTTCTTTTAAATACAATAACACGGCTCTTTGTGCAGGCTACCCACAATAAAAATCGAAAGCGTTCCCCTGAATAACCATTTTGTTCTCTCTTGTATCGGGCCAACAAAAGATGCCGTGAGGTAATGGGTTCTGTTTATTGAAGCCATAGAATAGGGGTTTGATAAAGATTTTTTTTTAAAGCAGAAGACCTTGCAAGGTCGAGCTGATCTCTTCATATTTTTTATTAAAATATTTGCCCAATAGATTATTTCTTGGTGCAGCTGCAGGTTTCCTCCTCGATTCTTAATCAGCCCAAACATCTGTCTCTTTGAGGAAGCTTAAAACACACACACACGCACACACACACAACAACAACCCATCGACAACGTGCAGTATATCAATGGTGCCCCAGCCTTATCAAATCCTGAATTTTTAGGCTTAGTACAGACTAAGGCAATAAAGTTTCTATTCTATTTGGTCCTGATGGGGTGAGGTGGAGGGTTTTTTGGGGGAGGAGGGGGGCGTACAGCAACCTCAATAGAGGGAGTGAAGAAGAACAAGAAGCTTTCCTCTCCCCACCCCCACCCCAGTAGGCCAGGCACAACTGTCTGTGTCAGATATGCAGACCCCACAGGACACCTTTCATCCCAAGTGGCTCTGTTGTGCACTAGCTTGAGGCCTTATTTTTCTCCCCACCCTGTCTTCTGGTTAAATCTCCAATTCCAATCCCAGAAACTAGTGGGACAAGCTAAAGGTTAGTTTCTAGGATCCAATCAGTCCTGTTTTTGACTCTTCATGACTCACCATTCCCAACTTTTGACTCAGTGATTCCAACTCTGCTAGGGGTCCTATGGCACGGCCTTAAGGTTACAGCACCCTGCTCTCCAGCTTGCTGTGAGCGCCTCCAGGTTTCTGGGTCCCTTGGTTCTCAGAGCCCATCAGTCTCCCCGCTCAGCGAAGTCGGGCCACCAAGACTGGGCTGAGGGGTCTGTATCAACTCTGAGGGAGCCCTGAGCCCTTAGACAATGGGGGCACTGCAGGGGAAGTCGTTAGTCACTGACTAGTTTGTCTACCTTTCTATGGGAATTAATGCCAGGGCTCTCTGGGTCTCTAATGACCCCGAGGGACAGCAGTCCACTTTCATGACTCTGCTCTGTGTGTTGTCACTTGTGGCAAGGCACACATCTGGGAAAATGGCTTTCATCTTAAAAAGTAGTTGTCATTGGGCTCTCTAGCTCTGCCCTCCTACCCCCTGCTTATTCCTCCCTTTCTTCCCAGAAAACCATTGGAAATAAATGGAACAGACGCACTCAAAGGGAACCCCAAACAAAACTGATCTCAGCTTCGACTCTAGCTTTAGGAAAGCAATAATGTTACTGGCTTACAATTGGCCTGAAACCACCTAATAAGGGATTTCGGGGTGGTATTACTTAGACACCAGTTAGAGCCTTTCCTACGGAACTTGAAAAATAAACAAACCAACAGAAAAATGAATCCCCTCCCCCCCGTTAGTTCTGAAGAATTCTTTTTGTAGCTGAGGGGAAACACCCTAATATTACTTCAAAAAGACTGACAGGTGATACCAAGAAGTCATGCACACCCCAGCACATTCCCCATTAAGAAAAATGGCCCAGTGTATGTGCATGTGTGTTAAGAGTGGGAAGTGAAGTGGGTAAATCAGGACTGACTTTTAACGCCAGTTAAAGGATGTTTATTTGTCACTTGCCAATTATAGGGATTGCAAGGCATTATAGCAAGGCATTATACAAAATTAAAAGTCAACAATAGTAACACTTTTCCCAAAGAAAGGTAATGGGCTGGGGCACAAATGTAAAATGCACTCTAACATTAACCAAAAGTATGGCCTTTCAAACCCACCTGCTGCTGGATGGGAGACAGATGAGGCTGTCTGCTTCTGTAAAGATTTACAATCCAAAGGAGCAGTGCTGCTCTGTCTTAGAGGGCCATCTGAGTCAGGTAGACTTGATGGCAGTGAATTTTAGTGTTTCCTAAGTTTGCACTGAAAATAATTCAGGGAAACAACCAAATGATCTCTCCCAGCCTCCATGGCTCGTCACATCTTTCCTGAATATCAGAGTTGCCTCCACTGTATAGAAGCTATTTCCCTTTTTCTACTGAACTGAAAGGAGCATCTGAGCTGTGGTTCCCTTCTCAGAGGGGTTTCCCAAGGAACCCAAGACTAAGACAGGAAGGTGCTTGCCTTCCCTTGAGGTGACTGTAGGAGAACACATACATGGTGCCCAGTCGGCCTCCCTCTCCGGAAGGGTTCAGGAAGATCATATTTTAGACAAGTCACCGGAAGTTGCATCAGAAGCACAGTTCCATCTGATGGGGGGGGCGTGGCGGGGGGGGGCGGGGTGTAGCCTGCAGTCCCCAACTACATCCGAACCCAAGGTGACAGCTCCATCGGTGGCTGGCTGAAGTCTTCAGGAACCAGTTGTCAACAACTGGACAACAGGTAACCAGGTTTCAACAACCACTCTGATCCAGGAAGCAGACACTGAGCGCCTCTCTCTGGAGCACCCCATCTCTCAAACACAAACAAACAAAACCTTCCTGGTTATAAATAGGCTTTGTCACGCTCTAGGGGGACAAGGGATTCCCTGGGAACTGATTTCTGGGGAGTTGCCAGGTGGCCCAGAATTAGTATTGGCCCTGTTCCTTAGAGCTTTCGGGCCCAAGCTCAGCTACCCCAAGCCACCAGTGCTAGTGGTCCAGACAACTCTGGAGAGAGCCCCCACATCAGAACTGGTCCCCCCCCCACCTCCATCGCAGCCCCCTCCCCACCCCCCGGTGAGAGGCGTTGAGCAGGGAGCAAGCTGCTTGGGCAAGGGCTGAGGGAAGAAACGGCTGAAAAGGGGGACGGGAAGGTAAGATAAAGCAGGCCCAGAGGATTTAAAAGGTTTAAAGAGACTAATGGCAGAGGGGATTAGTCAGAGGGGCACCGGAGACCTGGTCTCAAACTGGGGAGTGCGGTTTAAGGAGGAAACACCGTGGGTCTGGGGCGACGAGGGGCCGGAGGTGGCAGCCAACCAGTGACCACGGAAATCACGACTTTCCCAGAGGGGGCTTAGTGTCAAGCTTGAGCCCCGGGCTCCCGCGAAAGCCGCGGCTGCTCTCCCCTTCAGCCATCAATCATTTCCTAACTGGCCGCCTTCTGGCCTCTACGCGTAGAGGCTGCGCCCCGCGCGGCTCCGCCTGCAGTTCGGGCGGCGGGCGGGCACGTCCCTCCCTCCCGCGACCCGCTCCTAGACGCCAACGTTTGAAGGGCAGCTTGGCAGCGGGAGGCCGTCGCTCCCGCAACCTCGCCCCGCAGGGTCCGCGTGCAGGCCTGGGGACCAAACCAAGCACATCCCCACCGCACGTCCAGGCGAAGGATGCGCGCGCTGCCTGGCAACCGCCTGGGCCAGGATGCAACCAGAGCGAAGAGGTGGCTCGAATGAATCCAGCCTCACACGTCCTCAGGTTTCTCCAGAGGAGAGCCCCTGGCAACCTCCTTAGAC
Source organism: Tenrec ecaudatus (assembly GCF_050624435.1). Lineage (NCBI taxonomy): Eukaryota > Metazoa > Chordata > Mammalia > Afrosoricida > Tenrecidae > Tenrec > Tenrec ecaudatus. The sequence goes on along the minus strand of NC_134537.1, from coordinate 23,167,617 downwards.
AAAGCTTCCAGAACAAACTTGGAGCTGGAGCTCAGCCTTCCACCCTCCCCCCCTTGAAACTTCGAGGGGTCTCTGGGGTGGGGGTGGGGGTGGGGTGGCATCTCTTTCAGACCTGGCTCTGGAGCTTCTCCTGTGTCCTGGGGAGCCCTCAGGTGTACCCACTGAGACAGCGAAGGCCAGGGATGGGGTTTAGAGGGTAGGGACACGGTTCCAGGTGCCACCAGCAGGTGAATGGAAGGAAGCCTGGGCCCGTGCCCCTGGCAGGCAGGTGAGGACGCCCCCAGGGAGCTGCCCCCCCCTCCTCCAGTGGCCAGTGTGGGCCAAGTCTCTGGTCTCCATGCCTGGAAATGCCAGCGGGGGCGGGGGGCGGGGGAGGGGGAACGGGGACGGGCGTGGGGGAGTGTCCAGCGGCCTGGATCATGGGCCACCTGGAGGATTTGGGGACAGAAGGCACCAAGGCTGCTCTCACAGCCACAGAGGAGGGCAGCTCTGGGGCTGGTGAGCCAGGGCAACAGGAAGGCCGAACGCAGCCTGCTCTTTTAGTGGCCGAATCTGGCACACGTCTCCTTTCTCCTTGTGCCCAAACTTTTGGAACTTTCTGTCATTCCCTTTGTCTTGTCCCCACTTCCCCCCACCCCCCAATGGTTAACAAATAGCAACTAGAGAAGGGTGTACTTTTATAGCAAAACACTCCAGGATAGGGCCTCCTTTTTTTTTTTTAAACCAAGGTTGTATGTGTTAAAACTCACATTTGTGAGGACTTATCGGGGCCTCCCCCAATTTTCCGAATTGACCAGGATGCCGGCTGATTGCTTTTCCCAGGGCTCCTTGCAGTGGAAAGGATTGTGAGTTCTCTCTGGACAGGTTTCCACTGTACATAGGTTTTATTTACTGCATTGATTTACACTGTTAAACATGAAAACACGTCACCGATTGTTGTTCACTTTGGTTTTGATTCCCCAACTTCTTCATAGGCTCAGTTTCCAAAACTGGAAGTTGACCCTGACCTCTCAACCTGGCCCAGGGCAGCCCTGAGAGGGAGGGACCGTGAAGTGGGCTGTTCCTCACCTGTCCCCTGCATATCCTGCAGTACCAGCCCCTGAAATAACCTCTGGGAGTCACCCGAGAAGAAATTCACTTGTGTTTTGGGTACAAGATTAAAGTCGTCTAAAGATGGCAAGACTAACTTAAACGGAGGAGGGTGCTTTCCAAGCGCAGACCTTATGCAATATTGTAATCGACGGCTGCATTGGCTAGAGGGTCCCCTCAGAGTCAGAAGCCACATCAAAAGCTCCACATCAATGCTGAAAAGAGCTGTGTTCATGATTTATTATTTCTGGGGGCCGAGTGGGGAAGAGCTGGGCCGCCAACTGCAAGGCCTGCAATCGGACTGGAGCAGCCACTCCTCTGAAGAAAGACAGGGCTGCCCATGCCCTTCAGGGGTCACAGTCTTGGAAACTCACAGACGCGGTCCTACCCTGTCCTATCCCGACACTATGAGTCGACATCCACTCAATGGCAGTGAGCTTGGTTTTGTTTGAAAGTGTGGCGATTGTTTATGATTTCTCCATTGTATAGCCCTGCGCATGGGCAAAGGCACCCTGGTGATGCGGTGGCTAAGGTGCTCCGTGGTGGAAAGGAAGGCCAGGGCTCCCACCCACTAGGACACGGGAGAAAGGTGGGCAGTCTTACAAACTCTGTGGGGCTGTTCTACTCGGTCCTATCCCGGCCCACAAGTTTGAAATCGACTGGTTGGTAATGGGTCATGTTTGGGTTCAGGGTTCGGCAGCTGGTTTAGGTGGGTTACTGATAGCACTTTACAAAATAGCAACTGCCAGGCCCTGAACCCTGCTGGCCTTCTGGCAGCTTGACTCTGAGATCCCAAAGGACAGCGGAAAACTAGCCCCCAGGGGTTCCAAGGTTACATACAATCTTTATGAGTGCGCCTTGGAGAGGCCGGTGGATTTGAACTAGGGCTTCCAATAGGTTCATTCTGGCTCTACTCACCACTGAGAATTTGCATTTCCACCCAGACTACTTAGGTGAGCAGAGGGATTAACCACGGTGCCAATGAGGGCTCCTTTGATATATTCTTAGATTCAGTAAATGCTGTGGTACGTTTTTGGGGGGTTGGGGGTAGGATGGGTGGTGAGGGGATAGGAAGCCCACCGTTTTGGGTTTACCTGTGAAAAAGAGTTAATGAGTCAAGGAAACTGTTTCCAGGAGAATTTCTATTTATCTCTCCCCATCCCCTCTCCAGCCCCTCATGAATACACTCCATCCATCCTTGTGTAAAGAGCAGCATGCTCTTTGCTTGAGGGGAAAAAGGGGAAACAAACAAATCTTTAATGAGCATCTATGATTTGCCAGATACTTGATCTTACTTGAGTCTCCTAACAATCCTATCATGTTTGATTATTAACCCCACCCTTTAACAGTTGTGGGAGAGAAAGACCCAATTGGGTTAAAACACTGCGGTTACACTGTTGGCAATAGATCTCGGGCTCAGATCTGGCTCGGGGATGCTCAAGCCTGCCTGACCCCCAGACTGTGGTAGAGTGAGTTCACATGGACACCAGCAGGCAATCATGATCAGTTGCTGACCTCATAAGGGGGTTTTGATTGTGAAATGGTTTCAGTGTTGTCTTCTTTTCTCTCTCTTTCTTTGGAAGGAAGCTTTCTCATTCGGGCTCTCCTTGGGAGTTTTGACTATGGGCAGGAATATAGAAATTGCCTTCATCTCTTGAATGCACATCTTAATTGGCATTAGGGTTAAGGCTGGCCTGGTCTAGGTCATGATTTTAATAGGACAGACTTACCACACAGGTCAAGCTAAGTCCCAGTCTTAAAACTCCAGCCTCAGAAACCAAAAGGGTAGGAGGGAAATATAGCAATAACAGAACACATGACTGCTAATTAACCTTATTACCAACTGCAAACCAGTGAGCATTTATATTTTTAGTTTTTCAGAAAGGCAATTCCTTTTCTCTTTTGCCACCTATTAACTAACTACCTTTCCCTCTGGATAGTCACCTATATCAAAACTGCCCTTTAAAAGGTCAGTAGACATCATTTTAAGACATTCAAATATAAAAAAGAGTATTGTTATTTTAATAGGTACTGTGGATAGTTTAATTTGTATCTTGTATTAAATTAAACATATGGTGAACAGGGTATAATAGATTTTCTAGAATTTAGCTGCCAGTGTGGCAAGAGCAGCCAGTGACCCTCACCAGCAGATTTGTCAGTGGTTTGTTTACTAGCTTATTTGAATTAAAATAAAGCTTCGCTTCTGCTGACTGCACATCATTATCTATGAGACCATAATCCTGCTAGCAAATCCTATATCTTCCAGAACTGGCTCTTTTGTTTGGGATTACTGAGAGCTTAGCCTATAACAAAGAGGAATAAGGCATTCCTCTCATCCTCATAATTAAGTGTGGGGACTAATTTAGAAACAAACCCAGAAAGATGTACTATTTGGAGCTATATTCCTATACAGAATGGAAGAGGAACAGGATAGGCCAGACACCTGATTGTTAACAGAATGTCTAAACTATTAAGCAAGTGTACTACAGGAATTCCGCTTGTTAAAATTAAGAGCAGCAACAAATCAGGCCTGACTGGCCTTTGCACAGGGCAGTAATTCTGGAGGAGGGATCTGAAGGTATGCTTGGGCAGAAGGAGGACTGGGGTATCACGCTGCGGAAGATGTGCTGTATATTTCCCGAAGGCCACTGGTTTTGCTCTTCCATGATTCTAACGGCCCCGCCATGAAGAGTCCCTGTTGTGTGCAGAGTTGTTAAAATCCTGAACACAAAGGGGCAAACACGGGAAAAATATGACCGTCATTGACATTGTTAACATCTTGCTCCCAGGATGCACATAACTCTAAAATGTATTGGATAGGAAAGAATGGACGCGCTCCAGGCCCATCCTGACACCTCGCTCAAGATACCTCTCTATGCCTTCTGGTGGCCCGGTGGTATGTGCGTGTCAGGGAAAGACTTCCCAGCCAGCACGTATATACAAAAACAGCCTTCCCAACCCACAACTCACAGATAAACGGATGCCCACTTGTTAAAGGAGAGGGAAAAACACAAGCGTTGATTTATCACTGTCTTCCACAGCAATTGTCACAGATGGGGATTCTGAGGACCTCTACGAATGCAAACCAGACCCTGGTGAATTATAAAGAAGGTCCTCAGACTTTAAAAACATTTAGGCAAAGTGACAGTTCAGAACATCTGTTAGCCTTCTGTCTGAGTATCAACTAGATGTCATGGAGTGCACAGCTGTGGGCATTTGGGGCTTTTTTTTTCTCCCAACATCTGTCACAGCACTACAATAATATAGGTAATTATCAACACCTTATATAAGCTGTTCGCTATTTTAATTTTCAGAAAGAGTAAAATTAGTGTTACCATCCTTGGCACAAATAATAGCGGTGGAGCTAATTATTTTTCTCTGAAAGATGAATATATGATCTGATCACTCTTTGAAAGACACATTTAAAATATTTTCTACAGCCAATATGGGTATGGCACCATTTTGAAGCAAAAATTCTAAGAGATTTTTTTGTTGTGGTTGCTGTGGTTATATACAATAATACAAGGTGGTGTGTTTTAGAATAAATATACAGTTAATTGATATACAATTGTGACATTAAATCCTTCTTCAGAAAGATTACAAATTCCCTCTATAATGACACTATAGCAAAACCTATAGGGATGCAGGATGAGGAATTGCCGCCTTCCACTTTCCTTGCTCCTCTCAGCCCTACAACTGTACCGAGAAATGGTATGTAAAACTATTATTCATATGCTGCCAATTGAGTAACAAAAGTGAGTCAGAAAAGGGTTAGCAGCTCTCACAAAGGGGCCAGGACCTCCATTCTTTTGGTTCCAGCTGGGCTCTCTACAGCGCTCGTGCTAAGATCCTGGGCAGGATCGTCTCATATCTGATGCCCTTAACCTACACCACAGTTGCTTTTGAATCAAGAGAGTGCAGAGCAACAAGACTATATGCCAAAGCACCTGTTCTGAGGAAGATGCCAGTCAATAATGTCTCACTGAAAGACCAGGCTGAGCTAGAGAAATTCAGGGAATTGAGCTGCGGTTGGATCCATCATCTAAACACGCAGTGTAATCGTAACCAATTCATTACACACACCTTTTGTTTCCCCTACAAAAGGGATGTTACTTTTGTCAGAGGTTGCAATTCCAATATGTTCAAGCAAAGACAAGAGAGAAATTGAAAAAGTGCTATCAATTATGCCCACGGCCAGGAAGCACTGTAGGGTCAGAAGGTCATTCTCACTGTCCCATGTACAGTTTAGACTAGACCACAGAGAGCTAAACTTTTGGCATTGCAATAGAAAGGTATAATCAAGGAGAGCTGCAGAAAGGACTGTATCAGAAGAGGCCTAGGGAGTTATGTTGTTGAACACATATTTAACACGTGCAAAATGCAGTCACACGGCTCTGTTGGGATAAAAATATTTGGGTACTGAAGGTGTCCTTTTTAAGAACAGTCTGTGGGAGAGGGATATTGCTTATTTATTATTTTTTATCTTCACTTCTTTTTTAAAAACTCATTTTATTGGGGCCTCATACAGCCCTTATCACACAATCTGTCCATCTATCCATTGTGTCAAGCACATCTGTACATATGTTGCCATCATCATTTTCAAAACAGTTTCTTTCTACTTGAGCCCCTGGTATCAGTTCTTCATTTTCCCCCTCCCTGCTTCCCTCCTGAACTCTTGATATAAATTACTATTTTTTCACGTCTTACACTGACCAATGCCTTCCTTCACTCACTTTTCTGTTGTCTATCCTCCTGGGAGGGGGTTATATGTAGATCATTATGATATGTTCCCCCTTTCCCTCCCCCACCTTCCACTTACGCAGGAGATATTTTACTAATAGGAGGTCACCGTGACAAAAGCAGTGAGTCATAAATGTCAACACTCATAATCCTAGGGTCTAGAAAGGGTCCAGTGAGAAAGAGGAGGACACAAATATGGATATTAAAGGCAGATAGGTTGGCCCAAAAGGGAAGTTTAGGATGGCTAAAGAAAAAAACAAAACAAGAAAAAGTGTCATAGATATGGATGAATATCTTTTTTGGGGGAGTTCTATTGTGTAAAAATATCTGCTCTCTAAAAAAAACAATCCACTCTATAGTACTCTAACATGCTTAGTACCACCCCTGGTGTCTCTCAGGCCTGCCGGTGTCTCTCTAGAAAGTAGCCTGTGTAAAGGAGGGGGCTCTATGGGACACCGATTCCCAAGGAGGGCATTAGGGACCAAATTAAAATTTAGGGCCTGTGAGCTCTTGTGCTTTTCAAAGAGAACATTTATGTGTAAAATGGAAGAAAGAAACATTTGAAAACTAACCTTAGTTGTGGGGTTTTGAGGGCTAATACAATTGGTGAGTTTGATTCTTCCTAAGCCCCTATTTCTGTAGAAATGAGGAGACATAAATGCATTTTGAGGTGCAGAAAAGGGGACCCAGAGAGAAAACAAACTACTTCCCCCAAAGCATCTTTTGGAGAATGTCATATTTCTATGGAAATCATGACATTGGGCAGTGTCCTGTTTGACCAACGTGGAAGCACTTTGTTTGTAATGATGAACTTGGCTCCTTCTGGCCAGTACTTTTTTTTCCATCTGGTTTTAAACACATAGAACAGCTCAGACAGCAAGCATATCAGCCACATCAGACCTTAGAGTGAGCTTCGAAAATAGATGACATGGTCTTCACTACAGTGGTGGCTTACAAGAACACACACAGCCCAGCAGAGCTGACCCGGTGAATATCGGGGCACTTTGTTTATCAGGAGCCGTCCTTGATGACTCAACAGTCATTGTTTGATAGGACTAACCCTTGTTGGGGCCACTTGGTGGAAATTACTTGCTTGCTGTCGAAGCTGGCTCTGATTAACTCAACGAGACAGACCAGCTGGTAGTAAAGGATGCTCCCATTGTCTTCTGCCTGTGCGCCATCGCCTCTCTTCACTGGTACCCACTGCCCTCATCTTAACCCAGGCTGATCTTCGCTGGGTCATGTCCTTAGGCTTGCCCCATCGTCTAAATATATATTTTCAGTAAGTTGCCACGGAGATGGAGAGCTAACAAATGGATCCTCTGTAATATACTAAGGCTGACAATAGTAACAACAGTGTGCACTTCCCCTACAAGTACTGACCCTTTTCCATAAGCTCCTTGAGCGGGTAAATGGGTCTTGGTCCTTTTTTATCTGCCCTATTACCCAACAAAGTGTCTCCCTGATAAAGATTCCTTAATTGGTAAGTGAATATTTGTTGAGTTTTCTCTTTTCTTCTTCTCAATCTAGGTTTTCCATGTAAATCACTAAGTGAGAATACTCTCTGGGTTTTTAAATTAAAAATTCGTATTTATGAATGTCGGAAGTTCCAGTAGTTAAATACTGTAGTCAGGTAGAATTAGTATTTTAAAAAAATGGTAAGTGATATTCACCCCCCCCCCTTCCCACTGACCTTTCTTACAAGGACATTTCAAAGGAAATTACAAAAGGAAAATGCAATATATGAAATTACACTATACTAACACCATAAGATAACTTACATTTTATATATTCTCTTCTGATATTTGACCTATAAATAGAGAAATATCATATTTGTGTGACATGTATAGTTTGTATTCTTATGTTTATTTATTTCTATTTTAAAATTAAATTTGAAAGTAAAGGACAAACCATTATTTTACCTATTAGAATTTCTAATGATGGGATATTATGCTCTCACCAAGAAAGTCTGGGGAAGAAATTTTGAACTGGGGAAAGTTTTTCCAATCTCTCTAAATCAAATTACCTGTTTCACAAAGGCTAGTGTTTCTAAAGGTGGCTAGTCTTTTTGGATTGAAATCATACATTCCCAAACGGCCTTGGTCTGCTGCCTCCTTTTCAGACAAAAAGAGAAAATGATTCAGCAGCACCTCCCCACCTCCCCAACCCATACCCGCAATTCAAATCTGTTGTTCATAATCCAGGATAAAGTGTAGCTATCTGCTCTTGCGTCCACTTTGGGAGCCCCCGCCCTAAATAATTAGATCTTCAGTTTAGAAAGGGAGAGTGGAAGCATAGCATTTGAGGGACTCAGAAAAAGGTAAGACTCGGGATGGGGTTTGATAACAGGTACCAGTTCCCATTTTGACCATAGCTAACTTAAGGCACTTATTCGCCGTGCTTGAATTTATCTAGAAGAGTGTCCTAGATCTCTGAGTTTTTCTAGCCCCCTTCAAAATATATAACTCATAATAGAATTTCATGAAAAAGGTGTGGATGTATCGCCCATGGGTCTCAACCTACAGAAAAACTGACTTTTTCTATTATCAACCCCATCAGCCCCTATCACTCTCACAGGCAATCCCAAATACCTTCTAGAGAAACACTCTGATATCTTATTAACTAAGGGATCAGACTGAACAAGTTAGGAGATTATGGAGTTCATATTTTGATACAATAGGACCAAAAAGATTTTAGCAGAATACCAGTGATGTTTAGTCTTGGATGTCCATTTTCAGCAAATGCCATGATTAGAAGGAGAGGACACATGTATTTATTAGAAATAGACACTTGACTATGGTCCAGTCTCTTCTTTCTACACCCAGCAATGGGTTTACTACCCACTGCAGTAGCTATCTACATCCAATGACAAGGAGACGTCCCCTTTCCCAGGCGCGTGCGCACATGGTGTCTTGATGCTCACTTGCAGGAGGCTGATTGATTATGCTGAGCAGTTTAATCCACCATCTCTTATTTAAATCGGAGGCATTAGAATATTTTTCACTCTGACCACGATAGCAAGATTTTATAAGATCAGCACCAATATGTAAAGCAATTAGTCCCAACACAGAAGGAGATGGCTTCCTTTTTCAGATGGCCCCAGCCAGGAATCACAAGGAGCAGAGTAAGACCTCCTGCCTTTCTCTCCCTTGTAACTTATCATGTCCTGAAGGGGCCAGGAAATCAGGCCACAGGCCAGACGGAAGACACTGTGCTACACCGCCAATACAGAGCTGGCTCTCATCTTACACCTGCAGTCTGCTGTCAGCTGTTCTTTTCTCAATCCCTGCCTGTTGGCTGGCTAATGTATTAACTCCTTACTATCTGGAGCAAAGACAACCTAGGCAAATATTTATGGGGACGCAGAAAACACAAGCATGGAATGGTGATGGAGCAAGCTGCCTGGATGATGTGTTTACTTCGACAAATCCTTGTGGAGAGTTGTCTCAACAGCTGCACACAGTCCAGAGCAGCATCTCCAAATCCAGCCTTGACTTCCTAGCCCGGCTTCCATTCATTCCACCTTTGGCAGCCAGCTTCCACCACGCGGATTTTATGTTTCAGGCAAAAAGCCAACAAAAATACGGTCACATTTAAAAGACTTAAAGAGTGAGCACCTCCCTCCCTTCCCAATTGTTCCCTGCTTTTTCACATTCTGAGTTTTTAAAGCCGTTTTCCCAACTCTATGCCTGCCCCATACAGTCTCTCCTGGCTCCTCTGCAGCAAAAGGCTGTTCTTCAAGAGGCTTTTAAATCCATTGTAACTCTTTACAGGCGTCCCAGTGGTGCAGCAGTTAAGGACTTGCCTGCTAACCGCAGAGATGGGTGGTTTGGACCCACCAGCCACTCCTTCAGAGAAAGGTGTGGCTTTCTGTTTCCGAAAAGATTACAGCCTTGGGAACCCTATGGTGGCTAGTTCAATCCTGTCCTGTGGGTTGCCGTGCATGGGAATCAACTTGATGGCGGTGGGTACCTTTCTGTGCCTTCCAACTGTGAGCTCTCCAGTACGGCTATAGTGTTTTTTTTTATGGTGGAGAACTTATGGCTACAGTTCTTGCTCAGGCTATTTTGCGTGTTCCACGCCATTCACAGCAAAGGTGAAGATATAAATAACCATAATAAATGGAAGCATAAAGCTTAGGGCCATATCTTTCCCACTTGCTAAGATCTTCAATAGACATTCAACAAAAGGAACACTTTCAGGGAATAGATATTTTTGAGTACAACTACCCATATAAAGTCTCTTTTCTTTCTTTTGTTTTTTGAGAATTAAAATTCCCCGTTAAGTGTTGGGGCTTTAATTTGTTGAAACATGAATACACTATTTATTAGGATAAAAACCAAACCAAACAAACAAGCCTCCCCTCCCCTTTCTTATTAGTAGAATGAGGACAAGATAGGGATGCAATGATGGACATTAGAAAACTAGAGAATTGATGGGAGCAGGAGGAAAAAAAAGGAAACCGAGCTGATTCCAGGAACCCAAGTGGAAGGCGAATTTTGAGAAGGACGAGGTCAACGAATGTATAAGGGTGCTTTGCTCAATTGATGTATGTATGGATTGTGATAAGAGTTGTATGAGTCCCAATAAAAAGATTTATTCATTTAAAAAAAAATGTAAAAACAAGAAAAGGGAAAAAAAAAAGAAAGAAAGAAAAGAAAATGATTTGGGCAAAGAATGTACAGATGTGCTTTATACAATTGATGTATGTATATGTATGGACTGTGATAAGAGTTGTATGAACCCCTAATAAAATGTTAAAAAAAAAAAAAAAGAAAACTAGAGAATTGAGAGCTGGTAAAGATCTCCAGGTTGATATTTACATGTTCTATTTAATAAAGACACATTGTCTGCTGTGTGCCAGGAACTGTGCTGAGGCATTCAGTGTAAAGATGAATGTGATTTCTTGTTCATTTGTTGCTGCCCAAGAAGATGTCCCTATTCTGAGGCAAAAAAGCCAAATAGCTAAATAATTAAATATGTATTTTATGAAGTAATGCTTTCAGGATTTGCTTGAGAGTTGAATGGTTTGTTTCCCCGAGAGAGAAGAAACCTAAGGCAGGTAAGCACACGGTTACATTTGGAAGCAAAGAAGCATTTTCCATGGAGTCTTTGGAAAAGTACATTGACAGCAGCCTCTGTACATCATCACCTTTGTGTGTTCTTTTCAGTCGTTGCAAGGCTGCATGCTGTACCCTCCACTTTGCAACTAGGAATCTCATCATATTGCCAAAGTGAATGAGAGATTTTTAAGCAACGAAGCCATGATACGTTATTCAAGTACCCAAGTCTTTTAGATTATGCTCTTTTTTCCCCTGGTTTGTCCTGTGGGTTATATTTTATTTTATGGTTTTATTTTCACACAATCCAGACATCGTAAAATTCGATAGACCAATCAGATCAAGAAGAATCATACAATCATCACCTCAATTTTAGAATATTTTCTCTGCCCCTTTCTGCTGCATTCATTTTGACTCCCGAAATCTCCTCTTGCATCAGTTATTATCTCTATGCATCCACTCCATCTGTGCTTCCAAAATGAGTAAACCCAACAGAATAATAAAAATGAACTAAAGTGGTAAAGATAAAATAATAATAATGTAAAAGATGAAAATACAAATAGTGAGTAAAAGAGAAAAGACCACCACCAATATTTTAAAAGCCAGTGATGTAATTTTGTCATTGAACAAGCAAGAGCAAGAGATACTTGCCCCCTACAAAAAATTCAGGTTGGCTCAAGAGGGAGGTCAGCTGACCAAGAATCAAGTTTGATTCAGTACAATCAAAGTGACAATGATTTCTGTCTGATAGCAAGGCTGCTCAAGACCCTTGCCCGTGGCTAGAGGGGATCTGCCAGTGACTTAATCTGACTGGAAACTCTGCAGATGGCTTTTTGACTCCCACTGTCCTCCATAGCTTTCAACAAATTGGGTGTTCACAATTTAAGCTCTAATATTTTCCCTTCATTATATTTGAATTTTATTATTATCATCTTTGGAAGAACACCACTGTGTTTTTCTTCCATGTGGACTTAGTTGACTCCTTGCTTAGATGGCTGCTTGTTTGAATACAAGTCTTTAAGACCCCAGACATTATTCCAATTGATAGCTGGGCACCATCTCCTTTCTTCACCACACTTTGCTGTAGCACCCTTATCTTCAGTGATCATTTCATAAAGGTGAGTATTGAGCAGGGCCATGTTCTCAGAAGTAACTGTTCTTGGATTGGGGCTAGAGTTAAGTAGGAGGCCTGACTCCATCTGCTTGTGGATGGGATATGCAGGACTGAGGTGTACTGTGGTGGTTGTCTTATGACAAAATCAAAACCCCTAAGACCAACTCTACGGACAACAGCAACAAACCAACCAGCAAACAAAACAAAACAACAAGCTAAAGTCAGGAAAACCAAAAGCCATATAAGCAAAAAAGCACATTGTCAATCATCCCCCTGGGGTATAAGGCGATGGCGCTGACGACATTGTCTTGGTCCCAATGTTGGAATGAAGAGCCCACTCGAGTGCCACCACGAGCTGCGCCCCATGAGTTGTTGCCCTGCCCTGTTCCATCTCCCATTCCATTGAGCTCTGTTTACCCTGAGTGTGGGCATTAGTGCCAGGGGGGAAACTTCCTGGATCAATGCTTCCAAGTGCAGGTCCCTGCCCCAAAGATCAAAACCTGTCGTGTCACTTTGAGGGGGGCATCGAGGAACGAAATATATGGTGATTCTGGGTCCCTTTCCAGTGGACACCCACCCAGCTGGGAGTTCCTGTGGGCAATATTTTATACTAAGTTACAGTAAGCTCCATTCACAAAGGCTCTCGAGGATGAAGTAGTCCATAACAATAATTTTTTTTTCCTCTGAGCTATTGAAATGCCTTGTACAAGCTTCATTATTGCATTCAAATTATTTTCTCATCCTAGGTTCATAGTTCTGACTCCCTTTTAAAGAATAGATTGTATCTTAATTCTTCCTGGTATAGCCAGTGCCTAACATTGTGCCCAGCACACGGTTGTACTCAGTGCAGGCTACGAATGAATGGATGTGTGAATATGTGCTATCTTTTCTTCACCTTGAAGTGGTAAACAGACCTGCTCAGTCATCTGCATCACGTCATCTTTGAATCCATTCGATTGCCTTTTTAAACTTTAGACACCATAATCAGCCACTTAGTCAGGGCTCCTGATGATGCCGTGTGTGACAGAGTAGAACTGTCCCCCATGGGGGCTTCAAAGGTTGCTTTATCTAGGAAGGAGATCATCAGACCTTTCTGCTAAGGTGGACTTGGATTGCCAGCTTTCTGGTCAGCAGGGTAGCACATATTGTTTGCCCCACCCAGGACTCCTTAGATCTGATACGCCATCGAGTATCTTCTCAGTTGAACTGGTCACTCAATATTTAACTTGCATAATTTTTTGTTTGTTTGTTTACAGTGATACAATGAAAACAAAACCAAGACAACTCGTTGCTACTGAGTTGGTTCTGACTCTTGGTGACCCTGTAGGATGGAGTACAACCGCGCATTCGGTCTCCAGAGCTGCCTTGAGTGAAGGCCACTGCCACAGCGTGCTTCTCCTCTGAAAGCTCTGCTGGTTAGCAGCTGAGTGCTTTAACCACGGAGATACCAAGGCTCCAATGAAAATACTTACATTCCAATATACTTGGAGAGTAATAGATTTGGTTACTAAAGAGAGATTAGCCACAAGGGGTATTACAGAAAAAGGCCCAATACAGTGAATTTTCATTCCATTCTCACTTTCTTGGAAGAAGGGTCAGCTCTAGCTCACACTTTGGAGCTGCTAGAACAATTGTGAACTATGTTGCAATGTTTGACCTTGTGTTGAATGGCGTATTGTTTACTGCTTGAAGATTTGCAGTCTTCTAAAGGTCTATAATGCATTATAACAGGTTATCACTTTGCCAGCGAAAAAGAGGCAGACCTCCGATGAGATTGGATTGACACATTGGCTCCAATCGAACAATGATGGTAAAGTTGGTGCAGGACTGGGCTTTGCTTCACTCTGTTGTCCAGAAAGTCACTGTGAGCCAGGATCAACTTGAAGGTGCCTAACAATGACCATTTAACAACATAACTCTGTATGATCAAGAAAGAAAGAAAAAAACCAACTTAACAAGGAAATGGTTCCAAGTCTTCATTAGGGAAAAGAAAACTGTGTTTTTTTCATGATGATTTATTAATTATTCAACACAGTATTATTAGGTAATTATGTAAAAGGAGTTATGCACGTGCTGTGAAGGAAACAAAAATGAATATAAAACAGCCCCCGTCCTCAGGGATCTTTTAATCTGGTAGACAAGATAACGGGTACACAAATATGCTTAATGGCTCAGCAAAGGCACATTAGGAGGATAGGATTAGAGCTACCTTGAAGCACTGAAATCAGTGGAGACATATGAAAGCATTTGTTAGGAGAGAAAACAGCATATAGTAAAGCTTCATGGTTGAAGTGTTATAGACATGTTGGTGTGAAGGTTTGTGTAGGTTAGGTGCTGTTGAGTTGGCTGCATAACAGAATGAAGCACTCCCAGTCCCGTGCCATCTTTGCAGTCACTGCTGTGTTCAAGCCCATTGTTACAGCCACTATATCATTCCATTTGCTTGAGAATCTTCCTATTTTTTTTGCTGGCCCTCTACCAAGTATGATTCCCTTCTCCAGGGACTGGTTCCTACTGATAACATGTCCAAAGCTCATAAGACAAAATCTGGCCATCAAACACATGTGGGATTAATATGATTGCAGTTTAATTGAAGGGCAGAGAGATAAATGGATTGGCAAGCCTCACCATTCTTTCTCTTGCTCTCTGATGGTCAGAGCACTGTGCAGCTTAATTAGGTAGTTCTCTGCCTCGACTTGCGAACTACACTACCTGAGGGACACCCAACTCACATGTCTATATAGTTTGAGGTTCCTTTGCGACGTACTTCACCATACTGTTTGTGTACACATCACTTGAGCTGGGGACTGTCAGACACTGTCATTTGGCTGACTGTTGGTGACCTGCCCTGCTGTTTGCTGCCTGTGGCCAGACTGCCTATATTACTCTACAGAAGACTCAGCTGTCTGCTTCCTTGACTTGCACCCAGCAGCCCTTGTGAGTTGAAAGACTGCCAGTATATTCTGTCTCATGGAAGTGAGTTGAAAGTGAACCCTCTGTATTGCTCTGTGGACTAATTAGCTGCTTATTTTCTCGTGTTATATATATCTATATATAATCATAAGTGTCCTGTTTTTTTTCTCTAGAGAACTCTCTTTTCTTTTTAAAACAATTTTAATGGCATTTCATCCTCATGTCATATAATTCAATATCTCAACCTTTTCAAGAACAGTATACAGTCTTTACCATAATAAATTTTAGAACATTTTCCCCATCGTCATTGTTATTTATGCAATTTTTTTTCAATTTTGGGGAAAATGTACACAACACAAAACATTCTCCAACTTAACAACTTCTACATGTATAATTTGGTGCAATTGATTATACTCTTCATGTTGTACAACTATTATTGATATCTCTGTCCAAATCAGATTTATTTATTCTTTTTTGTTGTCGTTAAATGTTTTATTGGGGGTTCTTACATATCTTATCACAACCCATACATTCATCCAGTGTGTCAAATACATTTGTACATATGCTGCCATCATCATTTTCAAAGCATTTTCTTTCTACTTGAGGCCTTGATATCACCTCCTCATTTTCCCCCTTCCTCCCTACCTGTCCTCCCTCATGAACCCTTTATAGTTTATCGATTATTATTTTCATATCTTATATCATCTTCAGTCACCCTGCACCCACTTTTCTGTTGTTCATCACCCTGGTAGGGGGTTCTACGTTGATCCTTATGATCGATTTCCCCTTTCCGCCCCCACTTTTCCATTATCCTCCTTATCTCTGCTTTTATTGTTGGTCCTGAGGGGTTTACCTATCCTGGATTCCCTGTGCTGCAGGCTCTTATCTGTAGCAGTGTACATATTCTAATCTAGTAGGATGTGTAAGGTAGAACTGAGGTCATGATAGTGGGGTTGGGGGGAAGCATTAAAGAACTAGAGGAAAGTTGTGTGTTTTATCAGTGGTATACTGCATCCTGACTGGCTCATCTCTTCCCTGTTACCCTTCTTTGAGGGGTTGTCCAATTGTGTACAGATGGACTTTGGGCCCCCACTCCACACCCCACCCTGCCCCCTTCAAATTGGGTATGATTTGGCTCTGAGTATTAGATCCCTGAGACCTGATCCCATCAACACCTCATGGTCACAAAGGCTGGTGTGCTTCTTCCACGTGGGCTTTGTTCCTTCTCAGCTAGATGGCCGCTTGTTTATCTTCAAGCCTTTAAGACCCCAGATGCTATATCTTTTGATAGCCAGGCACCATCAGCTTTCTTCACCACATTTGCTTATGTACCCATTTTGTCTTCAGCAATCATGTTGGGAAGGTGAGCAACATAAAGTGCGGGATTATTAGAACAAAGTGTTCTTGTGTTGAGGGATTACTTGAATTGAGGTCCAATGTCCATCTGCAACTTAATTCTTAACATACAGATATAAGTACATAGCTCTATTCCTCCTTTCATTATATATAAATATATTTACATATGTACATGCCTGTATTTAGACCTCTATAAATGCCCTTTGCCTCCCGGTTCTGTCCTTTATTTCCCTTTACTTTCTTTTGTCCCATCATCAGTTTCAGCCTTCATTTGGTTTTACATTGCCCTTGATTAAGCGCTACTAGGCATCCTACGACCTTCTTTCCATTGATTTAGTTCACTTGTTGTTCCCTTGTCCCTGGCTTGGTTTCCCATCCCCTTCCTTTCTCTTACCTCCCCTTCTCCCATATTGCCCCGAAACCATCGGTCCTGTTCTTTTCATCTCCAAATTGTTTATCCTACCTATCTTATCTAGGTAGACATGCAGAGACATAAATAAGCACAAAAAAACAGGCAAACCAAATAAAACAACAAAAAGGTCAAAATCAACAAAACAATTACAACAACAAAATAACAACAACAAAAAGAAAGCCACTGACAAAAATGGAAAAGCCTATAAATACTTCAAGGTCTGTTTGTTAGCCTTTATGAGTGTTTTTCAGTTGAGTCTGATGGGGTGCCACACTCTGTCTCCAAAGTCTATTTATGGTATTCCCCAGGGATTTCATCACTTTGTTCCCCTTGCTGCTCTGTTGCACACCCTTAGTGTTTTGCCCCAGTGTGATGGGGTCAGCTTGGGCACAATTCCTGCACTGTGTCTCCAGTGTTGTCCCTCATAGCGCTAAGGTTCAGTGAGAGATGTCGTGTCTTGTGGTGGGGGGCCCACCCTATGGTCTTCTCTGTGCATTGTCTGCTCTGAGCAGGAGTGTCATCCTTAGGGTTTTGTGGGCCAGGATATGGTCCCCTCTCTCTCCCTCCTAGATTTATTTATTCTTATGGCAGTCTGTGATATATTCAATAATCTTTACCAGCATCATTTTTTCTGTGGTCTTCCTCATTTATTACTTAGCTTTCCTTTGCATATAAAGTGATTGTAAATATCATGGCTTGGGTTAAGTGAACCCTCAAAATAACACCTCTGCTTTTTAACATTAAAAAATTCTTTTGCAGCAGATTTACCTAATGCAATAAATACTTCATTTGATTTCTTGACTACTGTTTCCATGGACATTGATTGTTGGTCCAAGTAAAATGAAATCCTTGATAACTTCAATTTTCCACTGCATATCATCACACTGCTTTTGATCCTTTTGTTTATGATAAAACTTGCAGAACATTAGGAGTATCAAAGACTTTCCTGGATTAAATTTTATTTATTTATTTGATTAAGTTTTACAATAGATTTTTAAAAAATCTTCTAGGAAGTTATTTGATATCTGAAGTAAATTTAGAACCACTTCTATTCTCAAAAGGAACAATAAAAAGATGTTTACTACTCCTAAAGGTCAACAAACAGACGTGGAACTATTTACAGGCCTTTCTTTTTAAAACTGTTGTTGTCGCTTAAGTGGAGAGCAAATGCCTTGAGAATGATTGGGGCAGGGAATGTATGGATGTGCTTTATACAATTGATGTATGTATATGTATGGATGGTGATAAGAGTTGTATGAGTCCCTAAGAAAATGTAAAAAAAGAAAAAAGGAGAAAAAAATGATTAGGGCAAAGACTGTACAGATGTGCTTTATAAAATTGATGTATGTATATGTATGAACTGTGATAAGAATTGTATGAGCCCCTAATAAATTGTTAAAATTAAAAAAAAAACTGTTGTTGTATGTGTGTGTGTGTTTGTCATGTGGTTATTTGTTTCTTTTTGTTTTCTTTTGGTGTTTTTCTCTGTCTTGTTTTTGTGTTTATTAGTGTCTCTGAATGTCTATTTAGATAAGACAGGCGGGATAAACAATCTGGAGGAGAAAACAACAGGACTGACCGTTCCTGGGGTACATGGAAAAGAGGGAGAGGAGAGGAAATAAAGTGGGTGTTAACAAACCCAGGGACAAGGGAACAACAAGTGATCTAAAGTTGATGGCGAGGAGGGCATAGGATACCTGATAGGGCTTGATCAAGGGTAATGTAACTGAGAGGAATTACTGAAACCTGAATGATACCCAAACATGATAGTGGGACAAGAGGAAAGTACAAGGAAACAGAGGAAAGAACCAGGAGGCAAAGGGTATTTATAGAGGTCTAAATACAGGTATGTACAAATGAAGATATATTTATATATAGTGATAGGGAAATAAATCTATGTACATATATTTATATGTTAAGTATCAATGTAGCAGACATTGGGCATTTACTAAAGTACTCCCTCAAAGCAAGAACACTTGTTCTAATAACCTGGCATTCTGTGATGCTCACCTTCCTGACATGATTGCTGAAGACAAAATGGGTGCATAAATAAATGTGGTGAAGAAATCTGATCATTCCCGGCTATCAAAAGATTTAGTGTCTGCGATATTAAAGGTTTGAAGATAAACAAATGGTCATCTAACTCAGAAGCAACAAAGTCCACATGGAGGAAGCACACCAGCCTGTGTTATCATGAGGTGTTGATGGGATCATTTATCAGGCATCAAAGACCAAGAACAAAATCATATCAATGTGAATGAGGGAGAGTACGGACTGGAGACCCAAAGCCCAACTGGACATCCCCTTACAGAAGGTTCACTGGGCGGAGATGAGTCATTTAAGGTGTAGTATAGCACCAATGAAACATACAACTTTCCTCTAGTTCTTTAATGTTTTCTTCCACCCATTATCATGATCCCAATTCTACCTTACACATCTGGCTAGACCAGAGGATGTACAGTGATACAGATAAGAGCTGGAAACACTGTGAATCCAGGACAGACAAACCCCTCAGGACCAAAAATGAGAGTAGCCATACCAGAAGGATAAGGGTAAGATGGGGGAGAAAAGGGGAACAGATCATAATGATCTACATATAATCAATCCCCTCCCTGGGGGAAGGACAACAGAAAAGTGGGTGAAAGGAGACATTGGGCAGTGTAAGACATGAAAAAACCCCATAAATTATCAAGGGTTCATGTTTGTAAGGGAGGGTGGGGGAGAGAGGGAGAAAGGATCTGATACCAAGAGCTGAAGTAGAAAGTAAATGTTTTGATGATGGCAACAAATGTACAAATGTGCTTGACACAATGGATGTATGTATGGATTGTGATAAGAGACGTATGAGCCCCCAATAAAATGATTTAAAATTAAAAATAATAAATAAGTAAAAAGAATCAAGAAAATGTTCCAAAAAAATGAGGGGGAGTGCAGAGTGGATACCAAAAGCTCATCTGTACACAATTGGACATCCCCTCACAGAAGGGTCACAAGGAAGAGACGAGTCAATCAGGGTGCAGTATACCATCGATGAAACATACAACTTTCCTCTACTTTTTTAATGCTTCCTCCCCCCACTATCATAAACCCAATTCTACATTATAAATCTGGCTATACAAGAGCATATACACAGGAACAGATAAGAGCTGGAAACACAGGGAATCCAGGACAGATAAACCCCACAGGACCAATATTGAGAAGTAGCAATACCAGGAGGATAAGGGGAAGGTGGGGGGAGAGAGGAGAACCAATCACAACGATCTACACATAACCTCTTCCCAACAGAAAAGTGGGTGAAGGGAGACGGCGGTCAATATAATGTGAAAAAAATACTAAATTATAAATTATCAAGGGTTCATGAGGGAGGGAGGAGAAAAATGAGAAGCTTATACCAAGGGCTAAGTAGAAAGGAAATGTTTTGAAAATGATGATGGCAACAAATGTACAAATGTGCTTGATACAATGGATTTATGTATGGATTGTGATAAGAGCAGCTTGAGTCCCCAATAAAATGAGTTAAAAGAAAAAGATGTCTATTATTGCTATTCCCACTTAAACATAATATTGGAGTTTTTGGCTCTTGGTTTATCGTAGGATAAAGGCATAAGTCATGTAAGAATTGGTAACAAAGAGATAGAACTAATTTTAGTATATGATATGATAATCTACATAGAAATCCAATTGGATCAGCACACTGTTAAGTGTTAATAAAAGTTCAACAAGATTTTTAGAAATTCACAAAGCAACTTTTAGGAAGCTTTCATTTTTGCTTCAGCCAGCTTATTCATATGAAATAAATATGATATTATTCTAGGAAACAAAAATATTTTTCCCCTTTAATATAACAATGGAAAAGGAACTCTTATGTAATAAGATGTTGAGAGAAATACTGTGTTTATCATTGTGGCCCAGGAGACCTTACCTCAATGGGGGTCAGTTTTTCCGGATGTGGGGTGAGTTGCTGTCATACAACATTGTGCTGAAGCCACCCCACAGCAACAGACCCTCCTAAAAGAGTCATTAGTGGAGCTTATTGAATACTCAAGTCAGGATTTTGGGGAGGGGCATACAGGTCTCAGAGGAGGCTATTACATTTCCGTTGATGGGTACTGAGGGAGGAGCAACCTTCCATGGAGAAAAAAAACACTTAACAATACTTACATAATACCAAGGGAAGACCCTGTATTACGTTCTTAAGTGAACACTTTGGACTTAGTTGCTATCTAGTCCTTGATGAACCAGGCCATGTGCTATTTACCACTGGACCTTTTTAGACCCTGCCCTCTAAGGTGCACATCATCCTCCATAAGCCACATCAGAAGGACTTGATGTGGAAACCCCACTATGTGAACTGGGCTTTACCCCAAACTTACCTAGAGCCCTTGGTCTTTTTTTTTTTTTTGCCCTTGGTCTTATGGCTCAAACTCCCCAGTATTTTAGAACCAGATGACTGCTATTTCCCAAAGTTTTAGAACTAGTGTGCACTGGACTTTGGTGTGGACCTTTGGCCTTGAGGGTGCCCAATGAATGGTTGCCCAAGACTATCATATACTTACTATTTTTCTATTTGCTTTATCATGACATGTATTAATTTGATAGGCAGGGTTCCACCATTGTGAATGGATGTTATTAGAAGCTTTGCTTTATCGCCGACTCTCATTTTTTGTATAAATAGTGTCCGGTCACTTAAGAGTCTAATGTGTATAAGTCAACAGTTCATGTATTGAGGTCATAGCTGGTCTATGATTATATAATGTCCTTTTCTCAACAGTTTTAAATTCTACACCATTGCCTAAATTAATAACACTACCAATAGAATTACTTCATGCCCCAAGAAGATACTTGCTAATGTTCTCTAACATAAAATCATAATGATATCTCTAAAGTGAACCAGAAACATATATAAATAGATACATGAATGGATCTGGGACTCACACTTAATTCTAGCCAGAATCTGAGAACAATTAGTTCTTATTACATGGCCCTACTTGATGCTTGCACCCATGAAGAGATCATTGGAGATATGGGTGCTATAACAAAATATGGCAAAGAAATTAGATGGTGCCTGGCTATTAGAAAGATCAGCACCTGGAGTCCTAACGGCTTGTCTTTAAACAAGCAGCCATCTGAGCGACACATCAACTGGGCCTCCATGGAAGACGTATACCAATCTGTGTAATCCAAAGAGAGTGAATAATAAAACCCAATCCAAGGATTGGCAATGGTATCAAAGCTTAAATTATTAATACTAGGTTTACAGAAGGCTACGCAAGACAGTGGGAGGGTCAACAAAATCCATTTGCAGGGTCTAGACGTGGGTTAAGCCTTCAGTGACTCCCCTTGACCACAGATCAGGGATGTGAACAACCTTGCAATTATGCAGAGTGGTGTTTTTTTTAAAAAACATTTTATTAGGGGCTCATACAACTCTTATCACAATCCATACACATACATACATCAATTGTATAAAGCACATCCATACATTCTTTGCCCTAATCATTTTCAAAGCATTTGCTCTCCACTTAAGCCCTTTGCATCAGGTCCTCTTTTTTCCCCCCTCTCTCCCCACTTCCCCTTCCCTCATGAGCCCTTGATAATTTTAGATTATTATTTTGTCATATCTTGCCAAATCAGGTGTCTCCCTTCATCCCCTTCTCTGTTGTCCATCCCCCAGGGAGGAGGTCACATGTAGATCCTTGTAATCAGTTCCCCCTTTCCAACCCACGCACCCTCTACTCTCCCAGTATCGCCCCTCACACCCCTGGTCCTGAAGGTATCATCCACCCGGAATTCCCTGTGCCTCCAGCTCCTATATGCACCAGTGTACAACCTCTGCTCTATCCAGTCTTGCAAGGAAGAATTCGGATCATGGTAGTTGTGGGGGAGGAAGCATCCAGGATCTGGGGGAAAGCTGTATTCTCCATTGGTACTACATTGCATCCTGACTGACTCATCTCCTCCCCTAGACCCCTCTGTGAGGGGATCTCCAGTGGCTGACAAATGGGCATTGGGTCTCCACTCTGCACTTCCCCTTCATTCACTATGGCATTATTTATTCATTCATTTATTTATCTATCTATTTATTTATTTTGGATGATGCCTTATACCTGATCCCTTTGGCACCTCGTGATCGCACAGGCTGGTGTGCTTCTTCCATGTGGACTTTGTTGCTTCTGAGCTAGATGGCTGCTTTTTTAACTTCAAGCCTTTAAGACCCCAGATACTATCTCCTTTGATGGCCGGGTACCATCCGCTTTCTTCGCCACAGCAGAGTGGTTTTGTTTTTTTTTTTGGTTCTTGTTTGTTTTTTGCTTCCGAGGTTTTTCTGTACATATAATCCAGGATGGGTAGAGCTCTAGAGACAGTGACTGCATTAGTGACTTTGGAGGGGTTTGGTGGGAGAGGCTGAGGGGAAGGGGGGAGCTGATGGCAATGAATACGAGAAAGAAGTAAATGTTTTAAAATAGATCGTGGAGATGATTGTACAACTCTTATATGATTGAACTATTTAATTATGTGAAATACATGCAATATGGGCCAATAAAACTGTTTACAAATAATATTACACATCACATAGGTACAGTGTAATAACCTTGAAACAATGTGGTTTCATTTTGCTATTTGTGAATTTTGTGTAATTGTTATCATATATTTAATTTCTATACATACTAGAAATGATAATTTTATTGCTGTTCCTATTTTTGCATTAAATGGTTAATTATTTTTTTAAATGGTTAAGTCTTAAAAAATAAAATAAAATAATACTGTGTCTAAAATGGCATGATTTAATCTACTAAAGTTATTAATTCTCTACAGTTATATATACAAAGTAAATGAAATTCCAATTGGAATTCTGACTTTATTTTTGAGGAATGCAATAATTTCTCCTAAAATTTATATGGGTGATTGAAGGTCTCAGAGTAGTTAAAAATCATAGAAAAAAGAAGTGCAAATAAATGGTAGTCATTCTGACTTACTCTCAATGAAGGCACAAGACTAATGATGATGATGTCGGTGAAAATGCTCTTGTCCTAGTAATTGGCAAATGGGCCAAGGAAACAACTGAGGGCTTGGAAATTGATCTATGTCTATGTAAGGACTTGTTAGGTGATAAAGGCTTGTACTACAAAGCAACTGAGAAATGGCAAATTGCTTAGGACAAAGGCCTCATTATCTAGAGAGAAATATAGACCTCTAATTTGCGAAAACAAGGTGATTATTAGATGGATAAAACGCTTGAATGTGAGAGAGAAATCTCTAATAGAATAGAATTAATATTTTGTGACAAAGGCATAGGGAAAGGTTTTAAATAAAAAACCTCAAAAGCTATAATAATAATAATTTTAAAAGGTGATTGGATTTGGCTACACCAAAATTAAGTTGAATGCACCTTAAAATTTTATACATACAAAATTTTGCTTAATGTAATATGCCACAGATAAAGGTAGAAAAACAAATGTTAGATCAGGAAAGGATATTTACAATGTTCAAAAGCAGCAACACAGATTGTTGTTAGGTGCCCATAGATTTGGTTCCAACTCATAGCACATCTTATACACAACACAATAAAATATGACCTGGCCCCGCATCATTCTCACAATTGTTGCTATGCTGGAGGCCCTTGTTGCAGTCAGTGTGTCAATTCATCGCATTGAGAGTCTTCCTGTTTTTTTTTTTTATGATCCTCTACTTTACCAAGGATGATGTCCTTCTTCAGGGATTGCGTCCTTTTGATAACATACCCAAAGTACATGAAACGAATCTAAGCATTCTCCCTTCTGAGGTGCATTCTGGTAGACTTCTTCAAGACAGACTTGAGGTAATTGAAAGTTTCAAGACTAGGGTCAAGTGCATTTTAGAACTTCTGAAGGTGACATTTTGTTTGTTTTGTTTTTTAACATGTTAAATAAATCTGTAGTAGCAGATTCCCCCTAATGCAAATACATTGTCTGGTTTCTTGATTGCTGTTTTAGTTGTCATTAACTGTGGATCCAAGTAAAATGAATCTTCAACAACTTCATAATATCCATAATATTCGAGGACTCCATAAATCAATTTATATTGGAACTACAAGGAACCCCAAGTATCCAACTCAATCTCGAAAAATAAGAACAAAGTAAGATGACTGTGTTAGGCCAGATTAACTAGAGAAACAAACCAGTGACGCTCACATATGTGCCAGAAAGAGCTTTATATATCTGGAAAACACCCCAGCCCAGTTCAACTCAGGTCAATAAGTCTGACACTAGTCCACGAGTCCCTATTCAGACTCATGCATCCACAGCACAGTGAAGGAATATCACAGACTGGTGGGTGCAGTCTTGTAGATCCAAAGGCAGTGGACACATCTCCAGGGCTCTGGCAGGATACAGAGTGGCTTGCCCCAGGAAGGTGAAGGCAGAGGGAAAGAGGGAAGATTCCTAGTACCCTCCTTATGAGAAGGCCAAGCCCCAAAGGAAGCACCATCAGACTATAGCCTGACTGACAGACCAGACTCAATCCCTACACTTTTATCTATCAAGTTGACATGAAGTTATGTAACTACCAAGAGGACGCACACGTCAAAGCTTACTATGAAACTACAGCAGTCAAAACAGCCTACTACTGGTATAATGAATGCAATATAGACCAGTGGGATGAAATTGAGGGCCCAGAAATGAACTGTACTATTGATATTTGAAAAGGGGGCTAAGCCCATTCAAAGGTAGAAAGAATGGTTTTTAAAATAAATGGCCATGGGACAACTGGATTTCCACGAACAAAAAATGCACCTGACTGCATACTTTATAACATGAAAAACAGATGAAAGACTTGCTGTAAGAACTAAAACCATAAAATTCTTCAAAGAAAATCTATAGGAAAATGCTTTGGGGCCTACATTTTTAACAATGGCTCCATAGATACCACACCACAATAACAAGCAAATTTGGATCTCTATTTAAATCTTACTTCAGCACAAGAAGGTTTGTTCTAATAACATATGATACGCACCTTCTTGACTCTATCACATAGTGGGTACATACGCAAATGCGGTGAAGAAAGTTGATGGTGCCAGCTATTAAAAAATATAGTGTCTGAGGTCTTAAAGGCTTGAAGTTAAACAAGCAGCCATCTAGCAGGGAAGCAACAAAGCCCACATGGAAGAAGCACACCAGCTATGTGATCACGAGGTGTCAATGGGAAGAGGTATCAAAAGCTCAAAAGCAAGCAACCAAATCCATGTGCAGAGGCATAGATGTAATGGAGACCCAAACCTCATCTGTAAGATAATTGGACAAACCCTCATAGAAGGGCCACACAGAAGAGATGATAAATCCAGGGTGCAGTATGGCATGGATGAACCACATAACTATCTTATAGTTCTCTAGTATCTCCTCCCCTAACTCTTATGACTTTTATTTGTTTTACCTCTTTAAGCATGTTAGATTTGCATACGTTCATCTGTAAATTTAAGATCATTAGGTACATGGAAGTCAAGATAGACAATCCTTCAGAAATAGTAACAGAGTAATGGCTCCCTGAGGGTGTGGGAAAAGAGGGGAGGGAGAGGGGGGAATGGGAGCTGATAGCATTGATGACTATATAACCCTACTTGATGGAATCGAACAACAGAGTAGTATGTGGTTGGACAGATAGGATTGTGTAAGACATGGCAAACAAAATAAAACTCAATCTATTATAGAACAAAAGAAGAAGAAGAAGAAGAAGGGTTCCTGGGAAGTCTGGTTGGGGAGGAAGGGGACAAAGGGGAGCTGATATCAAGGAGATCAAGAAGAAAGAAAATGTTTTGAAACCAACTGTGGTGACAATTGTATAATACCGCTTGATGTGATTGAACAGTGGAATGTTATGCTACCTATAAGAGCTACCAATAAAAATGATCTAATTAATTAATTAATTAAAAGAAAAAATAGAGAAATGGGATTTCATCTGAAGAAAAAATACAACAACTTGTTTCTCAAGGATTGTATCAGAAAAGTGAAGACACAACCCACAGACTAGGAGATTTTGGGGAGCTATATATGTGATAATATTCCTTGGTGGCAAAATGGTTATACTTTGGGCTGTTCATTGCAAAGTTAGCTGTTCAAAACCACCAGCTGCTCTGCAGGAGAAAGATGAGCCTTTCTACTCCTAGAAAGATTTACAGGCTGGAAAGTCCACAAGGGCAGTTCTACCCTGGCCTGTAAGGTCACTATGAGTTGGAATGGACTCTTGGGCAGTAAGATAAGGGCTTACCCTCTGGAAGATATAACTAACTCCTGTAATTTAACAAAAATTAGATATACACGGCAATAAAAAGCATACTTTAAGGACTTGACTGGGAATCCTACCAAATAAATACAAATGACCAAGAAATATATGAAATGAGGCTATAGATCATTAGTCATAAAAAAAATCCCCCCCCCCTCCATGGCCATTGAATAGATTTACCCTCATGGTGATCCTATGTAAGACAGGATGGAGTTGCTCCTCAGGTTTCAGAGACTGTCATTTTTTATGGGAGCACAGTCTCATCTTGCTCTTGTAGAGCGGCTGGTGGATGTGCATCACTCATTTTGCAGTCAGTAGTCCAAAGGTGAATTGTTGCCTGGCTTGATGCAAGAAGCATTCTATAGAGACAGTGGTCTGACAACACAAATGTACACACGTGGTTGGCAGTGAGAAGGTTAATTAGGTCATTTCCCCTTGCTTTTGCTTGCCTCCTTCACCCCACAGTTTTCTTTCTTTCTTTCTCTTACTGTTGCTTAGTTTTCATTGTCCTACCAAATAGGAAATAGCAAACGGGCTCACATGGCCTAGCCACACGCAGACCTTCTGTAGTTCAGCTCCAGGGGAGGGTCATTAACTATTCCTGTACCACATGTTGATATCAGCAACACTAGCCAAACCAATCGTCAAGTGTGCTACATGAACAGCTGCCAGAGAATTGCACTCTCTAATATTCTCTATCATACCTACCAGGAGACAGGTGGTGAATGCCCAAGAACACATCAATAAACAAACATCAATTCAATACAAATGCACCACAACCACTGTGTCCGAGATGCAAAAGACTATTTAATTTTACATAAAGAAAGAAGGTAAAGTGGCTCAAACAAGTGACAAAGATACAGAGCCAGAAGGCCTTTCTAAGGAAGAAATGATATTGAAAGAGATTGATAAGAAGTTTAAAAGAATGGTATTTAGGGACTTTCAAGGGATTAAGAGAAAAATTGAGAAAGTTGCAGACAAAGCCAAGGAACACAGGGGAAAATTAAGAAAAAAGAATCCTGGTAAACACTACAAGAACAAACTGACAAAATACATGAAAAATTAGAATCCATACAAAAACAACAAACAGAAATCCAGAAGATTAATACTAAGATTTCAGAAATAGATAATACACTAAAGGTCAAGTGTGTATAATTGAATCCACGAGAGACAGGATTAATAAGCCTGAAGACAAATCTCTCAGTGTTATTGTGTTAGCGGAATCATCAGAAAAAGAAGGAAGGCATTAGAAGAAAACTTAATAATGTGGTTCATCACTAGAAAAAATAACTTTCATATGACCAGAATATCACAACAGAAAGGAACAACAAAAAGCATGGAGAAAATTGTCAAATAGTTGTTGGAAGAAACTTCATGAGCATCATTAAAAATGAAAAGATAAGCTTTCAGGAAACTGAACAGCTCTAGGTAGACACCTAAGAAAAGCACCAGGATATATCAGAATCAAGCTTCCAAAATCAAAGACAAGCTTTCTAAAACTAAAGATGTTAAAAACAAAATTACCTACAAAGGAGAGCCAATAAAATGAAACTTTGATCTCCCAACAGAAACCATGCAAGCAAGAAGGCAATGAGACTATAGCTACTTATCTGTATCTACACATGTATATACATAGGAAAAATTGCCAACCAAGAATCATAGACCCAACAAAATTTTCCTCCAAAGATGATAGTGAAATTAGGATATCCTCAGATAAACAGAAATTAAAAGAATTTGTTAAAACCAGAATAACTTTATTAAAAATATTAAAGGAAGTTCTTTGAATAGCGAGCCAACACACTGGACAACACTCTGAGATTAACATACATGATAACATCACTGAGAGGTCAACCCAGATATAGAAGTATCCAAAATAAAACAAATGATTGAATCAGAAAAATCCCTACAAGACTGAAAATAGGGAACAAAAGATATGAATTTGTAATGAGGATAATTACAAAGTAAAAAGGGAATAGTGTATACAGCTTTAATTAGAGGAGGTTTTAAACATGGAAGAAATTAATAAATTACAAAGTAACTTCAAAGTATAAAAATAAATATCAATATAAAAAAGATTTTTTCTCTTGCCTATACCTATGTACATGTTCCCGTCTAGTCTAGATTGGGAAGCGGCACTGGGGGTTTATGATAGCGGGGGTGGGGCGGTGAGCAGGTCTCAAGGGATCAGAGGTATATTGCATGACCCTTTAGTGCTCTACTGCACCTTAACTGACTCATCCTCTCCCTGTGACCCCTCTGTGGGAGGATGTTTCATTGTCTGTAGACGGACTTAGGGTCTCTGCTCCAACCCATTCCATTATCATCAATGCATTTTTGTTTGTTTGTTTACTGTTGCGAATCTTCTGATGCCCGTTGCCCAGTCTTGATGATACCTAATGATCACACCAGCTGGTGTGCTCCTTCCATGTGGGCTTGCCGCTTTATTGTTGGATGGCTGCTTGTTTAACTTCAAGCCTTTAACACCCCAGACACATGGAACCCAGGAACAGGAATGGGAATATAGATACCAGAAGCGTAGGGGAAGGGGGCAGAGGTGGGGAGGGAGGGGAGCACCAATCACAATGAACGGCACATAACCACACACCCCATCCAAGGGGAAGAACAACAGAAAGCAGAGGGGAAGGAGACAGTGGTCAGTGTGAGATTTGAAAATAATCAACAATCTACACTCTATCAAGGGGCCATGAGGGTTGGGGGGGGGATGGAGAAAAAGAGGAGCTGATCCCAAGGGCTTAATGGAAAGTAAATGTCTAGAAAAGAACAATGGAATAGATGTACTAATATGTTGGATACAACTGATGTATAGATTGTAAAAAGAGTTGTAAAAGACCCCAATACAATGATTAAAAAAAGATTTTAATCATGAAGAAAATCATAAAGATTTAGTAAACCCTAAAATAACAACAATAAAGAAAATGGACAAAAACCCACCCAGTGAACTCAGCACAGAAAATTGTGCAAAGAACCAGCAACATCACAAAAATTACACAATTATAAATTTATACCTATCAATAATTACACTGAATGTAAATGTATTTTAAAAAGCACCAGTCTGAAGAAGGCAGAGAGCAGCAAAATGTATAAGAAAACAGAATTCATCAATATATTGTTTACAAGAGACTCACTATATTCAGAGGACAGCACTGAAGCTATGGCTCAGGGAGAGGGACATGTCTGATAAGAGCACACAGGAGAAAATGAAGGGAGGAAGAGAGAGTGGAGCATATCCTGGCCCACTAAACCCTGAGAATGATATTCCTGTTCAGAGCAGCCAGTGCACAGAGAAGACCATAGGGCTGGCCCCACCATTAGACACAACATC
The DNA here is from genome assembly GCF_050624435.1 of Tenrec ecaudatus. Taxonomy (NCBI): domain Eukaryota; kingdom Metazoa; phylum Chordata; class Mammalia; order Afrosoricida; family Tenrecidae; genus Tenrec; species Tenrec ecaudatus. The sequence goes on along the minus strand of NC_134537.1, from coordinate 23,137,336 downwards.
CCTCACTGACCCATAGCACTATGGGGGACAACACTGGAGACACAGTGTAGGAATTGTGCCCAAGCTGACCCCACCACATCGAGGTGAAACACAGTGTGTGTAACAGATCAGCAAGGGGAGCAAAGCAATGAAGTTACAGGGAATACCATCAGATTCTACCGGAAAATACTCATAAAGTTAACAAACAGACCTTGAATTATTTATAGGTTTTCTTTTTGTTGTTTTCTTTTGTTTTGCTCTGTCTTGTTTTGTGCATATTATTATCTCTGCTTGTATATACAGATAAGATAGGCAAGATAAACAATCTGGAGGAGAAAACAAGGGGACCGATGGTTCTGGAGGACCATGGGAGAGGGGCTGGTGGGGAGGGAAGGAGGAAGTGAGTGTTAACAATCCCAGGGACAAGGGAACAACAAGTGATCTAAAATCTTTGGTGAGGAGGGTGTAAGAGGCCTGGTAGGACTTGACCAAGAGCAATGTAACCAAGAGAAATTACTGAAACCCAAATAAAACATGTTACTGAACATGATAGTGGGACAAGAGGAAAGTAAAATGAAATAGAGCAAATAACTAGGAGGCAAAAGGCATTTATAGAGGTCTAAATACAGGCATGTACATATGTAAATATATTTATACATGGTGATGGGGGAATAGATCTATGTACATATACTTATAGGTTTAGTATTAAGGTAGCAGTATTAAGGGCCTCTACTCTCTCAATACAAGAACATTTTGTTCTATTAACCTGGCATTCCATGATGCCCAACTTCTTTACATGATCGCTGAAGACAAAAAAAGGGTGCATAAGCAAATGTGGGCAGAAAGCTGACATTGTCCGGCTATCAAAAGATATAGCATCTGGGGTCTTAAAGGCTTGAAGATAAATAAGTGGCCATATAGCTGAGAAGCAACAAAGCTCACATGGAAGAAGCACACCAGCCTGTGTGATCATGAGGGGTTGATAGGACCAGGTATCAGGCATCAAAGACACAGAACAAAACACATCATTGTGAATGAGGGGATGTGGAGTGGAGACCCAAAACCCATCTGGAGGCAAATGGACATCCCCTTGTAGACGGGTCGCGGGGAGGAGATGAGCTAGTCAGGCTGCAGTATAACACCAAAAACACAACAGACTTTTAGTTCTTTAATATTTACTCCCCCCGCCACTATCATGATCCCAATTCTACCTTACAAATCTGGCTATAGCAAAGCATGTAAATGGGTACAGATAAGAGCTGGAAACACAGGGAATCCAGGACAGATCAATCCTTTAGGATCAATATAGAGAGCAGCTATACCAGGAGGATAAGGGGAAGGGGAGGGAGAAAGTGGGAACCAATCACAAGGGAGACATTGATCAGTGTAAGACATGAAAAAATATATAAATTATCAAGGGTTCATGAGGGAGAAAGGCGGGGGAGGGAGGGGAAAGTGAGAAGCTGATACCAAGGGCTCAAGTAGAAAGAAAATATTTTGAAAATGATGATGGCAACAAATGTACAAATGTGCTTGATATAATGGATGGATGCATAGATTATGATGAGTTGTACAAGCTCCCAATAAAATGGTTTTAAAAAAACTAAACCCCCAAAACAAGAGATCCACTATAGACACAAAGACAAAATAATAGAAAAAATATATCATGATAACAGTAATCAATAAAGTAGGGTTAGCAATAGTCTGATAAATAGACTTTAAGGAAGAATCCAGTACAAGACAAAAATGATATTACATAATAATTAGGGAGAAAATTGAACCAGAGGGCAGAAGCCTAACCAATATTTATGTTCCTGTGATGGCTAGAGTTTATGTCAACTAGACGTACTTGGTGAAGACAGGGATGGAGTCCAGCCTGTCATTCAGGTTGCAGCCTGATGCCACCTCCTTGGGAGTTTGGATTTTAGATCCTGAGCAGAAAATCTTTGTCCCTTTGCTCTCTGCTGGATCTGATCTTGTATCTGGTTCATCAATAGCCTCTTGTGTCATCTGTCGATCCCAGGAGCCATCAGCTGATTCTGTTGACTCATTCAGCTGACCTAGGATTCATTTACCTCTGCATCCACAAGCCTATGGCTTCCTGATTCTTTATCTGACTTCCTGTTGACCAGTTTCCACAGCTACATGAGTCATAGAGGACTTCAGCCTTTATCTGACCTACGGATTTGAGCTGGATTGTACTTACCTACTTCTACAAAGGTGTAAACCACTTCTTGATATAAATCTCTTTCAGTAATATACATACAAAGTGTCACTCATTTTGTGTCTCCAGAAAGTTCAACCTAACATCGTACCCAATGCAAAAGTCTCAAAATACATGAGTCAAACTCCTACAGATTTGAAGAGAGAAGCAGAAACTCTACAATAATAGTAAGAGATTTCAATAAACCACTTAAAATAAAGGGTAGAATTATTAAAAAAACAAGCAAAGATGCGGAGGAACTGCACAACACAACTGACTAGCTTGATCTCATAGACATTTATGGAATACTCCACCCAACAACACCACAATGTGCATTATTTTCCAGCACACATGTAATATTTTACAGTAAACAATATGTTAGGCCACAAAGCAAGCCTCAATACATTAAAAATATCTTCTCAGTTCACAGCATTATAAAATTAGAAAACAATAATGGGAAGTATATAAAAAAAGAATCAAATCCTTGAAAATTTAATAACACCTTGCTAAGAGGCTACAGGGCAACAGATGAAATGTAAAATTTTCTTGAATCAAACAAGAGTGAAAAATACACCAAAAGCTTTTGGATATAGGAAAAGCAGTGCTCAGAGGGCAATTTATAGGAATCAAAAAACAAAACAACAAAACAAAAACTATATAAAAAAAACCAGAAAGAACCAAAAATAACATCTTAACCTAAAATTTCCAATAACAACAAAAAGAGCAACAAAATATACCTACAGTCACTAGAAGATAAGAACAAATAAAGACTAGGGCATAAATATATGTATTAGAAAAAACTAGATGGGAACCGATTACAAGGATCTACATATAACCCCCTCCCTGGGGGACAGACAGAAGAAAAGTGGGTGAAAGGAGACATCAGACAGTGTAAGATAAAAAAAAATTATAAATTATCACGGGTTCATGGGAGGTGGAGAAGGAGGAGAAAAATAAGGAGCTGATATTAAGGGCTCAAGTAGGAAGCAAATGTTTTGAGAATGATGATTGCAACAAATGTACATATGTGCTAGACACAATAGATGTATGTATGGATTGTGATAAGAGTTGTACGAGGCCCCAAGAAAATGATTAAAACAAAAACAAAAAAGAAAAACAATAGAGAGAATCAACAAGACAAGAAGTTGGTCCTTTGAAAGGATTAGTAAAATTAATAAATGACTGCTAAATCTAACATTAGATAAGGAGAAAATGCAAATAACATGAATAAGAAATGAAATGAGTGCAGTTACAACAGAAGGAATTGAAAATGAATAACAGAAAACTAGGATAAACTATACTCCAAAAAGTTTGAAACCTAACAGAAGTGGACAAATTTATAGAAACACACTACTTACAAAAACTAACACTGACTTACGTAGAAAATTTCAACAGATCAAGTCATTACAATTTTTTCAACAAGAAAAATTCTGGGCCCTGATGACTTCACTTGTGAATTCTATCAAACATTCAGCGAAGAGCTGACACCAATTCTACTACAACTATACCAGAGTACAGAAAAGGCTGGGAAACTGCTGAGTTCATTTTATCAATTGAGAATAACTTTGATATTAAAACCAGACAAAGATATCATTAGAATAGAAAATTATATGCCAATATATTTCATGAACACAGATGAAAAGTTTCTCAAAACCTTAAGCATTAAATAATTTATAAATAAAAAATTGGCCTTTTAGTCTAGCTTCTTCCTGTTCAAATATATATATATATATATAATACAATGTGGCTAAGTGAGATTTATATCAGGTAACAAAGAATGGTTCTACATGAGTAAAAACAGTGAACATAATTCATCACACAGATAAAACCAAAGAAGATAATTACATGATTAGATTACTTGCAGTAAAGGCCTTTGAAAAGAATATAGCACCCATTTTCCTGGTTAAAAATTCTCAACGAATTGAGTAGGAGGGAAATTCCTCAACATGATAAAGGCCATGCATATACAACCAATGGTCAGCATTCTCAGTGGATTGAAATGAAAAGTATTCCCCAGTAAATGGGGACCAGACAAGGATGTCTTTTATCACCACTCATAGTCAACACTATAAGTCAACCAGAGCTCCAAGGGAAGAAATGGAAATTAGAGGAAAATTCTATTTGCAGATAATCTGATCCTACATAGAGAAAATTCCAAAGATTCAGCATGTAAATTGTTGGAATAAATTGAAAAGCTGAAAGTACAGCAAAGCAGTAGGGTACATAATCAACATATAAAAATCAATCAAATTTCTTTTTGCTAACAAAGAGAGCTCTAAAGAGGAAATCAGGAAACGATACCCTTTACAATAGCCACTCAAAAGATGAAATGCTGATGAGTAAATTGAACCGGAGAAACAAAAGACCTGTACAAAGAAAACTACAAACTGGTACAATAAGAAACCCAAAGAGATCTACATAAATGGAAGAATACACTATGAGCATGGATAGGAAAAAAGAACATTGTGAAAATGTCAATATTCACGATCACTGAAGACAGAATGGGTACATAAGCAAATGTGGTGCAGAAAGCTGATGGTGTCTGACTATCAAAAGATATAGTATCTGGGGTCTTAAAGTTTTGAAGATAAACAAGTGGCTATCTAGCTGAGAAGCAACAAAGCCCACATGGAAGAAGCACACTAGCCTGTTGTGATCAGGTATCTGACATCAAAGGACAAAAAAACCCATATCATTGTGAATGAGGGGGAGGGTGGAGTGGAGACCTAAAGCCCATCTGTAGACAGTTGGACATCCCCTCACAGAGGGGTCACAAGGAGGAGATGAACCAGTCAGGGTGCAGTATAGCACCAATGAAACACAACTTTCCTCCGTATCTTTAATACTTACTCCCCCACACTATCATAACCCCAATTTTACTTTACAAATCTGGCTAGACCAATGTGCTTGAGACAATGGATGTATGGATTATTATAAGAGTTGTTAGAGCCCCAATATAGTGATTAAGAAAAAAAACAGTAAAAAGATATTCTGGGGAAAATTTTTTGTCAATGACATATTGGATAAGGGACGAATCTCTAAAATGTATCAAACACTTTAATAACTCAACCAAACAAATCAAATAATCTTATTATAAATTGGGCAGAGGACAAGAATAGACACTTCACCAAAGAACATATTATTCTTATCTTGCAATACAAGCAGTAATGAAATTGGTATTCATATATGAACAAAATCTCTTTAATGTCATATTTAATAGGAGTTTGAATATTGTGGAATATCATTTTGGTTAGAGTACATCTTAAAAAAAAAATCCAGCTCCATACAGAGAAGTAGTTGAAAAAGCAAAGAGTATCTTAATAGAACTATCTTATGTTTGTTGATATTAATCCTTGATATTACATCAAAGATTTACAAAACAAATGAATGTTTTGTAAAGGATATGTGCAATGTGGAAAATATCTATAATATTAATATAATACCAAACTATAATTTTAATTCACTGTTGTCTTAAAATCCATTGGTATATCTTATGCTACCATGGATCTTTTACCCATGTATTATTTTGTAAATTTATTGGTCATTTGAAAAATATTTTGTAATTGCATTAGTCATCTAAAAATATTGGTTAAAAAAATAGTGATTCAGCAGGGACAAGGGAACAACAAGTGAACTAAAATCAATGGAGAGAAGGGTGTAGGATGCCTTGTGGGGCTTAATCAAGGGCAATGTAGCAGCAAGGAATTACTAAACCCGAATGAAGACTAATCATGATGATGGGACCAGAGGAAAGTAAAAGGAAATAGAGGAAAGAAGCACGAGGTAAAGGACATTTATAGAGGTCTAAATACAGGCATGTATACATGTAAATATATTTATATACAATGAGAGGGGACTAGATCTATGTACTTATAGCTATATGTTAAGAATTAAGCTAGCAGATGGGCATTGGACCTCAACTCAAGTACTCCTCAACACAAGAACACTTTGTTTTACACTCTGTGATACTCACCTTCCTAACATGGTCACTGAAGACAAAGTAGGAGTATCAGCAAAAGTGGTGAAGAAAGCTGATGGTGCCTGGCTATCTAAAGATATAGCATCTGGGGTCTTAAAGGCTTGAAGATAAACAAGTGGCCATCGAGCTAGGAAGCAACAAAGCCCACATGGAAGAAGCACATCAGCCTGTGTGATCATTAGGTGTCCATAGCATAAGGTATCAGGCATCTAAGACCCAGAACAAAATCATACCCAATGTGAATTGGGGGAAGGGTGTGGAGTGGAGACCCAAAGCCCATCAGTAGACAATTGGACATCCCCTCACAGAAGGGTCACAAGGAAGAGATGAACCAGTCAGGGTTCAGTATAACACCAATGAAACACACAACTTTCCTCTAGTTCTTTGGTATTTCCTTTCCCCCACTATCATGACCTCAGTTCTACCTTACAAATCGGATTAGACCAGAACATGCAAACTTCTACAGATAAGAGCCCACAACACAGGGAATCCAGGATAGATCAAACTCTCAGGGCCAACAATGAGGATAGAGATACCTGTAGGATAAGGGGAAAGTGGGGGGAGAGAGGGGGACTCAATCACAAGGATCAACATATAACCCCCTCCCAGGAGGACAAACAACAGCAAAGTGGGTAAAGGGTGACAGAGGATGATTTAAGATATGAAAACAATAATCTATAACTTAACAAGGGTTCATGAGGCAGAGCAGGCGGGGAGGGAAGGGAAAAATTAGAAACTGATATAAAGGGCTCAAGTAGAAAGAAAATTCTTGGAAAATTATGATGGCAGCATATGAACAAATGTGCTTGACACAATGGATGACTGTATGGATTGTGATGATGTTTAGAGCCCCAATAAAATGATATCTCTTCTCTCTCTCTCTCTCTCTCTCTCTCTATATATATATATATATATATATTCACCGAGTCATGCATTTTATACATCTATACGAGGTGAGTGAGCAACGGAATTATACAAAAATGGGTATTTTGGATGGTGTAAGATGTGACAAAAAAAATGTTCCTTGTGGGGGCAGAGGGAGGTGATAAAGGGGAACCGATATCAAGGAGTTCAAGAAGCAAGAAATGTTTTGAAACTGATGGTGGTAACAATTGTACAATACTGCTGACGTGAATGAACTATGGAATATTATGGTATCTGTAAGAGCTCCCAATAAAATGATTTTAAAAATCACAATTGTTAATAACACTGATCTCATTAGAAAAAATCAGTCCTGGGAAGCTGTCAAGTTCAGAGTGATAGATACATGTTTTCTAAAATTCTCATTTTCATTTGAAAATTTGTCATTGGCAACAATACCGTCACTTGGTTTTCGTTAAGTAACAGTTTTATTTTTTCAAAAGAGAGAATGCCCCGAAAAGTCTGCATAACCAACAACAGTTTGTTTCCCAATTGTTTTTGTAAATAAAAATGGGGTTCCATGAAAAAAAGCTTGCAACTCAACTGCAACGCCAAAGTATGATGAGATGTCCACGGCACGTGTTTAGTCCATCAAGGACATCCGTAAGGGAGACCGTCTTCTCCCCTGCGCACAGTGGTGAACACCAACGTTAAAGAATTTTGTACCATTGTCTTGATTTGTGGGAAGGTGCCTTACTCCTGGGAAAGAGGAAGGAGGAACAAGAATGGAGAGAGAAAGGGAGGTATTTCACATTAGCTTCTCTAGTCGGCATTTCAGCGTAAACATTTTCCCTATCAGAACTTGTTGGAGTGGGGAAAGGCTAAGAATGGTTTTAGAAGTCATACCAAGAAAAGGTACGTACTATACACACACATGCATACAGAATTGCTTCTGTGCGTCATACAGCTGATTCTGACTCGTGTTGTTAGGAGAAGACAAGTGGATGCCCAGGCACAATCACCCTCTGCGACAGAGTAGAACTGCCCCACAGGCGTTCTTAAGTTGCAGCAGCTACAGGAGCAGATTGATAGCTCTTTGCCCCCATGGACGCCCTTGTGAAAAGGTCACCAAAGGACAGAGGTTCAAACCCGCCCAGTGATCCTGTGGCAAAAAGACCTGATGGTCATGCTTTTTTTAACTTTCTATTGTGCAGTAGGTAGGGGTTTACATTTCAGATTATTTATTTTACATTTAACAACTTCCACAATGTGTCAAACCTCTCAGTAGTTTGCCTTGTCTCCCCTTCTCCCTGTTTTTACTCTTGTTTAGGACATTATTCGCTGCCCGCCCCCACCATTCACCTAGTTCACATCTGTGTACCCTCTAGCTAATTGTTTCCCCTGCCTCCCCCTTTTCTCCTACCCCCGCTAACCATGCACATCTATCTCCTTCAGTATGAAAAGCTTGATCTTGATTTTCTCTTTTGTGATGTTTTATGGTCAACTAACTTGACTTCGCATAATATCCTGAATATCTATCCATATTATGAGGTATTTCACAGTTTCACCATTATGAAACTTTATCTTTAGTGATGCACAGTATTCCATTATGGGCATGTACCAAAGTTTATCTATTCTACATATACTTCTTTAACATACAAGTGTGCTTAATACAATTGAAGGACGCATTGTCATAAGATTTGTAAGAGCCCTCAATGCAATTATTAATAAAAAATAAAATTAATTACAAAATCTTTTCATTGTGAATTGGGTTCAGGTTTACAGAGCAAATCAGTTTTCCATTCAACAATTCATATACATTCTGCTTCATATCAATGATTGCAATCCGCTCAATGTAACCTCACTTATTCCACTTTTTCTGTGTGTTTCCAGTTATGGTAACATTCTTCTGTATTTCTGAATCCTTTCTACATTCTCAATTTTATCCTTGCACAAATAGTGCTCTTTTGATCTCAAATGGTTGATTATTCTAAGCAGAGTAAACCTTCCTTGTGTTATTGTTCATCTTATTGACCTAATTACTGTTTGGGTGAAAACTGAGCCACAGGTGTGTTCAGGTCCAGGTCTGAAGGGTGACTCAGCGTCTTAGTCTTAGGGATTCCACCTGTCTCTATTTGGCTCGTAAGCCTGATCTAAAAAGCGATTTTGTGTTTTGTTCCACACTTTTTCTCCCACTCTCACTAGACCAGTTGGTAGTGATAACTAGGTACTTTCTATTCTTCTAGTCTCAGGTCCATGAAGGCTGATGTATGCATAGTTCATTAGTCCTTTGTTTCCACAGAAATTTTTATTCGTTTCAATGTTCATTGCTATGCATGCAGAGAGACTAGTAGTTGGACCTTGGATGGCTGCTCCTAAGCCGTTAAGACCTCAGTTGTTACTCAACACAGTAGGACATGGAACATTGTCTTTGTGGATTACTTTATACTTTTTGACCTTGGTGTCTTCAGGGAATAAAGTCCTGAGTCTGCAAGCCCAGCAATTCCTTTTCTTAAGGTGTCTGGTTATAGCTAAGACATTTTCATTCCTTTGCCCTTGTATGCACTATACTATATTCATGGGTATGTTCACAGTCTAAATACATATGTAGAAATATCCTGTCAACCCTATATATTTTTTCAGATATAGTACTGTTCTCACACCTGTTCAACTTGCATACGTTATCTACATATCAACTCAGATTAGTGTTACTATTAGTGCAGGATTCCAATACAATTTTTTGCATGACAAAAATACCATGAAATCATGAGATAAATATTTACCACATATGTCACACAGGACTATCTTTTTAATATATAAAGACTTCTGATACAAGGGCATATGTATAGAAATAAGAATGATTCTTTAACATGAAAAGATGCTCAAACTCAGTTTCATGAGTACAACTTAGTTAAAATGAGAAACGGTTTCACACTTAGTTAACAAAATCCTTACTGTATTCTGGTGGCAGGACTATAAAGAAAAGGATATTTTGAGGTACTACAGAAGAGAGAAATATGTATGTGTGTGTATATTTGCATATATATATGAGATACAACATAAGAAATAGTCTACAGAGCAATACAAATGGCTCAGTGCAACTCACTTCCATGAGACAGTTAATACACTGGCAGTCCTTCAACTCACAAGGGCTGTTGGGTGCCAGTCAAGGAAGCAGACAGCTGAGCAATCAAGCCAGGCAATCCAGCCACATGCAGCAAAGAGTAGGGCAGGTCACGCAGGACCAGTCAGCCAGACGACAGGGTCTGACAGTCCCCAACTCAAGTGATGTATACACCAGCAGTGTGGTGAAGCAGGTCTTGAAGGAACCACAAACTATAGCAACACAGTCCACGGGTTGGGTGTCCCTCAGGTAGTGTAGTTCGCAAGTTGAGGCAGAGAACCAGCTACAGCAGCTGCACACTGGTCCGATCATCAAAGAACAAGGGACAGAAAGGCATTTATCTCCCTGCCCTTCAATTCAACTGCAGCCTCATTAGTCTCACATGTGTTTATTGGCCAGGTTGGCACAATAAACCTACCTATCACACTATGGATGATAATTTGGAAATATTTGTTGAAATGTAAAATTACCCTTTCATCTAACAACTCACTTTTAGGAATATTTCCTATTGAGGGATTTGCACATGCAACATCACGATAAAGAGAGAAAAAACTGAAGTTTTCAAGGATTTCACTTCATTTGGATCCACAATTAAGGCTCATGGAAGCAGCAGTCAAGAAATGTGCTCCACTTAATTCAAGCATCACCCCATGAATAATTAGTTCTTATGACATGGCCCTGTTTGGTGCCGGACCTCATAAAGAATCACTGAAGATTTGGGTGCTATAGCAAAGTGTGGTGAAGAAACTAGATTGTGCCAGCTCTCAGAAAGAATAGCCTGGGGTCTTAAAGGCTTGTTTCCAAACAAGCAGCCATCAAAGTGAAGCATCAATTAAGTCCATATGGAAGAAGCATACCAGCCCGTGTGATCCAAGGATTATGAGTAATACAAGCTAAATTTAAATGAGGGAATGGCATCAGAGCTTAAATTATGAACATCTGTTTTGCAGAAAGCAAGCCTTGTGGATGACAGTGTAAGCCCAAAATCCATTTGCAGGGTCCACATATGAATTAAGTCTCCACTAATCTCCTCTGATCATAGTTGTGGGATGTGAACATCACTCTTATTCACAGATAGAGAACACTGTAAAGCCAATTATTACAGATGTAGTTAGGATAAAATGCAATATATCATTTGATCTCTACTTTGACTCATTTAAAGCTCTTTCGATAAAAAAAAAATGAAGAGGCAATACCATGGATTAAGCCCTTGGTGAATTTCCTCTGACCATGGACCAGGGATGTAAATAGTTTGCTAACATGTGGAATGAATTGGAAACTGGATTATTGCAGATGTACTTAAGTTAACATTTAATGCCCTATCATTTGATCCCCTTTATTATCTATGTAAATTTGTTATAGTTTTTAATATTTTCGGCTTTCTCTTTGATTTAGGTATTATCTGTTTTACTTTGTTATTCTTGTTGTTTGATTGTTTTTACATGGTTTCATGTATATGAAAACCAAGATAGGTAAATTGATAGAGACAGTAACTGGATTAATGATTCCTTGGGGGTGTGGTAGGGGAAGTTTGGCAGAAATGGGGCAGCTAAAAGTGATAAGTACACGAATTAAGAAAATGTCTAAAATTGATTGTGGTGATGATTGTACAACTCTTCTTGATGTGACCAAGCTATGGAATTGTATGATATGTGAATTATATGTCAATAAAACTGTTGGGGGGGGGGAGAAGAAATGTGTTGCCCCAAACCATTTAACAGCGTTGAAATCAAAGGTGTCACTTTGAGGACTAATGTCTGTGACTCATGGTACTTTCTGTCACCTTACATGCATGTGAAAGCTGAACAATGAGTAAGGGATACCAGAGGTGGATTGATGCCTTTGAATGACAACATTGGTGAAAAATATTGCGTATACCATGGACACCAGAAGAACAAACAAATCTGACTTAGAAGAAGTACAGCCAGAATGCTCCTTGGAAGCAAGAGTTAGGAGACTTTGCCTAACATTCTTTGACTATGTTATCATGGGGACTAGTCCCTCCAGAGGGACATCATCTAGAGTCAATTAAAAATAGGAAGACCCTCAATGAGAATGATTGATACAGTGGCTGCAACCATTGGGTCAAGGATGGTGAAGATGGGAAGGCCTGGGCAATGTTTTGGTCTGTCTCGCACAGGGTCGACTCAGAAATGGCTCGATTGCACAACGATTTGTTGAAGGGTCAGTGGTAATAAGGCATATTGGGACCAAGTCTTGTTATACATCTCCGTATATTTTATTTTGAAATGCTTTAAATTATCAATATATTACCCCTTACAATTTTTAAATGATTTAAAACCAATCTATACCACCTGGAAATGACTAAATTCCTCTCTAAGGTACCATGATGGAAAATGAAAAGAAAAAGAATTCATATAATTTCTGATGTGAAGAACTGGAATCATATACCAAATAGTGTTTATTTTCAGTAGTCACCTAATATAGTTTGAAGGATTGAAACAAATGACGACACTGCTTTACAATGGGATAGACTATATGATAATGTTTTACCACTAAACTACTGCCATTGAAGTGATCAGTTTATAGCAACACTATGTATACAGAAGAGGGAAATAAACTCTCATCCCCCCTTTCTTTCATCCTTCCCCCCTCCCCATTACTTTCTTTTTATTTTCATAAACATCAGCTTCCACTAGCCCACCTTGAAGAAGATTATGGTCGACGGAGAAATAACTCAATGTGAATGGAAAAGTATCCCGATGAGAGCCTAGTGGTTCAGGATTAAGCTTAGTATCCTTTCTAAAAATAAAACAAAAAATGTATATAATACCATATTAAATGAAGGGAGAAGTGCAGAGTGGAGACCCAAGGCCCAAGTGTCGGCCAATGGAGATCCCCTCATAGAGGGGTTTAGGAGAGGAGATGGGTTAATTAGGGTGCGAGGTAGTACCGATGAAGAACACAGCTTTCCCCCAGATCCTGGATGCTTCCTCCCCCCAACTACCATGATCTGAATTCTACCTTGCAGGGCTGGATAGGGCAGAGGCTGTACACTGGTACATATGAGGGCTGGAGACACAGGGAATCTAGGGTGGATGATACCTTCAGGACCAAGGGTGTGAGGGGCGATGCTGGGAGAGTGGAGGGTGAGTGGGTTAGAAAGGGGGAACTGATTACAAGGATCCACATGTGACCTCTTCCCTGAGAGGGACAGCAGAGAAGGGGGGGGAGTGGAGACTCCGGATAGGGCAAGATATGACAAAATAACGATGTATAAATTACCAAGGGCACATGAAGGAGGGGGGAGAGGGGAGGGAGGGGGAAAAAATAGGACCTGATGCAAAGGGCTTAAGTGGAGAGCAAATGCTTTGAGAATGATTGGGGCAGGGAATGTATGGATGTGCTTTATACAATTGATGTATGTATATGTATGGATTGTGATAAGAGTTGTATGAGCCCCTAATAAAATGTAAAAAAAGAAAAGAAGAGAAAAAAATGATTAGGGCAAAGAATGTACAGATGTGCTTTATACAATTGATGTATGTGTATGTATGGACTGTGATAAGAGTTGTATGAGCCCCTAATAAATTGTTTAAAAAAATTTTAAAAAAATAAAACAAAAACACAGTGAATTAGGTGAAGGTGTACAAAGCAGATCTCCTGCTTTACATCCAACAGATCATACACATTTTGTTTCAACCCACTCATTGTATGACTGAACCATCATTTACTCCACTGTCTTCCCGTATTTCCTGTTTCATCCTTATTTCTTTCTATTTAATAGGTACTCTTAAGAACCCCATATTATATGTCTCTGCACATTGTCCTTAGATAAATGCTGCCTCTTTGATCTTAAATGTTAGATCATTTAATCATATAATCTGAAGGAGGGACTAGTATCAGAGCCTAAATTGTGAGAATCAGGTTTACAATAAGATCTACACAGGAAGTTAGTCTTCAGTGGTTTCCCTCCATCGCCAACAGAGGGATGGGAGGAAAGTGGTTACTCAGATAGTGCATCAGAGAGATTATTCCAGAAAATCAAAATGATAGACCTGACTTGAATTGCTAAGACCTTGTCAGTTGATTCCCCCTCTGATTCATGGTAGGCCTGATCTGGTTTCCAATGTGTTCTGTATTTTTTAATTATTATATTTGTTCATATTGGGGTTTATCTCAGATGTGTTATGTCATGGGGAAATCATCACCCTCTTGGATTTTTGTCATATGATTTTTGTTTGTTTTACAATATATGAAACCCAGGACTGATGAATCTACATGGACGGCAAGGAGAATAGGTTTTCTTGGGGATACAGCAGTGGGGTCCAGGAGTTCGGAAAGGAAAAGGTGATTGTGGTAGCAATTGTATGATACTGCTTGATGTGAATGAACTATGGAATGATAGGATATTTTTATTAACTCTCAATAAAATGGTTTTGAAAAACAAACAAAACACTGCCATCAAGTTGATTCCAGGTCAGATTGACACTAAAGGACTAAGTAAAACTGCTCCGAGGGCTTCCAAGACTTGACATTTTATGGGAGCAGACGATCTCATCTTTCTCCCAAGGAGCAGCGAGTGAGTTTGAATCTCAGACTTACAGCTAGCAGTTCAATGCTTACCCTATGCCCCTGCCACGCTCCGGACACATGTAAAGCAGGGCTCGTCTTACATTGTGGGGTCACCATGAAGAATTGGCAGGAACCTTGTTCGTTTCTCCCTTATTCTACCCCAAATAAATTGAAAGCTGGAATATTTATTTTAAACTATCTGTCTACCTCTCGACAGAATCTAGGTTTCCGAAGCTAGGGTAAGGTATGGAGTTTGAGATTTTATACTTGTTTCTTGAATATGGATACTTTCCCATAAGTGCTTAGTGCCCAGTAATAAAAAATATTTAATACATGTGTTTAATAACTAAATATTATATATCCCATTGTTTTATCAAATAAATGTTTATGAATCATTATATATGATATAAATGATGGCTATAAATTCTTCTATAGACATTGTAATTCGCTTTATTTTTCTCTTACCATGATTTTACTAAAATATATCAGAAACTGAGTTCAGAATACATTGATGTAGTGTCAGCTTTCTGACATATACTTGGGAAACAGAGCAAAGATACAATTCAGTTTGTTTGATGAAGCATTTCATAGTTTTACATATGCACTTATGTGCATATGCATAAAAAGAAATCATTTACCACCTTAAAAAAGTTTCATTGAATAAAATATCAGATTTCCATAAAAATAAGTATCTATGAATAGCATTATTTCAGGAGTTCATTTTGATTTATGTCTTTGTTTTTAAATTATTACCTACTTTTCAAAGTAAAAATGTTTGTCCTATTGAGTCAACCTTCTCCACTCACTGCCATTGAGTTAATTAATGCTGACTCACAGTGAGTCCCTGGAGGCTTCTGAGACTGGAAGTGTTTACGGGGAGTAGAAAGCTGTGTCTGGTGGTTTTGAACTGCCGACCACGCAGATCTCAACCTAACACTAAAGCACTGCACCGCCTTAATAACGAATAAAATCAAGGTTAATAATTTCTTAAATTTACTCCACCTGAGATAAAGTTACTTCATTTTTATTTTGAATTAAATTTCTTTTTCCTTTTCTTTCTTTTTTAAAAGTAGGAGGTACTCTCCATTATATCTAGAATAAAAATAAGAACGGACTTTCATGGGGCAGGATTCATTTTTATCTTTAAAATGCTCTTACACTGAGGTTTCTGGGGTGGCATCCTTCAAACTTGGTGTCACTTCTCTGGCTTCACATACGCTTGGAATGAGAATTCCTTCGCAGTGACTGCCTCCCATTCATACATGGGAGGAGTGGGAACCCAGCTATGGAGCAGTCCGTCAAAGGTTTTTTTTCTTTCCCTTCATTATTAACAGAGAAGTTATATTGTCTGCCTCCCTAAAAATGTTGATGGAAAACTTGTGACTCGGCATCTGGAATTCATCTCTGAGCGTTCATACACATCAAACTATTGAATAGGTCACAGACATTTTAGTCCCCAACCCAGTTTTGAGGTCGGAGCTATAATAACTCCAACAGATCCTCAGGGGGGAGGGGGAATACAAAATGGTTTTGCCTGAGAAATGTTGGATGCTGTTAGAAGTTGCTACTTAACAATAGGACTTATTCCTTAATTTCTAAAAGGGAAATTAAACCCTCACCTAATCAAATCCTTACCTAGGAGGAGAAGTAGTGTTTTATTTCTTAATATTAAGAATGTTTAGCCGTTTTAGTAGGAAGGTCTCAATACCAATTTTGAATTTATTTTGTCTAAAATTTAAAGTAAAGGCGGCAGATATCGTTCCAGTGCAATTCCTAACACAGCTGGAATGTCTGCCCTGGATCCTCTATCCCAGCGGCTCGTAGGCAGTGAGTCGTGAGTCATGATCCAGTTTTAACCATCTGCGGTGAAATAGGAATATGAGGGCAACATGGGGAGGGTTTTTTTTTTCCTGTTACATTGATTCAGTTTGAATTAAAATCATCCTCTATATTGAGATTATGCCATTTCCTGATTTTCAATGCTGGAATGAAAATCTCTTTATTATATAATCATGGGGACTGATGTTCTGAATACTTTTTTCCGCCTCAAAAATGGCTGTTGCTTTTCGGCAGGTCTCCTCAGTTCTGAGGAAAATGGAAAGGCTGGCATTGTTTTTCATATTATGTCAAAATAGATCAAAAGAAGCTCAGAAATTAGTGCAAAGATAGACTTAAGTTACCTAACATTTCACTTTTTATGAGGTATTGAGACATTTGCTCCAAATGAACAATGAACTAGAAGTCTAATATATTTACAGGACATTAAATAATCAATCTATTCATTCAGAAAGGTCATTAAATGTAAGGTAGGATGAATCCAAAAGGGAGTAAAAAACGGTATGAAAACAGACTCTGGCCTAAGATGCATGTGCTAAGGTAGTAGCTCACACACTGACAGGCCACACTTGCTCTCACCATGGAGCTCTTTTATGGGCTTTGTTTAAGAAATGGGATTTTACCAATAATGTCATAGCGATACCAGGAGAGTGGAAGGAAGGTAGAGTAGAAAGGGGGAACCAATCACAAGGATCTACATATAACTCCCTCCCTGGGGGACAGACAACAGAAGAGTTGGTGAAGGGAGACGCCAAACAGTGTAAGATATAACAAAATAAATAATCATTTAAAAATTAACAAGGGTTTGTGAGGGAGGGGGACAGGGAGTGGAAAAATTAGGAGCTGATACCAAGGGCTCAAGTAGACAGTAAATGTTCTGAGAATGATGATGGCAACAAATGTACAAAAGTGCTTGACACAATGGATGGATGCATGGTTTGTGATAAGAGTTCTATGAGCCCCCAATAAAATGATTTTTTTTAAAACAGGGATTTTATGTTTAATCAAATATAGCTAAGGTTAAAGATAGGAGACTTAAAATTTTGCAATTTGATGAATTAGGATTGATTCATAAAGTCCCCATGGATCGCTGTAAGGAGGCTTGGTGATGCGATCAGGTAAGTGTTGGATTACTATCCGCAAGGTCAGTAGTTCAGGCTCACTAACTGTAAGAAATAGATGACACTGTCTGCTCCCATAAAGATTTCCAGCCTTGGAAAACTTAAGGCACAGTCGGAGTCAGAAGCAATTTAATGGCAGTGTTTCTCTTCTTGCTTTCTTAAATGGCTCATTCCAATCTAATCTATAATTAATGGAAACATTTCCTTTGGGCTGCCTTTAGTCAGGCAAACTTGAAGGCTGCTAACACCAAGAAACATTAATGAAACCTGGTCGACAAAATCTGTGCTTTGTTCGCTGCTTTGGTCTGAGTAGCTGCTTCATAAATATTTGGAGAATGAAAAACATGAAAGGAGAAAAGAAGGTGGCTGCTGGCTTAGCAGCAGTGGAGAATGAGCAGAAAATAAGATGAATTTTAAGAATAGCCAACATGTTTTTTAAAGGCCTTCTTAATTTCTTTTGAATTATAAATCAATCATCTTACTGGGACTTCTACAGAACTCTCTGTTATTTTTTTTTCTCTTACAGCTCTTATAACAATCCATACATCAAATGTATCAAGCACATTTGTACATATGTTGCCTTCATCATTTAAAAAATATTTTCTTAGTATCCCTCCCTCCTCCACCCTCCAACTCTCACAGACCCCTGATAAATGATATATTATTATTTAAACATTTTATTAGGTGCTCATACAACTCTTATGACAATCCACACATATACATACATCAATCGTATAAAGCACATCTGTACATTCTTTGCCCTAATCATTTTCTTTTTTTTCTTTTCTTTTTTTACATTATATTAGGGGCTCATACAACTCTTATCACAATCCACACATATACATACATCAATCGTATAAAGCACACCCATACATTCCCTGCCCTAATCACTCTCAAAGCATTTGCTCTCCACCTAAGCCCTCTGTATCAGGTCCTCTTTTTTCCCCTCCCTCCCTGCTCCCCCCTCATTATTATTATTTTCATAGCTTACACTGCCCGCTGTCTCCGTTCATCCTTGCTATTGTTGTTCATCTTCCTGGGTGGCTGGCATTTATATGTCATTGTAGTTGGTCCCCCCTTTCTCCCCCATCTCCCCCCTACCTTCCCCCTACCCTTATGGCATCACTACTCCCACTGCCTTTCTGAGGGGTTTATCTGTCCTGGATTCCATGTGTTGAGAGGTCTTCTCTGTAGCAGTACATGCTCTGGTCTAGATAGATTTGTAAGGTAGAACTGGGGTCGTGATAGTGGGGAGTAGGAAGCATTAAAGAACTAGAGGAATGTTGTATATTCTGTCAGTGCTGTGCCACACCCTGTCTGTCTTTTCTTTCCTTATGACCCTTTTGTGAAGGAATGTCCAATTATCTATTGATGGGCTTTAGGTCACCACTCCAAGTCCCCATCATTTGCATAGATATATTTGTTTGTTTGGGGTCTTTTGATACCTAATACCTTATCCCATTGGTACCTCATGATCACACAGGCTGGTGTGCTCTACCACGTGGGCTTTGTTACTTCCCTGCTAGATGGTCCCTTGGTTACCTTCAAGCCGTTAAGACCCCAGATGCTGTATCTTTTAATAGCTGAGCACCATCAGCTTTCTTCAGTACATTTGCTTATGCACCCATTTGGACTCACAGTGATTGTGACGGGAAGGTGAGCATCACAGAATGCTGGGTTATTAGAACAAAGTGTTCTTGCATTTAGGGAGTACTTGAGTAGAGGTCCAATGCCCATCTGCTACCTTAATGCTTAACATTTAAATATGTGTACATAGACCTATATCCCTATAGCTATATATTAATGTATTTACATATGTGTATGCCTAAATTTATGCCTCTATAAATGTTTGTTTCCTCCTAGTTCTTTCCTCTATTTCTTTTTAACTTCAAAAGGTAATTTTTCATCTAGGTAATATAATCTTATTGATTGTACTGATCATCAATGACAAATACAGCACACACTTGAAAAGGTTTTGTATTGACCATCAATAACTCTGTTGCCATTTATATGATAAATTGATGATGTACAATTATGGTTATTGTCTTAAATTCTTTAGGATTTCCAAAACCTTAGTAAAATTTTTTCCACATGGAAAAAATTTCACTCAAAGTTACATACTTATGGATCTAAAATAATGGTCAATTCTTTAAAATCACCAAATAATAGAGTTTGAAAATTATTCCAAAGATAATATATTATCCTGTGTATAGAATTAATCCTTCATTATCTTATTGGTCCAGTGGCTGCATCACATTAGGCCTGCTTTCAGATTGCTTACAAGAATCTATCCAAAGAGATTGCTTCTAGTAATCTAACAAATACATTTGACTCGATGAACACTGATAACTGAAGGTTAGATGAGCTGTGGCATTCAATCAAGGGCATCACACATGAAGAAACCAAGAAGCCATCACACGAAATGAGTCAGAAGGGACTCTTCAACTTGCTCTTGAATGAAGACTAGCTAAAGTGAAAGGAAGAAATGATGAGGTAATCAAATGATGAACGGAAGATCTCAAGGGATCATTTGAGAAGACAAATATAATGAAATGCGCAAAGACCAGAAACTATAAAACCCATTTTCTGTTTATGCCCATTGTAAAGAAAGACGATCCAACAGAATGTGGAAGTTATCTTTAATATTATATGCAAGTAAAACTTTGTCAAAGATAATTTAAAAATGATTGCAGCAATATATTGGCAGGGAATTGCTGGAAATGTAAGCCAAATTCAGAAAAGGACTTAGAATGAGGTATATCATTGTTTGTATCAGATGGATCTTAATTGAAATTAGAAAATACCCAGAAGATGTTTGCTTGTGTTTTTTATGATATAAAATATTTCATTAATACGATCATGGTAGTATACTTTTATGAACTCTCTGGTATTCTTTTTCCCCCAGCAGTTATATTTGCAAGTAATTTACATATCACATAATTCAATAGTCCAATCACTCAATCATATCATGGAGAATTGTACAATCAACCCAACCCCACATCAATTTGAGAACATTCCCCCTTTCCCATGGCCATTAAGATGATTCATGCAATAACAGCTCATTCTAGTGCTTCTCTTTACTCTCATCTCCATTAGTTACTCTTGACATCACTTTTCCCTCCCTATCCTGTATTCCCTCTCACCTTGTATCCATCATTATCATTGTTCCTCTACTCCTCTTGTGCTCCACAGCTGGGAGACCCAACAGAAAACAAGACAAAACAAAACCATGCTAAGCTGATCAGGATAAAAACATAACAGTACACAGACAAAAGGGCTAATACTGCATAAGAAGGAAAAGACCTCCAACAATAACCAAAAAAAAAAAACAGGGAAGAAATTTCTGTCATGGAACCAGTCAGAGATACTTGCCTCCAGAACAAATTCAGGTCATGGCTATAGGGTGGTCAACTAGCCAAGTGATTCAGCATAATCAAGATTGTAACCGTCACTGCCTGATAGTAAGGCTGATTTGGCCTCTTGCCTGTGTCTAGAGTGGATGTGTCCGTGGCTCAGTCTGACCAGATACTCGGCAGATGGGGTTTGGGAGGCCCACTGTCCCCCATAATCCCTCCACAATTGGATGTTCATAATTTTTTCTCTTATGCTTTTCTCCTCTCCATAATCGAGATTTGTAATTGTCATCTTTGGATCACACAAGCTGATGCGCTTCTTCCATGCGGACTTAGTTGAGTCCTCGCCTAGATGGCTGCTTGTGTGACTACAAGCCTTTAAGACCTCAGATACATTCTAATTGATAGCCTGGCACCATCTGGTTTCTTCACCATACTTTGCTGTAGCACCTTTATCGTCAGTGATCATTTCATGAAGGGGAGTATGTAGCAGGGCCATGATGTAAGAACTAAGTGTTCTTACGTTGGAGCTAGGATTTAGACTGATCCCCAAACCCATTCCTGGGTTTATACTTTAAAATTGTTGGGTTTTTTTGCTGTAACTTTAAAGCCAATACATATGACATAATCTTCCATAATTTAATCATTACTTGTTTCAGTGAGTATGCAAAGGTATGTGACTGTGTAGATCATAACAATTTGTAGATAACTTTGAGAAGGATGGGGATTCCAGGAACAAGAGGCAAAACGAAAGAACAGGGGATTCTGTATGGTTTAAAACCAGGAAGGGTAATAAAATAAAATAAAATCAGGAAAGGCGTATGTCAGGGTTGTCTCCTTACACTGTACTTAATCTGAATGCTGGGCGAATGCGAGAAACTGGACTACAGGAAGAAGCACAGAGAATTAGGATCCGAGGAAGACTGAGTGACAGCCTGCAAGAGGCAAAGGACTCCACCTTGCTTGATGCAGGTGAAGAAGACGGGAATGACGGCGGCCTTCAGTATGTATTACACCTCTACATAAAGAAACCGAAAATCCTCAGAACACGGCCAAGAAGCAGCAGAGAAAAGGCGGACGTTGTCAAGGATTTCACTTTACTTGGATCCACAATTAGTGCCCATGGAAGTAGCAGCTGAGAGATCAAATCTTACATCGCACTGGGCCAATTTGCTGCAAACTCTCTCTTTAAAGCGTTTAAGAGCAAAGTTTTCACTTTGAAGTTGAAGATGCACCTAACTCAAGGCTTGGCATCTTTCCGTTGCCTTATATGCCTGTAAAAGATGGACAAGGTAGAGCAGAGAAGACTTGATTTGGTGGCAAAGAAGATTGGATCTGCCATCGACTGCCGAACAATGGACTAATCTGTCCTGGGGGACATACAGCTGGGATATTCCGTAGAAGGACGATGAGACCTCATCTCGGGTCCTTGGACCACGTTGTCTGGAGGGACCAGTGCCCGGAGAGGGACTTAGTGCTTGGTAAAGTAGAAGGATGCTGGAAAAGAGCAAGTCCCTCAGTGAGATAGATTGGCCCAGTGGCTGTGACAATGGGCTCAGCCACATCAACACTGGTGAGGATGGTGCAGGACCGGCAGTGTGTCATTCTGTTGTACAAAGAGTTGCTAGAAGTGGCAACTGACAGGACAACATTTAACAGCAACATCCAAAGCAAACAGTTTGTTATCTTTTCATAATTGTTATTTAAAAAATAGCAAAACATCTGAAAAGATTAAGTATGGATAAGATTGGTCTTTTAAAATATGACTAAATAGTCAATTTAGATTAATTTTTCTTCATCCCCACCCACTGCTACTGTGTTGCTTCAGACTCATATTGTCCCTACAGGAGAGAGTAGACCTTCTCCTTAAGACATACAGGACTTTAAGACATTTTTAAAATACATCATTTTATCAGGGGCTCTTACAGCTCTTATAACAATCCACACATCCATTGTATCAAGCACATTTGTACCTATGTTGCCATCATCATTTCCAAAACACTTTCTATTTCAACCCTTGGTACCAGCTGCTCTTCCCCCCCTCCCTTCTTACCCTCCCCCCCATCGTTAACCCTCAATACTTTATAAATTATTTTATTTTCATATTTTACACCATCCGCTAAGACATAGAGGGCTTAATTTCCTCATCTTCCAATAGAAATTCGACTCCTTGAGCTATTGCCCGGGAAGCACCATGACATTTTTGATGATTCAACCCTCCAATGTACAAAGACATGTATATGCAGATGTATTTATTATACAACTATGATAAAAAGACAAGATAGGACCGCTCAGGGTTTTGTTTGTTTAGTGCGTGGGAAATAATTTTCCCATAAATGTGCTTTCACAAGTTCATTTGATGTTTGTGTATTTATGTTTCTCCCTTGGTCTCACCGCAAGAGGTATAGCTCTCAATAATTATTTCTATTGTGGGAGTTAGACATTTGAAAGTGTGTGGTCTTGCAAACCATGAGGCAGAGCGGGATTCTTTAAAGCTCAAAGTTCGCGATGTACAGTCGCTTCAGCTCCTCCCCTCTCTATTTGGGTAGCAGAAGACCTGCGGGGTCCTGCTTCCTTTTCTGTCTCATGAAAAGTTCTGGGAAAACACTTAGAACCCAATCTCTGAGTCATCATTTTGTTTCCTTGGAGGGTTATTGCTTGTGCCATGAATGCATAAATATGCACATCCAGTAGTTGTGACCAAAGCCATGGAAGCAAAGATGGAAATTCTCCATTAAACGATCCATGTGGCAGCCACTTTAGCTCTTGCCCATGTTCTCGGTGCCCTATGTGTGATGGCAAGGTTCTTCCGTCTTTGCAGGGCCGGTGTTCTCCAGGCAGGAGGTCTCACTGTTGTCTCCTTGTGATTTACCCTCAGTTGAATGAAATATGCTTTAACCATTTATACCTGTTCTTTAGTCTCTGATGTGCGGGTACTCTCCTCCCCAGATTCTGCATGTCTCATGTTGGAGAACATCTTACTTCTGAGATAGAATGTGTTTCCTGGGGGATGGAAGCACTTGAGGATGGACTTACTCTTACCCTATCACCTTTATCCCCTTCCTAGTCCCTCATCACTGCTGCTGTGCTTTCCAATCTGTTCCCTGTATCACTTTTCACCACAGTCTGCTTCGCTACTTGGTGAGGTTTACGGTTATATGCCAACACTCAGATTAATAGACAAGTATGTTCACGAGTTCCTAATAGGGAGTGTGCAATAATTTTATTTTTATTGATCATTTTACTGGGGGCTCTTACAGATAATATAACAATCCATAAATTAACTACAGCAGACTAACTGACACAGATGCCGCCATCGTCATTTTCAAAGCATTTTCTTTTGACTTGAATCCCTTGATGTCAATTTCTCTTTATTCCCTCCCTCCCCCAGCCCACGTGCAATTCTTTTCTCACAAGTTTTAAGCAACTTGTTTCTAGACTCTCTGAAAATAGAGCACACACAACACAAATCGCTTACATCAAGCAAATGGTCATTTAACCCAACCAACAATTGGAGAATCTTAGTAAAAGCCCCCCTGTGTTGTCTGTCTGAGCTGAGGAAGGCGTGAGCATCCTCAAAGAAGATGGGGGCACCAGTGAAGAGGAGACTGTTTCTCCAGCCCTGTCCCTATAATGGGAAAAGATTCAGAGTCTTGGAGACCCACAGGGGCAGCTCTACTCTGTACTATAGGGTTGTGATGAACGAGAACTGACTAGGTAGCAGTGAGTTAGTGATCCCTCCCCAGGAACCTTCTACTAAGACTTGGACCAGGAGCTACTCATGTCCAGAGAGAGAATAAGTAATGTATGTCTTCGGACTTTTTCATGTAAAGTTAAATTATATCCAGCTGTCCCAGCTGTTTGCATTTCCCATTTGAATATTTACTATTTTGCTGAGCTGGGAAAGCAGCTGTTGAGTATTGCATGCATTTAAAAATCATTTTATTAGGGGCTCATATGACTCTTATCACAATCCATACATATATCAATTGTATAAAGCATATTTGTACATTCATTACCCTCATCGTTCTCAAAACATTTGCTCTCCATGTAAGCCCCTGGCATCAGCTCCTCATTTCCCCCTCCCTCCCCGCTACTCCTCCCTCATGAACCCTTGATAATTTATAAATTATTGTTTTGTCATATCTTGCTCTGTCCGACATCTCCCTTCACCCACTTTCCTGTTGTCCGCCCCCCAGGGAGGAGGTTATATGTAGCTCCTTGTAATTGGCTCCCCCTGTCCAGCTGACCCTCCCTCCACCCTCCAGATATCGCCACTCTCACAACTGGTCCTGAAGGACATTTTTTTTAAGGAACTTTTCCCCCCTATGCTTTATAGCTGTAGTATCAGAACTTTCAGGAGGCTAGAGACCATGTCTGACCTTGCTCAGCACTGACTTTCCAGAGTTCAACATACTACTTTGTACTTAGTAGTTGTTCAGTATATAGTTATGGGACTAAGTAATGATCATCACCTTCCAAAATGATCAAAAATTAATGATGTATATGATACAATTGGCACTATGTCAAAGGCAAAGTATGAAATTGCCGTTTTGTTGCATGTACAAATATTGTGCGTTATATCATTAAAGAATTTTGATCATTGATTTACTTAATTTTTCTTAACTTTGTTCGAACCTGAGGGCCTTCACAACGGGATCATTTGTAAGCATTTGTTTTCTCTGTTACAAGGCAAAAGGATGCTTGGATTATAATCTTTCAGCTTTTGGAGCTTTGTGCACATCATTTGTTTTGATCTAACTGACCAATTTCACATACTTCAACATTCAAAACATATAGAATGTTTTCTCTCCTACCTTGACCCTCAGCACCTATTTTTCCTCCTAATCACACTGTCATTTGAGTTGATTCGACTTTTGGTGACTTTATAGGACAGGGTAGAACTGCCCCTGTGGGTTTCTGAGGCTGTATACCTTTACAGGAGCAGAACGACTCATCTTTCTCCCACAGAGGGACTGGTGGGTATGAACTGCTGACCTTGTGGATTGCCATCCCAATATGTAAACCACTATGACCTCAGCGTTCCTCACCCTATTGCTACTAGTTTCATATGTGATTTTCCAAAGATAACTATGCTTTTGAAATTTCACGGTATTTAATGCTACATCTTGTAGAGCGTTCTAGATCAATGCTTATACAGCTTCCTTAATCTCTTTCTAATGCCTTTTTATTCCATGACATGGATCTACCGCAATTTAACAACCCTATTCATGAACATCTAAATTATTTCAAGGATTTTATCCTTAAAAATAATAGCATGAATAACTTCATGTATGTCATTTACAGCTGTGTATGTTATTAGAATAAATTCCTAGATGTGTTACTGCTATATGAAAGTTACATGCATTTATAATTTTGGTAGATAATTTTCATCTGCCTAAAGCATAGATTTCAATAATAAAAATTATTAGTTTGAACAAAATACTTTATAAGTTTACCTTTTTATATGTAGTGGTCATATTCTACAACATTGAGTCCTAAAATCCTCAGAATTAATAATTGGCCATATCAGTAGAGTAATTTTAAAAGTGTTCAGTGTTCTATCTGTCAAGTATCCAGAAGTCACCATCCTGAAGTTATTAGGGTAATTTCTCAAAATTATTGATGTTATTTCTATTCAGTTTTGGGTTGGGGGAGAGGGGGACACACAATAATGAGTTGCTAGTATTCATATCTTGGTAAATGTTAAAATGCCTCCTCAATACTTTCCTTTTTTCTTGGGTACACTCCTTTCTTATCTACTGAAAGACTGACTGGAAAAATCATGGCATTTTCACTGTTATAACTGGTGGGACATTTAAGTTACATAGTATATTGATATTATTATGGAGAGAGAGAGTAGAGGAGAAGAGAGGAGAGGAGAGGAGAGACTGGCTGACTTAACACTTCATAATTTTTTTAAACATACCCTAAAATATTTTACTTTAGATGGAGACTCTGCCCAGCCATTTTTGGGTGAACATATTTTTTTTGTTTGTTTTTTTTGGGTGAACATATTTCTACTAATGGAATTAATTTTGTCTGGGCAGATGAATATCTCCCTGGGTGTGGGTGTGGGGGAAGAGTAATATGCTTTGTAAGCATATGCTGAGCCCTCCCCCCCAAAGGCACTGAATAAGATGTATGAGTGGGAGAATTATAACATCCCAACCCCACCCCTCCTCTGCCATCAAGCTGATTCCAACTCACAGCGACCGCCTATATAGTGTTTCCAAGGCTGTACATTTTCATAGGAGCAGAGAGCCTCAACTTTTCCCCTCACAGTGCCTGATGGGTTTGCACTACTGAAATTGTGGTTATATCAGACCAACACATAACCAATTATGTCATCCTCTGTATAAGAAATAGAGGAATAGATGTAAGAACAATAAGAATATACAAAAGCAAACAAATAAATAGCCTTGTCATTTTAGTTGGTTCCAACTCATAATGACCATCTGGGAATATCCAGACACTTAATAAGGAACTTACTTAAAACGTTAAGGCTTCTAATATTGGAGACTGACAGGAGGCTCTTGCAGCCTCTCTAGATTAGTGGCAGAGAGCTTGACTCAGCAGTCGCAGTTGACTAATCCTTTCGGAGTTGGTTGGATGAGAGACGCGTCCATGCTTGTAGGCAGCTCATTCCAATCCACACTAGCAGTTTGATACTATCTGTGGTCTTCTTGTAGCACTAGGTACGGCTTTCGACCACTTTCCGTATCAAAGCACTCAGAGCAGCTGATGTTATGTGCTCTAGACTCACCAGTGTTTCAATTACTCCTGTGTTGCGCATGAGAAATCGAACGTCATGACACAACTCAAGAAACAGAGCAAATGAAAAATATGGCTTTAGTCAGAATGCGATTATGATCACAACACCCTACACAGCTACTTTCTGTCATTAAATACGATGATTATTCCTATGAAAACTTTTTCTCTCCTTGCTAAAATTAACTGTGATCAAAGGAGAGAGAAAGCTATTTTATATCAGCAATTTTGGCTCATGAAATCTGTTCTATAAGCCATTTCTTGTTGGGTCAACAAGCCTGTGTATATTTTGGTGTGGAATCAAGCATGTTAACACCTACTCCATGCAGAAGAACCCTTCATGGATGTTGAGATACTTAGGATAAAAATCGACAGCAGTCCAGGAGAATGGAATATTAGGGGTGCTTTATTAACCAGGAAGACTACAAAAATGGAATTTTGTGTTTTGTGACTTGTGATTTTCTACATAGGTGTTTAGTGGCATTTTCTTGAATTGTTTAGAGAATCTAATTTGTTAAGGCTACTATCACTGTGTGCTCATTTCAGCACAGCCAAAATCCAAACCAAACTCATTGCCATCAACTGAATGCTGTCTCATAGTGACCCTACAGGCCAGAAAAGAACTGCCCTCATGGGTTTCAGAGACTACAAACATTTATGGAAGTAGAAAGTCCTGCCTTTCTCTCACTGTGATTTCAAACTGCTGACCTTGCTGTCAGCAGCCCAGGCTTAACCTACTATGCCACCAGAGCCTGTCTCTAATAAAGCAGTAGCGCGTAATGGAAAGCGTATGGAATTGGGGAATCAGGTGGAAATGTTTGAGTCTCATCTCTGTCCCTTTTTAGCTATGTGAATTTAGGCACATCATTTCACACCTCCACACCTCTGACTTCATCATTTTTACCATGAAGAACAATATTTATAATGCATGGGGTAATTTGTGATCATTACTGTTATGGATAGAATTGCATCACCTGAAGACATGTGTTGAAGTCCTGGTCCTTGCAGCTGTGGATGTGACCCTGTTTGGAAATTGGACTTTTTGCTTATTTTGATGCTAAAAGTGTCATATGTGTATGGAGTGGATTCTAAATCTAATAACTTCTGAGTTACAAAAGGAGACTCAAATACACACACACACACACACACGCGCGCGCGCGCGCGCGCACAAAGAACAATGCTCTGAGAGACTTGTCTCCAAGCCAAAAAAGCAAGAACCACCTGGGACTCCTGATAAGGAAGGAGTCACCGATATTGACTTTCTAGATTCCAGGACTGTGAGAAAATAAACTTCTGTTCTTTAATTATCAACTTGTGGTATTTGTGTTATAGCACCAGTAGGTGACTAATACAACCATTTCTTACAATGTGTAACTACCGATGATGAGAAAACAAAAGAATCCCAAATCCATTAATGTAGAGTTGATTCTGACTTATGGCGGCCCTATAGGACAGAGTGGAACTGCTCCTTACGGGTTTCTGTAAATCTTTACAGAAGACTGACTTACCTTCCTCCTGCAAAGTGGCTGGTAGATCTGAACTGGCAACCCTTTGGTTAGCAGCCCAAAGCTTCGCTAACTGCACCACTGTGTTAGTTTCCTCTTCTGGAACCAACAGCTATATCCCAGAAAGGATATAAAAACCCGAAGCTAAACTCATTGTCATTGAGTCAATTCTGACTCCTAATGACCTTATAGGGTAACATAGAACTTCCCTGTGGATTTCTGAGCCTGTAATTCTTTACGGGAGTAGAAAGCCTCATCTTTCTCCCGGGAAAGAATGTAAGACCGGTGTATTTGGGATTCGACCCAATAGTTTCCATTAGCAGTCTGAGAATAAAGAATTTCCACCTCTTTTTTCATGAGAGGCATTAAAGGCTGATAAAGTACACGCTTTCTTTTTTTCTATTCCATGCGTTATCTCTTAATCATCTGTAGGATTGATTGGCGGTCTGAATGCATTGGCAAAGCGAACAGTATTGTGACTGTGTTATCACTCATGGTAAGTTTTATGTTATGTGTATTGTACCATAATGAAGCAAGGAAAAGAAGCAATCAGTAGAAATAAATAACAATCTTATTTAAAAAAATTATAGAGACCTTTTTTTTTTGAGAAGCATTAAACAGGACAAAGACAAGACGAATGAGAGATGATCTGGAGGAAGGAGACCATCAGCATGAAGTTATAATTGCGTTCCAGGGTAAATACCATTCCTCTGAAGAAGAAAAATCAGCACCTTGTCAAAGCCAGTGGTTTCACATAAACCACGTCTGTTTACCCCACTTAACAGATGAACCCGGACAAAAAATACAAACCCATTCACTGCAGAATTAATAATGAAAAACTGAAAGCAATATAATTGATGTACAGTTGAGGGCTTTTAAAAGTTTGTGGTAGCTGGGGGAAAAAGGAAAATGAGCTGATTCCAGGAACCCAAGTGGAAGGCGAATTTTGAGAATGATGAGGGGAACGAATGTATAAGGGTGCTTTACTCAATTGATGTATGTATGGATTGTGATCAGTGTAGTATGAGCCCCAATAAAATGATCTATTAAAAAAAGAAAGGAAAATGTATTGAGAACGATGATGGCAGCAGTTGTACAATTATGCTTGATCTAATGGAACTAAGGATTATAATACTAGCCAAGAGCTCCTAATAAATGTTAAAAAATAAAGAAAAATAAAAAAGTTTGTGGAAAATGCCCTTTACCTTCCAGTTCCCTTTTCCATGAAGATTTGAAGCTCCCATGGTATTATGAAAGTGGATAACCATAATAACAGCTAAGATTTATATGACGAGGTAGCCATCTACTTCCACAAGATCAGCCAATGAAAGCCCTATGAATCACAACTACATATCGCACCATTCAATCGTTCTCTCACATCACAAAGAGTTGTACAATCATTACCACAATCAATTTTAGGATATTTTCTCCCACCCCAATCCCCACCATCGTTAAATCGCTTTTACTTATTTATTTCAAGAGTCTTATTGGCAAGTATTTTACATACTACATAATTCAGTCGTTCAATCATATCGAGGAGAATTGTACAAACACCCCCACATCATTTTTTTAGAACACCCCCCTTCCGATGGTTCAATTACCTCCAAGAGGAATTATGCAATCACAATCCATTCATGAGCTCCCTTCCTGTTCCTGTCTCCACCATGCACTCCCAAGAACCCCTTCCCCTCCCCATCATCCACCCCCAGCCCGCGTTCCCTATTATTCTGATTATGCATCCGATTTTTCTGTGCTTCACAGCCGGGAGATCCAACAGAAAATGAGAAAAAAAATAATAACATCACGCTAAACATTTCACTAAAAGCCATTTTAAACTGTCCTATATACCATTCCATTGAGGAAGATCCCTATCAGCATAATCTTATCATGTCTCTAGGCATGCAGAATAATGTTTCCTTAAGTCCAACACCGAACTTTTTATCATGATCAATAACATACACTTCTGGAACAGCTGTAGGCACTAGGCCCTTTACATCATCATCTCTACAGATGACACAACTGATGTTTAGAGAGACTAAATAATGTATTTATGGACTCTAAGAAGTGCCAGAGTTGGGACTACACTCAGGTCTTCTGGAACCCACGGTCCACGCCTTCTTGCCCTTGAAAACTCAGGGATCCCTGGTGCCGTATTTTGAAACATCCACAGCTGCAGCGGTTCTGGTTTGTAAGCCACAGGAGCGTGGCTTTGGGAGTCTCCTGTCTGTCCGTACACAGTGAGATTGTAGCGGTCTCTTTACCATTTCCCCGTGTGCCAGGCTCCTTTGGCTTTCTGCTATGCAGCTGCGTGGAGCTAAGGGCTAAGGGCTCGGGTTGGATCCAGCCGGTTGGGAGGGCAGACTTGAGGGGTTCTCTTTCGTGTCTTCTTAGGCTTGTGACCATTAATGGATTAGTTTTACCACTTGGAGACTTAGTTCTGGGTTCTGTTCTGTAAAACCCAGCTTGCTGACTCAGTGAGGGGAGCTGTGCTTTTAAACCGCTTCCCAAAATCCTACAGAGCTGTAGTCCAGTGGACACACTGTGGCAGCGCATGGTTCTTACCAGACACCACTTACGAAGTACAGAAAATCGGCATGTGTTCATATCCACACGCTCACCGCTTCTATCGCTCCAACTCTTATTCCCATTCTTACATTACAGCTTAAGAATTCAGGACTGTTTACCTAGGACCATCCTGGATGCACATTTATAAATAATACCTACTATAATAATACATAGCTATAAAAATAATTATCAATAGCTTTCCTGTCAGTTGTTAAAAGGGTTAAATGTAATCAAGTATGTGTTCACTGGAACTTTATGGCAATCCTGCCTGTGTGGGGCTCCCTCTCAGAAACTTGTTAATGACCAAGAGAATTGAGTCTGCTCTACTGGAGAGCAAGGCCTTATAAGCTTTAAACTCTTGGTATTAAAAAATAATCTTCATGTTTTTTGCTCCTCTTACCATGTTGTTCCTCAGAATCAGTTGGGCTGTGGAATTTCTACATATCGCC
The DNA here is from genome assembly GCF_050624435.1 of Tenrec ecaudatus. Lineage (NCBI taxonomy): Eukaryota > Metazoa > Chordata > Mammalia > Afrosoricida > Tenrecidae > Tenrec > Tenrec ecaudatus. The sequence continues at coordinate 23,105,054 of NC_134537.1, read as the reverse complement.
CCCGCTAACCGAGATTATTGAACATTTAAAATATATTTTCAGATTTCCCTTCCAAGTTATGAAGACCTTTTAAAGACTGCGATCAACACCAGGAAACCTCTGTTTTGACTGAGTTATCATTTACAAAAGGTGCAAGGTTATCTTCTCAGTAGTTTGCTGCACAGGCAAGGTCTCACTTCTCGAGGGAAGTGAATTAATACTTTCTTGGCTGAGAGACAGAATGAAGGGGTGGTGGAGAACAGGAAAGTGATGAGGAAGAAGAGGAAGGTGGAAGAGGAGGGAGAGAAGGACAAGAGAGAGTGGGGAAGTAGAGGGAGAGAAGAAAACACACAATTTTCCTCTAGTTCTTGAATGCTTCCTCCTCTCCCCCACTACCATGATCTCAATTCTCCCTCACAAATCAGGCTTGACTGGAGGATGTACACTGGTACAGATAGGAACTGGAAACACAGGGAATTCAGGACAGATGATTCCTTCAGGACCAGTGGTGAAAGTGGTGATACTGGGAGAGTGGAGGGAAGGTGGGGTAGAAAGGGGGAAATAGATTACAAGGATCTACATATGACCTCCTCTCTGGGGAATGGACAGCGGAGAAGTGGGTGAAGGGAGATATCGGATAGTGTAAGATATAACAAAATAATAATAATTTATAAATTATCCAGGGTTCATGGGGGAGGGGGCAGGGGGGAGGGGGAAAGGAGGAGCTGATACCAAGGGCTCAGGTAGAAAGCAAATGTTTTGAGAATGATGAGGGAAACAAATGTACAAATGTGCCTGACACAAGAATGTATGTGTACATTGTGATAAGAGTTGTACAAGCCCCCCCCACCGCCAAATGATTTAATTATTAAAAAAAGAAAAGAAAAAAAGTGAAGGAAGTAGGTGACAAGGGGCGAAAAAGAGGCGAGAGGGGAGGGGGAAGAAAGGAAAGGGAGACAGTAGAAGTGAGATCCTTCAAACATCTGGAGCCTGGCGGCTTCTGGCATAGCCAGGCACAAGGTACACTGCTGGTCTGGACTAAAAGGTGTCACAAAAATAGCGGGATCTGTGCTCCTGTGTCCACGCCTCTCAGTTTGATGTCTTCTTTGTTTTGTGCAGTCCTGCAGGTGATTTTTCACCAAAAGGCACCTTTTCAGGTTGCCTTCATCCTTCAAGACTTAAAGGAGGAAGAACATGGTGCAAGTAACAATGACGACCAGGGGCTAGTGACCAGAGTCCAGCTGTTTGCTGAGTGTGACCACATTCAAGCAACTACTGCTTGGTCAGGAGACCAAGGGAGACGGACTGCAGGCATTGGGAATCTTACACGAACAAGAAAAACCACAGTAACACCACCTGTTGGAGTACTGACTCAAAGCTTCTAGGAGTTTTACACACACTTTCCCTAATTTAGAGCCCCGATAGTTCAGTGGTTAGAGCACTTGGCTGCTAATCAAAATGGCAGCAGTTTAAACCCACGCATCATCTCACAGAAACAAGAAGTGACGGTCTGCTCCCGTAAAGACTATGAACTCATAAACGCTCCGGGCAGTTGGCTCTGTCCTACAGGGTTGCTTGGAGCTGGAGTTCAGTTGTCTGCAACAACCCTGAAACCTAGGTAGCATGCTTTTTTGTAGATGAGGAAATTAGCTTCAGAGAGTCTAAGAAATAGGCCCAAGGTCCCAGCCCCAACTGGATTTGAACTTAGACCTGTTTTCAAAGGGGATGCTCTTTCCAGTCTAGTTTGCTGTGTTTTTAGAAGAAGGCCTTTCTGGAGAAATTGCTAGAACTATAAACTTCTTATTTTAATGCTGTCATCAAATCTGCTAGCTTAATGACTCATTGGTTTTCTTCTCTATATAAAAAAGAACTCACTGCCATTGAGTTGATTCTGACTCACAGTGAGTGTATAGAACATGGCAGAACTGCCCCGTGGGTTTTTTAAGGCTATAAAGCTTTACAGACTCTGACAGACTCATTTTTATGCTCTTAAATACACCAGCTATTCAGCAGAAGAAAGATGTAGAAGTGTGTGGGCCACACTTTGAGAATCATTGTTCTAGGGCAGTGGATTTAACCCCTGAGTTTTCTTTTAGGCTCAAATGTGAAAATCATGTTCATCTGAACATACACAGAAGACTTTAGAGTACAGGCCCCTGTGATGGGTGTTCAAAGGACAACCTGAAGGTACCCAAACTCAAAACAAACCCACTGCCCCCTAGTTGATTGTGACTCATAGCAACCTTATAGGACTGAGTGGGGATATCCTTGTGGGTTTCCAAGACTTTAAATCTTCCTAGGAGCAGAAAATCTCATCTTTCTCCTACAGAGCAACTGGTGGGCTCAACTGTTGACCTTATACATAGGCTGTGTTTGGGCTTGTGTTTCGCAGCCCAACGCATCATCCACCTGAAGGGACCTGCTTATAAATAACGGGTTCAGCAAAAGTCAAGGAACCAGCAAACATACACATAATTAGAGGAAAGCACATGGTGGGGAGGAAAGAAGGCTTGCTGGGCCCAAGTGTCTGGGGGGCTGAGGGGAGCAAACTGTGGCTGAAATCAATGAAGGCCAGTGGTAGTGTTTCATACAGGCAACATTAACCAAGCTTCATCTTAGGTGCTTTTGATGAGTGTCAGACAAATGCATGTGTAGGAGTGACCCGTCCTCAAGAGGCTTACAATCTACTTATCTGATGGGAAGGAAGAAGCTCCTGGTCTGACTGGAGTAGGTGGTCATATGTGCATGTGTACATTTATGTGTATGTAGTATGTGCTTGACTGGATCAGTAGGGTAAACACGGTGAAATAGGTCAAGGTTGCCTTGAATGCTCTCATCAGTCTCTACCAGCATCTGTCTTCCCAAGGATCTTCAAGTTTCTCCAGCATGCAGATGCTCCACTGCTTTAGCTCACCTGACCAGCAAAGCTTCCTGCCCGTGACCCTCCACCTCATCCACCATGACACTCGTCTCAGCAAGCCTCCCTTCCTCCTCTAGGAAGCTTTCTGAAACTGCTCAGCCTGGTGGGAAACACACTCTTCCCTGAACTGTGACTGCCTCGAAACCCCCACCTCACAGTACTTCGTGTGTGTGTGTGTGTGTATGTGTGTGTGTGTGTGTGCAATGGTTGACTTTCCAACTGGATTATAAATGATCGGACAGCAAGACTTGATCGCTGTGATCTGAGTTGCAAACGGAGGACATGCATCCTGAGATGAATTCCTGAATGCCTCCCTCACTGGTGTTCTGTAACAAATCCTTCATATATGCTAATGACTGCTCCTGTTCCCCTCTTCATTATCATGCAATTATCACGCTCTTCCCCATAGCCTCTCCTTCCCACAGGTGCCAGGTTCAAACCTTTCGACAGCACTCTTCCTTTCCCGGATGAAAACGGCTCTTCATAAAAAGGGGCTCAGGTGTGCTCTCTGGAGTTCCACTTCCTCTGGTTCAGTGCTCCCCCACATCCATGCTTCACCCTGCTACCAGCCCCCCTCTCTCTTTGCCTGCCACTTGCCTTCCATGTCTCCTGAGCGCTTCACACAAATCTGAACCCTGTCCTGATACCATCTTTTATTCAGATGGTTTCATTTCTACATTTGCTTCAATCCAAACTTGGAAATCTTCTCAGTCAAATTGCAGGTGAGAGGAAGAGGGAACACTTCCAGCGTGCTCTCTCTTTATTCATTCATTTATTTTTTCAGGCTTTCTCTCCTGGTCCTCACCTTTTCACGGACAGTTACGAGCCTTCCTTAGGGCATCTGTAGTCTCGACCTCATCATTCTCAGGGAAACATGGTTATGGGAGAAGAAGAAAGTTGCTCCAACTACTGGAGCTAAAGCGGCTGTATTTGTAACCGGTCCACCTCCTTGCCTCCTTCTTACTATCCTATACCCCTCCTGCCCCTGACCACAGCCACCATCGTCAAGGTAAAACCTCGGTATGATTACATACACAAGCCCCTTCAGGCCTCAGGGGCGACAGTGTAGTCCACCTACAGTATAGTCCAGAAGAAAGGGCTGTGTGCCAGGAGAAATCACGAGATCTAGGTAGCAGCTCTAGCTATAGTATTACTGGGAGGTATGATGGGGGGACGATGGAGGGGACGAGGGGAATAGAAACTTTGCTGAAAGGGTGTTCTATGCAGGGATCCTATTTAACACATTTTCCTACTGACGGTATGACTATATGATCTTGCTACAGCACCTTCCCATTTTCTTCCCGATGCGCATTTTATACTGATTGTCTCTCTCACATCCATCCATCCCAGTTTGCTTGGGTGTAGGTGGGTGATAGTGCATTTGTCTGGGGAACTGTACCCCTGACAGTGACCTGTGAAGATTTCACTGAATGATCTGACCAACTGAACTCATTGGACTAGGGGTAACTTAGATCTGCACCCTGCCCAGAGGAGAGCATGTTTAATCTCTAAAGGATGGTTTGGAAAAATTGAGGTGATAGGCTTCAGGAAATTTGTTGTCTTCATTCTTTCTGTCAAGAAACTCCCAGTTCACACTGGCCTAATCCAAAGTTTTTATTCCAAAGGACTTTAAAATAGTACCTGAACTTCTCGGTCACTAGAACACAGAAAGAAATCATGCCTATCTCTTAGATTGGTGCAATTTTAGAGCATGAAAACAGCCAGCTTCCCTCTCTATTATGATCGACACAGCATTTACCTATAGGCATGTTCTCCAGGCAAAACCATAGAGTCTCAAAACACTGCTTTTAAGTATCTACCAGTAAACCAGCGAGGGCAGGGCTGAACTGCTCCTTAGGGTTTGTGAGGCTGCCAATCTTTGTATAGCACACGGCTTCAGCTTCCCCCCACGGAGCGCTGGTGGAGGTGGATTCACACTGCCCTCTGGTCATTTTGACTCTAGAGGACTCCATGGGTTTCGGAGTAGGACTGTCCCACCACAGGTTTCCACACAACACCAAAACCAAACCAACCAAAACAGTTGCTTTCAAGTCAATGCTTAAAACCTACAGGACAGATCAGAACTGCTCCTGTGGGGTTCTAAAGCTGCCAATCTTTACCGGTGCAGGAAACAGGTCATCTTTCTCCTGAGGGGTGGCTGGTGGTTTTGAACTGCAGACCTGGTGATTAGCAGCCTGCCCTGTAACACACTGTGCCACCAGGGTGTCTGGAAGAGCCTTCATAGACACTGGAAACTTGGCTCCCAATTTTCTAGTCATGGCAGTCATGGATGAGAGCAGCCTTGCTTATGCAGCACCTCCCGTTCACCCAGACCAGACTGCCAAACACCTGGGTGTTTCTGAAGTCCACTGAGCTCCACGGCGTCATCTGCTGGACACATTGCATTGTCTTGGTAGAATTACAGGGAGTGTGCGAAGCAGGGTCAGGCCTGAGAGTCATTTAATGATCTGCACCTGCTGAAATAATTTTAAACTGTGGGGAACTAACCCTGAGGGAAATAAGACTAGGATTTATTCCCTAACTTATAACAGAGAAATCGGGAAAGCCTGATTTCCACAGTAGAAAAGCCACCTCTTTGGTAAGTTAAAGTCCAAGCACATGATCCTGATTTAAATATCATTCCCACAGATTCTCCCCAAACAGCCATGCTGCCTTAAAGCATGGCTGATTCTATCTCCCTGTAGAAGCAGACATTCTTGTTGTCTCCTCCCACTGCGGCAGCCATAGCCCCTCATACCTTCCCCCAGTGCAGGTATTAGGTTTCCTCACCTGTGAGCTCAGGTACTTTACTGTGTTTACCACCTACCTTGTGACCCACGTAACTCCTGAATATACATGTCTTATGGCTACCTATAAATGCCCCAACCAGTAAAGACTCTCTGTCTGCACGGGCATGGGGACTGAGATCATGGTCACCTCGGAGGTGAGCATGCTACTATAAAATGTGTCTGACTCCTTTATTTTTACTCTCTCTTCTATGACTTTCCTATGATCTTTATATATTATAACCGGAAAATTGCACCTAGGGACCCATCGGTTGTTAGAGGCTGCTTTACTCTGACATAAAACAAGTCCATTTTGTGTGAGCGGCTCCCAAACTGGTTGAATGCACGTTGCTTGCAGAGTTGTTTCCGCTGCTTTGTGAACAGGAACAGACAAAGCTGCGAGAGTCAGAGGCTGGGTGAGATGGGAATTGGCCAGAAAAGGAAAACTCAAGTCTTTTCGACTTAGTAGAGAACAATAGAAAAGTAGGACGTCTGCACCTTTCCAAAGGTGGAAAGCTTGCAAGATCCAGAAAAACAAGGCAGTCCCACCGAGTTCTGGCTCTGGCAGATTTCATGTATGAGGGTAGGTGACAAAGAATGACTATGAGGGTTTCAGTTCATATGTGCATGGTTTATTACAGGCCAAACATGATTACACATGTCTCTGTGATCAGTGGATGGCTGCAGACAAGTTCTCTCCGTAATGCACTCTTCTTGCTCTTGCTATTGTTGTTAGGGGCCATTGAGTTAGTTCTGACTCATAGTGACCCTATGTACAATGGGAGGAAACACCACCTGATCCTGCGCCATCCTCACAATAATTGCTATGGATGAGCCCATTGTTGCCCCACGATGTCAATCTACCTCATCAAGGGTTTCCTCTTTTTTCACTGTCCCTCCACTTTACCACACCTGGTGTTAGTCTTATTTACTCTCAGTCACTGCCATCCAGTTGATGCTGACTCATAGCGACCCAATAGGACAGGATAGAACGACCCCTGTGAGTTTCTGAACCTGTAATTGTTGAGGGAGTAAAAAGCCCTGAATTTCTACCTTGGAGTGGCTGGTGGTTTTGAACTGTGGACCTTTTGGATTGCAGCCCAACAACCACTATGCTGCCAGGACTCCTATGTTAGTCTTGTTAGGGTGCCTTAAAAAAAGATGGGAGTCCTAAATGCAAGAACACTGTGTTCTATTAAACTGGCATTCCATGATGCTCACCTTCCCTACACGATCGCTGAGGACAAATGGGTGCATAAGCAAATGTGGTGAAGAAAGCTGATGGTGCCTGGCTATCAAAAGATATAACATCTGGGGTCTTAAAGGCTTGAAGGAAAACAAACAGCCATGTAGCTCAGAAACAACAAAGCCCACATGGAAGAAGCACACTAGCCTGTGTGATCATAAGGTGTCTAAGGGATCAGATATCAGGTATCAAAGAACAAAAAATCATATCATTGTGAATAAGGGGGAGTGCAGAGTGGGGACCCAAAACCCATCTGTAGGCAACTGGACATCCCTTTACAGAAGAGTCTCAGGGAGGAGACAAGCCAGTCAGGGTTCAGTGTAGCAACAATGAAACACATCTTTCCTCTAGTTCTTAAATCCTTCCTCCTCCCCCCACCTCCCCCTCGCGATCATGATCCCAATTCTACCTCACAAATCCAGCTAGATCAGAGGATATACACTGGTACAGAAAGGAACGGGGATAACAGGGAATCCAGGAGAGATGATCCCTTCAGGACTAGTGGTGAGAGTGGTGATACCGGGAGGGTGGAGGGAAGGTGGGTTGAAAGGGGGAACTGATTACAAGGATCTACATAAACCTCCTCCCTGGGGGACAGACAACAGAAAAATGGGTGAAGGGAGACTTTGGAAAGTGTAAGATATGACGAAATAATAATAATTTATAAATTATCAAGGGTTCATGAGCGAGAGGGGAGCAGGGAGGGAGGGGAAAAACTGAGGAGCTGATACCAAGGACTCAAGTAGAAAGCCAATGCTTTGAGAATGATGATGGCAACAAATGTATGAATGTGCCTGACACAATGGATGTATGTATGGATTGTGATAAGAGTTGTATGAGCTCCCAATAAAATGTAGCTTTAAAGGGGATCTACTAAGCCAATGAAATTCAGATCAGAGAGGGCAGCCTAGAAGATACTATTTTGGGGTATCCCAAAGGCATTCCCCTTTGGTATCCCAAAGGCATACCAAAGGCATACCCCTTTAAGTAGATTTTCTTAAAGGATGTACAATGATCGTGGTGCTTATTAGAAATAAATTGTAAGAAATTTGAAAACTGCATTGTTGAGAAAAAGATTGTGAAAGTTGGGCTGAGGTATATTTTCCTATAACAACATGACCTGAGTCCCTCTCGATGCCCAACCTGCCATTTTGGCTTCAGGGAGGGTGTGTAGTCCCCAGTAAACAGATTCATTAAAAAGAAGAGTGTGTGGTCCAGGGTGGAGGACATATTGAGAAATAATAACAAAACCATACAATTTAAGAACATACATTATTAACCCAGGGGACTGAGGGAGGCCAATTTCTAGCCGACAAACTGTTTTAATTATCAAAGCTTTAAGCAAACGTTGCTATCAGCAAGCCCTTTTTCATCTTCTCTTTTTCAAATTTTTAGTGCTGTGCACCCACATTTTTCTTCCTCTTATATTTTAGTATCAGGCTATCATGCTTAAAAAATGACATTGGGCTTTTTATTTATCCTTACACCTATAGAATTACTTAAAGAGAATTGATATGTTTATCTTAGTGAGTCTTCTTAATAGAAAACGTATGTAGTTCCATTTTAAAAATAGTCTTTTGTGTTCCTTATAGAGTTGTCTTTACATATGTGTTTATTATTTCTGAAGTTTATTGTCTATTTATTTGAGAAAGATTGGAATGAAAAAAGTCCAGGCTATAGTAAGTGTTCCCACAGTCAAATGGTTTCTCTCTCTCTCCCTCTCTCTTTCTCTCTCTCTCACACACACACACACACACACACACACACACACACACACACACACACACACACAGACACGGTGGTTATTGTTCTAAGAAGTGCTAGTCCAGTGATTGGAACTTTATTTCATTGTCATTGGGAGAAGGACTCTGGTGGCTTGGGATCATGTCAACTAGACACTCCTGGGTAAGGTGGGGGTGGGCCCAACCTATAGGTGCCAGGCCGAGGGTACCTCCTTGGTGTCGTAAGCCTTTTTGCAGAAGAGGGAGTGGCACTGAGAACTTCCCTCTCCCTGCCCCATCATGCTCCTGCTGCCCGGGACTCAGCTTGCCTCCAGGGCAGTCTCTTGTGGGCCACCCAACCCTGAGAGCTAGTAGTGCCCTTGGCTGTGATCATCCAGTTTGTTTCTTCACCTGTCTTTCCCTGGCCTTGCCCACAGCCATGTGAGTCTGAAGAGAACCCCAGCTTGCATCATACTTCTGGACTTGAGTTGACTAGGCTCAGATGCTTTCTTGATATAACATTACTTCTTTCTATATTTGTTTCTCTAGACAAGCTACCCTTCCTAACACAAAGATGTTTCTAGATATTTTCACAATAAAAGAAATGATCACCATTGTGCGCTGTAGGGTCAATTCTGACTCATAGGAAGAACAAGTAGAATTGCCCTTTATGACTTATAAGGTTGTAATCTTTGTGGAAGCAGACTGCCACATTCTCCTGAGGTTCAACTGGTGACTTCGAACCTCAGACTTTGTGGTTTGCAGTTGAACACTTAACCTTTTATAAGAGAAATATACCTCTACACATTTGTTTCATGAGAACATAGACATTAAAAACTATCTTAGACCCTGTTAATGTTGGGTTATGTGCTTTCCTCTATTTCCTTTTACTTTCCTCTTGTCCCACTATCAAGCTCAACCTTCATTTAGGTTTCAGTAATTGCTCTAAGTCACATTACCCTTGATCAATCCTTACCAGGCCTCTTGCACCATCCTTGCCACTGACTTTGGATCATTTGTTGTTCTCTTGTCCCTGGATTGGTCAACACCACTTCCTCTCCTGCACCTCCTCCTATCCCATGTAACCCTAGAACCATCGGTCCTATTGTTTTCTCCTCCAGCCTATCTTATACAAACCCAAAACCCAAGACAGAGCAAGACAAATTGACAAAAGGAAACAAAACAATGACGACAACAACAAAAAAACCCAATCACAAAAAAAGAAAAAAGCCTGTAAATAGTTCAGGAGTGTTTTTCGGTTGAGTGTGATGGGGTGCCATGCCCTGGCCCCAAAGTCTATTTTTGGTTCTCCCTTGGGACTTCATTGCTCTGTTCCCCTTTCTGTTCTGTTGCATGCCCTTAGTCTTTTGGCTTGGTGTGGTGTGGTCACATTGGGCACGATTCCCACACCGTGTCTCCCATGTTGTCCCCTGCAGGGCTATGGGTCAGTGTGGGATGTCGTGTCTCATAGTGGGGCCGGCCATATGGTCTTCTCTGTGGATTGGTTGCTCTGAGCAGGGATATCTCCTCAAGGCTTGGTGGGCCAGGATGTGCTCCACTGTTTTTTCCTCCCCCTTCATTTTTTGCCATGTGCTCTGGTCAGAAATGTCCTTCTCCCTGAGCTACAGTGTTGCCCTCTGTGTTGCCCTCTGAAGTAAATTTCAGTGTTGCCCTCTGAAGTAAATTTTTCTGGGGGGAGGGGCGGCTGTCCATGTAGTTGGGATTGCGGCCAGCCGGGTTCCCAGTGTTCTTGATGATGCTGTTGTTTCTCATCATGCTGATTATACTAATAAAATTCACATTTTTCCTATGGGCCCTCTAGCATGAAAGCAATTCCAGAGGCAATAAAACATTCTAATTAAGTTCATTCTGGATATTTTCCTTCTAGTTATCTGGTTTTTCTGTCCCCTTACCCCTTCATCTTTGCATCAAGTCTCAGAGAGATAATTTTTTTTCCTCAGAGAGATAATTTAAAAAATGCATTTACTTTGTTGAGAATGTACACAGCAAAACATGGACCATTTCGGTAGTTTCTCCATGTGCCATTTGGTGATTCCATTCTTCTACTTGCTTAGCCATTCTCACCTATCTTTCTGAATAGTTTCTTCCCCTATAAGTTCTGTCTAATCTAATTGTTCTGATGGATGTTGCTAATTGGATCCCACATAGATAGTTCTTTAAAAAGAACAACATTCAAGGCAGACCTTTGACATTTTCTTTTACTTGTGAAGCTAGACTACATTTTGGTTTTAAGTAGATTTTAGGGCCCACTTTGGTTCTTTAGTGGCACATAGACCAGGTCTGCCCAGGAGAGGCTGCCCTGAGATAACTAAGGACTCGTTGAACCCTTGCTTGACGCTATGGCAGCCTCAGATGCTTTTGAAAGTGGGATCAGAACCAAGAGCAGCCTACCAATCACTACAAGGTAAGGTAGAACTAAAGCAAGTTGGAAACCCCAAATCATAATACACAGATAGTCAATTGTTTGCAATTTCAAGGGACCTTTCAAAGGTTCTGCTTGCTCCTGTTTGCTCATTCACGGATCATCCTGGGGAGTCTGTAAGAATGTCTTTAAGGACTGGATCGGGTTGAAAGCGCCCTGCCAGGTGGTTAGCCAAGCAAACTTAAACTGGCTAAGGCTGTGTGAGACGACTGGTGCGACAGCCCGCTTGTTGACCCCAGTGATAATGGCAGTGTTCCACGATGAAGCGGAGATCGAGGAGTTCCAATAAGACGAAGATCTGGAATCATATTTCTGTCCCTGCCCATGTGGCAATAACTTCTGTATCACCAAGGAGGATTTGGGATATGGGGAAGACGTGGCAGCGTGTCATAGCTGTTCTCTCATTATAAAAATGATTTACGACAAAGATCACTTTATGTGTGGAGAGACAATCCCTGTCCTTTCCGCCAACAAAGAATTGGTGAGATGCCGATCTGAATCTTGAACAGTTGGCAATGAACCAAGATGGAAAAACGGACAGCGGCTTTGTGGCTTGCTCTACTTATCGACTCTGGGTTCTGTCCCTCCAGGGCCATGTTCACCGCACACGATGTGTTTCATTTTCACGGTCATAACTTTGAATTGCAGATGTTCTCAATATCATCTACCTCAAAGTCATCTGTACTCTTTAACCAAAGAGGGATTGTCCTTTTGGCTTAGTAATTAAGATGATTGAAATTAGCCCTTCCTCTGAAATTTGAAAAGCTACAAAGGAAAGAATTTCTTTAAGGAGGTGGGGAAGTTATGATGAAATGTAAGTAAGAGTAGCCAAACCAGAAGGTGAGTAGAGTCACGAGAGTCAAGAATGCTACCTGATTTTTCTTTTGTCTCCCCCCAGGGACTCAGAATTAGGAGCTGTCATTCGGTTAATTTGAGGAATAATTCAGGCATTAGGGACTTGAAAGAGCTGCAGTGCCTTTTCTTGCTTTATTACAGAATTCAATTCAAGTCCTGTTGAATCTCCATGAATCGATATGAAGTATATGTATTATGTGACAGTTCCATCTAAAGTCTCTTGTATAGAATATAGGGCAGATACAATGGAGCAGCAAGCACATGTAATTTACCCAACAAATCTAAAGGATTGATTTTGTTGTTGATGTTGCAGTTTTCTAAACCCTAGTCATTGAAAAGAGACTAAAAAAAAACAAAATATAGTTTAATTTCAGAATGCAGTGATACTCAAGGTTACAAAATATTTGGTTCAGACTCAGAGAGACCCAACAGGACAGAGCAGAACTTCCCCATGGGCTTCCAAGGCCATGATTTTTACAGAAGCAGAGAGCTACATCTTTTGCCAATAGAGTGCTTGGTGAGGCCAGATCACCGACCTTTCAGTTAGCAGGCCCGTTAGCATCCCTTTAATTCAGGACTCTCTTTTAATTACCTTTCTTGGGCTTTTTCAGGTCATTTTAAAAATACTTGTCTTCTGTAAAATGTTATGACAAGAAAATAAAATGGTTTTTAAAAAATATTCTGATTTGTTGATTAATTTTGCCCCTAAAATTATTATTATACTAGTGTTGTTTTTACTGTTTTAACTATTTCTAAATGCAATTATCTTGAAATAATGATGAATAGAAAATTGTATATAACTGAAAAGACAGGCTTTCATAATGTTTTAAAGTACCTAATTTAGTAACTAGAATAAAAGGGCCACACAGAAACCATTTTTCAGACTGTAATTAATTATAAGTTAAGTCACTATTAAAACGACATGCATACATACTTCCAGTTTAAAGTAATTAAAGCTTTTTCCCCCTCCCCTAAATGCTTTCACTCGCAAGAGGAGACAGTAGTGAACCTCTAGGTTCAGACACACCAAGAATATTGCATGGGCTTTACCTCCCCTAGACAACAAGAAGGGAGCTGCTTGTGTCACACAGACTGGTGTAAACAAGTGACATTTGATTCCCAGCCCCTCACCACCTTCACCAGTGGCAGATTTACTTGCATCTTAAGCAGGGCAGCCAACTGTGAAATATGGTCATATTCATATTTGAAAATCCCAATAATAGTAGAATGTCGTTACTTCATCACAACTGAGCTTAAGGGATATTCTAGGTCTCTAGATGCAGCTGTCCCTCCTGTGTTATTTACTCATAAGTATCATTAATACCAAGGATATGTAACCTTTGCTGCCAATATGTCACTCTCTCTCTCCAAGTCTTTAGTAGTTGCATGCTTATCTATTTCAGTCAAATGTATTTCTTATCAAAAGAGAGAGAGAGAGAGAGAGAGAAAGAGAGACCGGACAATACAGTGTTATCGAATTTTTTCAGCTGAGACCCACATGTCATTCAGCATTCAGACATGCTTGTGCTTGATTGATGGATGGGTTCATGACAAATAAAACTAGGATCAACAGCTTTGCACCTTTTCCCCCATCAGAGACCAGAGTAAAGCATAACTCTATAACAATAGTGGGATTAGGGATGCATTAGCTCTCCATCGACCAAAACCATCCATTCCCATCAATACTTTGCACGTAATAACCTGAAGCTATGATAAGGAAACAAAAGGAGAAAAGGGACAGGAGAAAACAAATCAATAGAAGAGGGGAATGTCTGAAAGATGCACCGTCTAAATGAAGATCCCCCCGCCCTGCCCCGTATTGCTGGGCTAATGTCCCTGAATGAGGAAACACCATCTCTCCCTGAATTGTGTAGGTTGAAAACAGATTGGCACAATGTTTAAATTACAGGTTTGCAGATTGAGATTTAGACATTTTTTGTATGCCAAAAGAAACATTACGGTATTCACTAGTATGCGGGGTTACTAAGACTGCACTTGAAGAAAGTGCATGTTTTCACTTGAATGATTCAAATCCAGTGGGGGCAGATTCTGGGCTAATTAGAGCACTCTCGGGTGTAGACAGGGCTTTCCTGTCCAGATCATTAGGATGGCAACAAACCTTCCCTTACCTGTGGATTAGTAGGAAGACTCCCAATCGACTAGTTTATCAAGTCACACAAACCATAACTTTTTGGATGTTATCACAGACAGATGCACATCTCTTTGCTGAAGCATAATACCTGTCCTAGAAGGGCCTTACCTTTCTAGGTACTTTTTTTTTTTTTTGCACGGGGGAGTGTAAAAATCTTTCCACATGAAAATTTATCTTTATTCTCAGTTCATAGACTCTTTTGATGATAATTTCATCTCCCCCACCCCAAACAATGGACTGTTAAGTGTATTTATTCCCTTTTTTGTTCCTTTTCTTTGATTTTTGCATTACCTATCATATTTGTCCTAAATTGCAATTTATTCTAATGGACCATTGACCGGGATACTCTAGTTTTCACCTGGTAAGGAGGAACATTAGTGATATTTGTTCTCCTCTTAGGAGAAGAGTTGAAGGAAGGTAAAGCCCAAGTTCTCATCGGGGAGCCACTGATCTTGGGAAAAGCACTTCATCATTTTGCTTCAGCTTTCACACTTAGAATAAAACATAGAATTATATTGTCTAATCCTCACTATTGTCATTATCACCATCACTATTAATATCATTATTCTGCATTGATAGTAATGCTTCATTTCTTAGCCAAAGTTTGCAAAGTACTGGGAAGAACAAGGTCACATAATTCCACCTTTTCTTTATAATTTTGTGGGAAGATGGAAATCCCTTCCCTTCTTTTCTGTAGAAGAAATAAGAGCAACCATTTACCACCAAACAAATATACAGAACAAGCCTACAATTGGACAGAGCATTCAAGAGCTGTTGAGCCTAGCTTCCAGATTAAAAACAAAACAGAAAAATGATGTAGGTATGCTTCACATATATAGCTAAAATTTTCCTCCAGGTACTAGAAGCTAATCATATGTGACTATAGAATTAACTATGTGTTAAGGTGTGTTTGGCTTATATTATTGAAATCCAGGCTATATTAGAGACTTTAGAGACATATACTTATAAAGACAATGATAGCATTTTAATTATGATTTTAGCATATTTGGGGGACTTAAATATGGCTAAAAGTGTTAAAGCCATAGCCGCCTGACATTTCATGTCATGCAGTCTTTTGCATGGATCAGCATAGCTGGTAGCTGCTGTGAAAACCTCTGCTTAACAGGAGGAACTTTTAGGTAACACACCTGATTAAAAAGCCTATGTTTCACCTTTTTGGCCCCCCAGTTTGACCTATTTTATAATTGGTAAAATCCAGTGTGGATTTTTCCTTTAGATCCTAAATATAAGGCCAATCTTTGGGCACTCTGAACAACTGATGCTTTGCTGAAGATGAATGAGCTCAATATGAACATCTGTAAGTTCATTTTATCCTCACTAAAACCACACAGTACTTGCACATCTGTTGCCTTAAAGCTTAAAGCAGCTCCTGGCCTTTGACTCTAATTGCCTTTATAACTATGTGGAGGAAGAGTCCCAGGGTTCCAGAGGCCTTATGTTCTAATATGAAAGGGCCTTCACAAGCCCAGTCTATGTTTTAATATAAATGGGAGCATGACCTCTGGTACTATTACAAGTCACTAGTATATGCCACATTGGTTTTTCTACAGCACAGTCAACGTTTCAAGTTTTTAGCAAAAGCCCTCTAAAGTACTCATATCCATGACCCTTCACAGAACTCTCTAATTGGGTCCCATTTAAGGCTCCCTAAGTCAAGATGCATGAACCACATATACATGTACATATAGGGGCACAAAGTGATTTCCCTTACATACATAGAATGAATTTAAATATTTGGACAATACTTGAATACATGGTACTATGCTATCGAATTTATTTGTATGCCTATCTAAAATGTGATTTCTAAGTCCCTACGGGGCAATGTTCACGTAGAGGACTCATTGTATATGAACTTCATATAGTGTCTATAGGCACTCTAGAAATATTAATTATTATTCCCTCAATGCAAGAACACTTTGTTATAAATAAACTGGCTTCCCAAGATGCTTATCTTCCCGATATGATCACTGAAGACAAAATGGGTGCATAAGCAAATGTGAAGAAAGCTGGTGGTGCCTGGCTATCAAAAGATATAGCGTCTGGGGTCTTAAAGGCTTCAAGACAAACAGGCGGCCATTTAGCTGAGAAGCAACAAAGTCCACACGGAAGAAGTACACTGGCCTGTGTGATCATGAGATGCTGATGGGCTTAAGTATCAGGCATCAAAGTCCCAGAACAAAAATTCATATCATTTGGCTGAAGGGGAGTGTGGCGTGCAGACCCAAGGCCCATCTGGAGACAATTAGACATCCCTTACAGAAGGGTCACAAGGAAGAGATGAGCCAGTCAGGGTGCAGTATAGCACTGAGGAAACATACAGCTTTCCTCTAGTTCCTTAATACTCCCCCCACCCCCATCATGACCCCAATTCTACCTAAAAATACAGCTAGACCAGAGCATGTGTACTGCTGCAGATAAGAACTTGCAATACAGGGAATCCAGGACAGATAAACCCCTCATGACCCATATTGAGAACAGCGATACCAGGAGGGTAAGGGGAAGGTGGGGAGAGAAAGGGGAGCCAATCACAATGATCTACATATAACCCTCTCCCTGGGGGACAGACAATAGAAAAGTGAGTGAAGGGAGACATCAGTCACTACAAGACCTGAAATAGAAAATTAATGGCCTGAATTCAGACATTAAAAGACTGAGACTAGCAGACTGGCTTTGAAAACACAACCCATCAATTTGCTGTCTACAGGGGACACATCTCAAGGCTACAGACAAAAGTAGGCTGAGAATCAAAGGCTGGAGAAAGGCATACCAAGAAACAACAATTCTAAAAAAACAGGGGTTGCAATCCTAATCTCAGATAAAATTGAACTTATGTGGCAGCGTCTTCATTACTAATATTTGGCAATGAATCATACATTGAGTTTGGATGACTTTGGGTGAATCATTCAGTACCAAATGTTGAAACCCATCCAGATTAACATCCTAGTATAGCTGGAGCCCCATCTGTGCAAACATCACAAGCCTTTTCCCAAGAGCTCTTATGCTCTTTCAGAAACAACCAACTGTGTCAAGTACATCACATGCTGTAGTTGTCGTTTCAAGAGGTTTGCAAAAAAACTCACCTTTAAAGTCACCATCATTAATATTCCTCACATTAACCAGTAATTGAACAGTTTGCAACATCTGTAGATTCAAGCTGGATGCTAAATGTTGGAAGTGGTGCAGATTTCATTTCCTGGATGACCCGATTAAGAATATCAGCAGACATGCCATCTATTCTTCTGAGGACAGTGTCATTGCACTCAATTTTGTAACATTCAGCTCCGATCATAACACGAACAATGTGTTTGGCCGCTGGCAACAGTAAATCCTCAGCAATGGTGTGAGCTCTGGTGATTCTGAGTGCCACCAAATATGAAGTCTCGGTGGCTGCTACGTTTTCTTTGTGGTCCTTGCCACCAGCGTCAAGTATGGCTTTCTTGAATCTACCAGCTTTGCTTCTAAAGTAGTTGGCACCTTTGCCAGCAAAGCTCAGATGCTTGCTATCAAAATGGCATTTTAGTTTGTTCAGATTCATAGATTCGGCTGATAGAACTTTACAACCAATGACACATTGCGGTTTCTCAATTCCTGCTGTAATGATTGAGGTGAAACCATACTGTAAAAAACATTCACTCTATTTTCTTTTCTTAACATTTTTCTCTATATGATCCATTGTCATGGGATGGTTTCCTAATGAAAATCATACATAACAATAGCTTTAATAATACAAAAGATGATACATGGCATAGTTCAGTCAATACAGCTCATAAAGTTTTCTGGGATTTACAAAAAAGACATGAAATAATAATAATAATTTATAAATGATCAAGAGTTCATAAGGGAGGGAGGGAGGAAGAGGGATGAGAAAAAATGAAGAACTAATACTAAGGGCTCAAGTAGAAAGAAAATGTTTTGAGAATGATGATGGCAACAAATGTACAAATGTGCTGGACACAATGAATGTATGTATGGATTGTGATAAGAGTTGTATGAGCCCAAATAAAATGATTAAAAAAATAAATAAATTTAAAAAGTAATGAATGCCAAAAAAGAGAAAAAGAAATATTAATTATTATTTTTTTAATTTTAACAATTTATTGGGGCTCATACAATTCTTTTCACAGTTCATATATATACATACATCAATTGTATAAAGCACACCTGTACAGTCTTTGCCCTAATCATTTTTTTCTCTTTTCTTCTTTTACATTTTATTAGGGACTCATACAACTCTTACCACAATCCATACATATACATACATCAATTGTATAAAGCACATCCATACATTCCCTGCCCCAATCATTCTCAAGGCATTTGCTCTCCACTTAAGCCCCTTGCATCAGGTCCTCTTTTTTTTCCCCTCCTCCCTCCCCATTCCCCCCTCCCTCATATGCCCTTGGTAATTTATACATCGTTGTTTTGTCATATCTTGCCCTATCCGGAGTCTCCCTTCCCCCCTTCTCTGCTGTCCCTCTCCCAAGGAAGAGGTCACATGTGGATCCTTGTAATCAGTTCCCCCTTTCCAACCCACTCACCCTCCACTCTCCCAGCATCGTCCCTCACACCCTTGGTCCTGAAGATATCATCCACCCTGGATTCCCTGTACCTCCAACCCTCATATGCACCAGTGTACAGCCTCTGTCCTATCCAGCCCTGCAAGGTAGAATTTGGAGAAATATTAATTATTTATAAAGGATTATTTACATGTCTTCATGAGGTTAAAGATGTATATATATATATAATTAAAATATTTTTCAAAATGTTTTCTGTTTGACCTCTTGGTATCAGCTCCTCTTCTTTCCTCCCTCATATATCCCTGAAAAATTATAAATTATTATTATACATCTTACACCATCTGCTGCCTCCCTTCACCGTGTTACTGTAGTTTGTTCCCCTGGGGAGCAGGGTGGTGGTGGAAATTTTACATCGGTCATTGTAGTTGGTTCCCCATTTCTCCCCCCTATTCCCATACCTTCCTCATCCCCTCATGGTACCGCTAATCCTCTTGCTGTCCCTGAGGGGTTTATCTGTCCCTGGATTCCATGTGTTGAGAGCACTTATCTGTACCAGTGTACATGCTCTGGTCTAGCCAGATTTGTAAGGTAGAACTGGGGTCATGATAGTGGAGGGATGGAAGTGTTAAAGAACTAGAGGAATGTTGAGTGTGCCATCACTATATGCTGCTCCCTGTCTGCCTCATTCTTTCCTTTGACCTATCTGTGGGGGAATGTCCAATTGTCTACAGATGGGTTTTGGGTCTCCACTCTGACCCCCATCATCTGCACCACTATTTTTTGTTTGTTTGGGGTCTTTGATGCCTAATACTTTATCCCGTCAACACCTCATGATCACACAGGCTGTTGTGCTTCTTCCATGTGGGCTTTGGTGCTTCCCTGCTAGATGGCCACTTGTTTACCTTCAAACCTTTAAGACCTCAGATGCTATATCTTTTGATAGCCAATTAGATTTAATGGGCATACATGACACCACCCTCAAACAGACAATAGATGTTCTACTCCAGTGCACACGAATTATTCTGCAGGTAGGCTACATTTTAGGTCACAAAGCAATATGTTTAAATAATACAATGTTTTGTTCTCTGACCACACGGAATAAAGGTAGACATGAATATCAGGGGAAAAAACCTCCTGAAAATTACAGAAATACGGAAATTCAACAATACACTGTTAAGTGACCAATGAGCAAAAGAAGAAGGCAAAAGTGAAATCGCAAATTTCTCAGAGTAAAATGAAAACGAAAACAGAACATACCAAACTTTAGGGCAAGGGTGCTCACATGTTTTCAGCATGTGAGTTACTTATAAAATGATCAAGTCAAAATTCTCTACCAACTACAAAAATGCAAAACATATTTATTTATTACATTTATTCATAAATGCATTGAGAATTCTTTATATGTACAATGTATGCTTATGTACCTTGTATAACTGCATGAGTCTATATAACACAACACAATTAGCTATGTACATTTTTTTGTCATTACCTGAGTTCACTCTGGTGACTTGCACTGAATGGAATGAGCCAGGGATGCATAGTCCAGATAGTAGCTGCTGACAACCAGCATCAAGCACACTTCCAAATGATCATCAGTCATGGTGGAACGGTACTTGATCTTTATGTGGGAAAAGGCTGATTCACATGAATAAGTAGAGCTGAAAAATGCAGTCAAGGAGGTAGCATATTTTCTCATGTTTGGGTAATTTCCTTCTGTGAGTAAGTTCCAGAACTGTTCATGTGCTCTGGACATCAGCTGA
The DNA here is from genome assembly GCF_050624435.1 of Tenrec ecaudatus. NCBI lineage: Eukaryota > Metazoa > Chordata > Mammalia > Afrosoricida > Tenrecidae > Tenrec > Tenrec ecaudatus. Next base: position 23,084,657 of record NC_134537.1, on the reverse strand, counting down.
ATGTCGGCTTATAGTGTCAAAATCTACCATTCCTTATGAAAGTGATATGTTTTTTTCTTCTTACATGGTCCAGCTCCCCCACTGATTTTAATAGTCTTTCTTACATTTAAGAGAGAAAAACCAAGGTCTAAAGATTGGTAATAACTGAGCTTGTCAATTTTGCTGCACTTAGCGCAGTTGTTTGAGCATGCGTTTGACATCTATGATTGCATCTGATTAGCCGTCCTGTATATCAATTAAGTAACAGTATTGATGATGATAGACTTATGTCTATGTTTTTAATACCATGAGATCTACCCACATGACATTTTTGATCAACTAGTAGATCGTGATCGAGTATTGAGCATCCCTGCCTTAGGGGATGCAGTATGCAGAAACATTTAGCAGTAAAGGCTTACATAGAAAAGAAGAATGATCTTGAATTAACAGCCTATCTCGAAAATTCTCTGAACAAGAAGAGAAGAGCAAACTATGACCAAATGCACCAAGAGACAAAAAGAATTTGATTGGGAACATAAATAAAATCATAAGCAGAAAAACAATAGCGAGGATCAATAAAACCACAAATTGGGTCTTTGAAAAGAGGAATAAAATTGACAAGCCTGGAACTAGATTGATGAAGATAAGAAAAGAAAAAGGTGCAAATAACCAGAATTTAAAAAAATTAAAGGTGACATTACAACAGACCCAAGCAGAAAGATTGGAATGAAAATGATTGTCTTTATAAGAGGAACTAAGAGAATTAAATGCCTAGCAATAAGCAAACAATAACAAGTTAAGGGATTGAATTAATGACCCCAAACTTTCCCTTTCCCCCAAAAGTCCTCAACCAGATTGCTTAACTGGGGAATTTCACCAAATATTTAGAGAATTGACATCACCACTGCTTATAGTCTTCCAAAAGACAGAGGGAAAGAATGCTTCCTAATTCATTCCATGAAGTACACATGACCCTGATACTCAAACCAGACAAAAACAACACAGAAAAGAGACCAATATCTCTTGTGAATATAGATGTAAAGATGCTCAGCAAAATACCAGTGATCAGAATCTAATAGCGTATTCAAAGAGCCATACACCATGACCAAGTGAGGTATATTCCAGAACCATAGTGGTGGTTCAACTTCAGAAATTCCATCAATGCAATAAAGCACACCTAAGGAAAGCACTCAAAGGAAAACAACCACACGGAGACAGAACAAGTGTTTGATAAAATTCAACATCCTTTTTGGATGAAAACCTGAAAGAAGATTGGAATAGAAAGGACAATCCTCATCACGATTCAGGGCATATATGAAATCCAACAGCCAACATTTTCATTAATGAAGAGAGACTGAGCTGTTTGCGTGAATTTTGGAATTAGACAAGGGAATCTCATTGCTTTAATTCACTATTACATTAGAAGTCCTAGCAGAGCAATAAGAGAAGAAAAAGTAATAAAAGGACATAAATTTGAAAAGAAGCAAAGTTATCTCTACTCATGTATGTAATCTTATAAATAAAAAAATCCAGAGTTCATAAGAAAACATCTAGAACTCCCCTCACTGACCATAGTGCCATGGGGGACAATACTAGAGATGTAGTGTAGGAATTGTGCCCCATCTGAACCCCCCACACCGGGGTGGCACATGAAGGGAGTGCGACAGAGCAGCAAGGTGAGCAAAACAATGAAGTTCCCGAGGAATCCCAAAAATAGACTTCAGAGGTAGGGGTTGGCACCTCATCAGACTCAACTGGAAAACACTCATCAAGGTCAACAGAGAGACCTGGAATTATTTATAGGCTTTTCCCCCCCCCCCCTCCCCAATATCTATTTATATAAAATAAGCAAATAAATAATCCTGAGGAGAAAAGGATGGGACTGATGGTTCCGGGAAACATGGGACACTGGGATGTGGGGGAAGGAAAGGCAGATCCAACAAAGGGAACAACAAGGGATCTAAATTCAGTGGCGAGGAGGGCGTGAAATGCCTGGTGGGGCTTGATCAAAGAGGAATTACTGAAAGCCAAATGCAAGTTGATCATGATAGTGGGACAAGAGGAAAGTAAAAGGAAATAGTTGGAAATAACTAGGAGGGAAAGGACATTTACAGAGGTATAAATAGAGGCATGTACATATGGAGCTATATTTATGTATAATGATAGGGACATAGATCTATATACATAAATCGTATGTTAAATATTAAGGTAGCAGATGGACATTGGGCCTCTACTCAAGTTATCCCTCAATGTAAGAACACTTTGTTCTAACCTGGCATCCCATGATGCTCACCTTCCCAACACGATCGCTGAAGTAAAAATGGATGTATAAGGAAATATAGTTACAAAAAAAAGATGATGGTGCTTTCAAAAGATATAGCATCTGGGGTGTTAAAGGCTTGAAGATAAACAAGCAGTCATCTAGCTGAGAAGTAACAAAGCCCACTTGGAAGGACCGTACCAGCCTGTGTGATCATAAGGTGTCGATGGGATCGGGTATTAGGCATCAGAAGACCCAGAACAAACAATCATATCGATGTGAATGAGGTGGGGCAGAGCGGAGAACCAAAGTGCATCTGAGGACAATTGGACATCTCCTTACTGAAGGGTCACAAGGAAGGGACAAGCCAGCCAGAGCGCTGTGTAGCACCGACGAAACATACAACATTCCTCTAGTTCTTAAATTCTCCTGCCTCCCCCACAACCTTACAAATTCGGCTAGACCAGAGCATGTACACTGCTACAGATTATAGCTTTAGACACGTGGAATCCAGGACAGATAACCCACTCAGGAACAATAACAGGAGTAGCACGATACCATGAGGGTAGGGGCAAGAAAGGGGGAACCAATCACAATGATCAACATATAACTGACACCGCCCGCCCCCCGGCCCCCGACCCCAGGGTGAAAAACAACAGAAACATGGGTGAAGAGAGACAGAGGTTGGTGTAAGATATGAAAACAATAATCTATAAATTATCAAGGGTTCATGAGGGTAGGGGAGTAAGGGGAAAAATGAGCTGATATCAAGAGCTCAAGTAGAAAGATAATGTTTTGAAAAGGATGATGGCAACATATGTACAAATGTGGTTGACACTATTGGTGTGTGGATTGGTATAAGAGCCTTAAGAGCTCCCAATAAAATAATTAGCAAAACAACAACAACAAAACACTTCTGGAACTAATAGAAGAGGTCAGCAAAAGAAAAATCAATTGGGTTTCTATATACCAGTATGACACACACAATAGGGACATTGCACAAACAGTTCTATTTACACTAGTATCAGAGATAATACAATCCTTAATAAATCGAACATAGGGCTTACCCAATGAAAACTATGAAATACTGCTGAAAGAAACTCAAGGAAATGTAGTCGATATAAAGATGGTTCATGCCCACGGATAGGAAAACAGTATCATTAAGATGTCATACTATCAAATGTAATCCCAATAAAAATTCTAACACTCTTTTCTTTTACAGAAATAGAAAAATGAATCTTCAATTTTACATGAAAAGGCAAAACCAAAAACCAAACCCACTGCCATTGAGTCAATTCTGACTCATCGTGACCTTAAAGGGCAGATAGAACTGCCCCTGTGAGTTTCTGAGATTGTCACTCTTATAGACGTAGAAAGACTCATCTTTCTCTCATGGAGTGACTGGTGGTTTTGAACTGCTGGACTTGGAGTTAGTAGCCACTCTCTCAGCAGGGCCTCAGGTAGAAAGGCAAGAGCCCCTGAATAGCTAAAAGAATTCTGAAAGAGATTAAAATAGAACTTATGCTTTCTAATTTAAAAAACACTATACACTAATCAGCACAAACTAGTATTGGTTTAACAACGGACAATGGAATAGACTTTAAGAGCTCAGAAATTTTTAAAAAGTCCCACACATCTATTTTTGATCATAGTAACTGATTTTTGATAAGGGCGCTAATCCCATCTGATGGGGAAAGATTCTCTTCATGAATTGATGCTAGGAAGATTGCTAGGATTTCCACATACATGCTGAAAAAAGAAAAAGAGTCTTCTGTGGAACCTTTGATCAAAATGGCCAGGTAGGGTTGCCAGGCACTGTTCAGTTGTATTGCTCTCCTGCCAAAGCAGACTGTTGGTCATGGAGGCAATAGCCTCACAGCTTACAGTAAAGCAAATTCAAGATGGATTAAAGATGTAAACATATAAGTTACAGTCATAGCATTCTTAGAAGTGCAAGTAGGGGCAATGCCGCCAGGCCTAGCTTTCAACAATGGGTTATTTATATAACAAAAGCACAAAGCGCAAAGAACAAAATTAATAATTGGGACTTAGTAAACTTCAAAACTTATGGTCATCAAAAGACTCTACCAGAAAGTAAAACATTAAGGTTTTGGTTGGAAGGAGATCTTCGGAAATCATATTGCCAATAAGAGTCTTCTAACCAATATATAAATAAAACATTGGCAACTTAACAAAAACAAAAAAGACAACTAAACTAATCATATGATAGGAAAGGGATTTGAAAAGACATCTCACCAATGAGTATACCCCAAAGGCCACCAAACAAAAGATACGCAACATCATTATTTATCAGAACGATGAAGACGAGAACTACAAGGAGATACTATTTCATTTCTTCCAGCATGACCAAGATAAAAAGGAAAGATACCAGATGGTGGCACGGATGCAGGGGAATTGGACTCTTATCCATTGCTGGATGCACAATGGTCCAGCTGCTGTGGAACATACTGCAATGGTTCATAAAGCAAACTAGGAACACAACATCCCCATTCCACTCTGTGGTATACACCCCAAAGGCTCAACAGCAGATTCAAAAAGAGCTTGTGCACCAATGTTCATTGGATCCCTAAGTAAAGTGTATTACATACATACAGTGGAATACTACTCAGCTAGTAACAGAAAAAGAAACCCTTTAGGAAGGGGGAAAAGGGAGGAGACCATCCACTGGATGCTATACAACCCTGAGACAAGGCTGTGGCAGAGCAATAGGTCCCCCAAAGGTCTAAGAGGAGAACCTTACTAGAGAATCAAGTTGGGACTTGGGGAGAGGAGCATCTACATTTCAGATGAGGCACGGATGTGGGTAAATAGGGAAGAGCAACCTCACATCCGGAAGGGTGCCTAAACAATAACTGTAGGCAACCTAAAGGGAGATGTGTTAGTCTGGGTACATTAGAGAAACAAATCCACAGAAATTCATGTATAGGAGAGAGTTTTACATAAAGGATAAGTGCACATCAAGAAAACATCCCAACCCAGTGCTGCCCAAGCCCACAAGTCCAACATTAACCCATATGTCTGACACCAATCCACAAAGTCCTCCTCCATCTCACAAAACACACACAATGATGCTGACTGCAGGAAGAAAGCCAAGTTAGTGAATGTGTAAGCATCTCAGCACTGGCAGGGGTCTCCACACGCTGCTCCAGCACCCAGGGCTGCATCAGGGTAGGTCCATGAGGCTTCTCCTTGGGGATGTCTTGCAGGAAGGGAGCCTGGCCAGCTGAAGCAGGGAACTGGCTAAGGCAGCTGCACCCTTGTCCGACCATCAGAAAGCAAGAGATCTGAGAACTTGAAAGGCGAGGCTCACTGAGCCACTTATCCCTCCGCCCTTCAATTAACTCTACATGTGTTTATTGGCCAGGTTGGCACAATAAGCTAGCTACCTTAGGAGAATAGGCTGATTTTTCCTGGGCAGACACTATAGATGTGTTTCTACACATCCTTTGGTGATCCACACCATGGGCTAAGCATTTTGATGATTTGGACGCTGGCCTTATGGACAACATAGCATCCCCCAAGGTCCATGCCACAAAGACTCAAATTGGAAGCTCTACCTTAAAACTACCTGTATCCTAGGACTAAGGCCTGAGCTACTCCGATGGGAGAGGAAGCAAAGGATGGACACCCCAAAACTGTGGGAATGGTGCTCTTTGGACCTTGAGTAGGACCCTTGACTTAGTGAGTGTCCAGGGAAAGGGGACTCAGAGCCATCATTTAAGTAGCACCTCAATACTCCCCTTGCATTAATATTATAGGTTTTCATCTGAGAGTCTGCCCTTGTAAGAAGTGATACAGGAAAATTTCCCCTAGCCCAACACCCCCATGCTCAGTGTAAACAGAGCTCAATCAATTAAGAAATCAACCAGTACAAAACAACAACTCATGGATTGTAGCTTGAAATTGGACTGTACTTATATAAGCTCCTCATATCAACAGTATCATAAATTCTATGTCATTGGATATATTTTTAATGTTATCAATGCAATTGCTTTTACTCAGATGGATGATTGACAATGTTTTTCTGCTTTTGCTGTTGTTTTTGTCATAATATGACCACAAAAGTAAACCAGAGTTGTTCATAACCAGTGGATAAGCAGGAGGATTCTGAGCTCTCATGTTCACCTTCATGATGAGATCACTGAAGATAAAAGTGCTACAGCAAAGCATGGCGAAGAAAACAGATGGTTCCCTGCTCTTGAGCAGCATAGAACCTGGGGTCTTAAAGGCTTGTATTCAAATGAGCAGTCATCTAAGTGAGCCATCAATGAAGTCCACATCGAAGAAGCACCCCAGCCCACGTGATCCAAAGATGATGATAATAAAATCCAAATATGATGAAGGGAAAAGTATCAGACTTAAATTGTGAATACTCAATTTGTATAAGGCTATGGAGGACAGTGGGAGCCCAAGATCCATCTGCAGAGTACCTATTTGAATTAAACTTCTGTCAGATCCCCTGTAGCCCCAGTGAAGAGAGGGGAACAGTCTTACTATCCAACATGGATTATTGTAAACTTGATTATGGTGGATCCAATCATGGTATAATGTGATATTTGGTCAGCTGACAGCCTTTTTTTTACTTACCCAATCTGAGTTTATACTACGCTCAAATATTTCTCAATTGTTCCTAGCCAATCTGGCTTTTAAAATATTGTTGGTGATCTTTTCTTTCTTACTTGCTGTTTTTATATTATTATTTTTTCTCACTGTTTTGTTTTTTATTGTTTATGTTGGCTTTCCCAGTTTTGGAAGCGCAGGAGTAGATGTACAGAGACAATGACTGATGCAATGGTTTCTGGGGACATGCAGGAGGGTGTGTGTGAAGAGTGGGAGGAGGCTTGGGGGGCAAACAAGAGTGCCAGAGGGGGAAGGGAACATTAGATCTGATTGTGATGATGTATATACAACTCTTTAAAAAAGTGATTTAACATGGAAGTGTATGCTATGTGAATATTATAGCAAGCAAACTACTAAGACAATAAGAAAGCAGTGGATGCGGTCTTAAAGGCTTGAAGATAAGCAAGTGACCATCTAGCTCAGAAGCAACAAACCCCACATGGAAGAAGCACACCAGCCTGTGTGATCATGAGTGTCAAAGGTATCAGGTATCAGGCATCAAAGAACAAAAAAAAAATCATATCCATGGTGAATAAGAGGCGGTGCAGATTGGGTGCCCAAAGCCCATCTGTGGACAACTGGATATCCCCTTACTGAAGGGTCACAGGGAGGAGATGAGCCAGTCAGGATTCAGTGTAGCAATGATGAAACATACAACTCTTCTCTAGTTCCTAAATGCTTCCTACACCACCCCCCCATGCCTACCCCTACTATCATGATCCCAATTCTACCTCACAAATCTGGCTAGACCAGAGGATATACACTGGTGCAGATAAGACCTTGAAACACAGGGAATCCAGGACAGATGAACCCCTCAAGACCAGTGGTGAGAGTGGCGATGCCTGGAGGATGGAGCAAAGGTGGGGAAGCAAGGGGGAACTAATTACAAGGATCTACATATTACCTCCTCCCTGGGGGATGGACAACAGAAATGTGGGTGAAGAGAGATGTCAGGCAGTGTAAGATATGACAAAATAATAATAATTTATAAATTATCAAAGGTTCATGAGGGAGAAGGTAGCAGGGATGGAGGGGGGAAATGAGGAGCTGATATCAAGGGCTCAAATAGAAAGCAAATGTTTTGAGAATGATAAGGGCAACAAATGTGTAAATGTGCTTGGCACAATGGATGGATGTATGATTGTGACAAGAGTTGTATGAGCCCCCAATAAAATGATTAAAAAATAATTTATAAATTATCAAGGATTCATGAGGGAGGGGGAGAGGGGAGGGAGGGGGAAATGAGTAGCTGATACCAAGGGCTCAAGTAGAAGGCATATGTTTAGAGAATGATGATGGCAACAAATGTGCAAATCTGCTGGACACAATGGAGTATGTATGGATTGTGAGAAGCACTGTATGAGCCCCCAATAAAATGATTTAAAAAAAAAAGAAAATAAGGAACCAAACTTGATCAATGATTACCATGGGTGAAGGAGGAAGAGTTTTTGCTTAAGGGCATTGAGTTTATGTTAATAGTGCTGGAATAATTCGGAAAAAGATATCAATAATGATTATACAATATGAAGAGTATAATCAGTAGTACTGAATTATACACGTAGAAGTTGTTGAATTGGATAATGCTTTGTTGTGTATATTTTTGCCACAACTATAAACATTAATTACATGAATAACAATGAGTAGAAGGAAGAAGAAAATGTTCTAGACTTGATTGTGGTGACGATGGTGCAATTATTCTTGATTTTATTGAACTAAAGAATTGGATGACATGTGGTTGAAGTGCCAATAACACTTTTAAGGAAAGTAAAATTGGCACACAAAAAAAGAAAATAAGTGATAGATATATTTGTAACAATGACCAAAAACAGAGTAGTGATAGTGGCGACCCAGACTGTGTACATACAAACACCTCATGGGATTTGGCTCTATGTTTGGAGAGTCAGGGCGACTGTTTCATGCTTCATTCCGGTTACAGGTCCTAATAACTTGTTCAGTGCCCCTGTTCTGCCTCCTAGTTTATTGCATAGTTTCTAGGCTCTTAGCAGTTTGTAAGCAGCCACCCAGGGCACAATCATTGATCTCATGTTCACCTGGAACAACAGTCGAAGAAGGCGAGTTGGGACTAGGAGCAGGATGTGGAATGCCTGCATTGAACAATTGCCTCCTTTGCCCTGAGACCAGAACTGGATGGTGGTTGGCTACCATGACTGGTCATTTTAGTAAGAGATTTCACAGAACATTTCCAGGCAAGGGGGAAAAATGCAGAAGAGAATTTCAAATTCAACACTTTATGGAGCCATGGAGGGTGGATGAACCCCTGACACTATTGCCCCGGAGTAACCTGTGAACCTTAACTTTGAAATATCCTCTAAATCAGTGGTTCTCAACCTTCCTAATGCTGGGACCCTTTAATACAGTTCCTCATGTTGTGGTGACCCTCCAGCCATAAAATTATTTTCGTTGCTACTTCATCATTGTCATTTTGCAACTGTGATGAATCGGGCAACCCCTTTGAAAGGGTCATTTGACCCCCAAAGGGGTCATGACCCACAGGTTGAGAACCGCTGCTTAAACTCTTGAAATAGACAACAGTTCAGTTTAACTAGTCAAAGTCTTCTTTGAACATTATGTTCTTTTAAGAACTATGGTTAAGCATTGGGCTTCTTAATGGCAAGGCAAACAGTTCAAACTCATCAGCTGCTCTTGGAAGAAAGATGAGGCTGTCTGTTCCCATAAATCTTTGCTACCTCATAGTTTCCGCTGTTTGGATTGACTCTGAATTGGCGGTGGGTTTCCTTTAGGCAGGGTGTGAGATCAGATGGACAGGAGCCACTACAGAGATTAGATGGGAACCCTGGGTGGCAGGGAGTTTAAGCTGCTGAGAGAGGAAAACACAGAAAAGGAGGTGCGGAGAGTCGTACAACTTGAAGAATGTAATCAGTGTCAGTAAATGGTCAATGGAGAAGCTATTGTGCTGTGTGTCTTTTCTGTGTATATTCTCAATAATGACAAGAAGATGAGCCAAATCAGGAAGAAGGAGACACACTGAAGCTACTGGTACCATTTTGTGACTAGAATGCCAGATAGAAAATCAGCCTTCGGGCTAGACCAGAGGATGTTCACTGGTACAGACAAGAACTGGAAACACAGGGAATGCAGGGCAGATGATCCCTTCAGGACCAATGGTGAGAGTGGCGATACTGGGAGGGTGGAAGGAGGGTGGCGTGGAAAGGGGTAACAGATTACAAGGATCTACATATGACCTCCTCCCTGGGGGACAGACAACAGAAAAGTGGGTGAAGGAGACATAGAACAGTGCAAGATATGCCAAAATAATAACTTGTAAATTATTAAGGGTTCATGAGGGAGGGGGGGAGGGAGGGAGGGTAAAAATGAGGAGCTGATGCCAGGGGCTTACGTGGAGAGCAAATGTTGTGAGAATGATGAAGGCAATGAATCTACAAATATGCTTGACACAATTGATGTATGCATGGATTGTGATAAGAGTTGTATGAGCCCCCGATGAAATGATTTTAAAAAGAAAAAGAAAATCAGTCTTCTTGCGCAGAGTTTAACTCCTCATCTTGCCACATGCCGCATTTCCGCATGTTCTCTTTAGTAGTCACGAAGGATCACAGATGCTTTAAGACCCAGGCCAGCAACTGTAAATTCTAGCCTCTCCTCCCATAGGCCTGCTGCATGTTTTTGCCAACACAGGGTTATTGGGATACAGTCTGGCCCATTCACTTATGCTTTGTCCATGGTGGCATTCCCGTTAGAGGTGCAGAGTTGAATATGTGGGGCAGATATCGTCATGGTACCTGCGCTGCTTCCTATTTGGCCATTGGCTATCCCCTGTTGTAAGGACTGCCTTAGACCTTGGGGGAATTAGAAACAGGAAATCGTCAGAAGTTACTTGATGTTGGGATGTTGGTGAGTCCTTCGGGGATCTTGCTCATTTCAGGACAGAATGGAAATGAGGCTTTAAAAAATTTTGTTTGTGAACAAATGAAAAACCAAACCAAACCATGCGCACACAAGCAGCTCACGGTTTTGCATACCCTGAGTTTCTTAAGGAACAGGTACTTAAATATCGAAGAGGACCATCCAAAAAACTGACAAAAAGGTTACAAATTAATTTATTTTGGATCTGTGAAATCACAAGGTCAAGAATGGGCCGTGTGCACTCTGAATTTTCAATTCTGAATGTTTTCTATCCTAGCTGGTTGTCAAACTAGGATACACTAAGTTTGAGTGTACAAAGCATGGTCTAGTAGTCTGAAATGTCTGACCAATAACATATCTTTTTATAAGAAATGTGTTCGTGAAACACAAGCATCTGGTTTATATTTCTCTTGAAATGCACATGAGGTTAGAATTAAAGAAAGGGATGCTTGGCAAAGGTCATCGTTTGGCAAGAGGATGCTTGGTTTTGCTGGTCCCATGCCTATTTGGAAAGCAGATGGGGACATTTTACCTACCTCATGAAACTCTCATCTCCTTAGTTTTGCAGTTAGTGAGCAGACAGGAAAAGCTGATATTGTGGATTTTGAAGGGGAAAAATGTGATTGTTAAGAATGTCAAGGTAGGATAGCTGGGGTGTTTTCTCTCCAGAGCAATATTTATTTTCAAAAGTTTCCTGGATGGCACAATGTCAAAAGAGGATGGAGAAAGGGAGAGTTGCTGGAGATGTTCCATTTCCCGGAGAAAGAAGCCACACAGTATATAGGGAAGTCCCCACTCTCTAAGCTCAAACTGTGGTCCACAGACCAGCAGCATCAGCACTGGCGTCACCTCAGAGCCTGCTGTAAATGCAGGAGGGCCACTGTGTCTCAGACCGAATGGATCAGGATATGCATTTCAACACAGTTTTAGATGATTGGTATGCATATTCACATTTGAGAAGCACTGGACTAAGCTGTTACTCAACTGTTTGGGACATGGACTTGTGAGGCAAATTTCAGCTAGCTCTTTCTCCATCCCAGTGCATAGGAACTGTCACTGTAACTTGCCTCTTCTTGCCTCGTCTTTACTTCTTATGCTTAAGATCCTTAGCAGAGAATTGCATTCTTACTCTGTGTCCATTACATAGTTAACATTATTTAATCCTCACAACAGGTTTATGAAGTAGAACACTTAATCTCCTATTAGACAGATGAGAAAACACATTGGTAATTTGCCTAAAGTTAGACAGTTTTGTATATGGTGAAGCCTGTATTCAACAAACCTATTCTGGCCCCAGAGCGCATACTTTGAACCAATACACCAACACTACACCCTAGTGTAATATAGGTAATGAGAAAATTGTTCTCAAGGATTCTTCTGAACATCATTGATAGTGATGATACCTCTTCAGAAAAATAACAAAGGAGTCTTGAAATCCATTGAGAGTAATAGAGGCAGGTTGAGGCATCAACTATAGAGTCTTATACCTGCCCAAGTCATGAGCTAGAATCCAAAGCCTGTGTTGGGGGACAAAAGGCCGACACGAGCACTTCTAGAGTTTATACTGCTCGCAATTTGAAGTGAATTTACTCGGACAGGCTGAAAGAGCCTAGTCTTATGTTCATTCAATTTCTACTGTGACAGATGTAGTTCTGTTCCAAAGCTGCTCTTGGAAAATGCCAAGTTCCCAATCCCAGGGTGTGTCTAGCTCGATCTGGATACCCTGAGGGCACTGTCTGACACGGTCCTCTGGGTTCCTTATTAGAGGCTGTTCTTCGGGACAAGTTCCCATCAGACTCTAGGTCTCTATGGCTACTGAACTTCTTCTGGACTATTTTTTAACACACAGGGAAAGAATCTGGCTATAGAAGTTCAAAATCAAGGATCTATGGCCTTGGTTTGATCAGCTTCCATGATCCAAATCCTTGCTTTATTCAACAAACTCATATCCTCCTCCACATGCCTCCCAAAGGAAGTGATCTCACATTCATGTTGGTGGAAATGCATCTGTATATTCGTTGCCTAGCTAGTGAAATTCATTTGAAATACGAATTCAGCCAGCTGGTGAATGAATGCCCCCTACTCTTCCACATCTTTAATGCCTCATCTTAAAATCATCCAAGCCCCTCGGACAACCCCTGAAGTGCCCCATCATGGTTTATTTCTGCTCACTCTACCCCCTGCAGTATGGTGCTTGGGCAAACACCAGTCTCACGGCCAATAATCTTGGCTGCCTTGAGCCTTGTACTTCAGACAGGCTAGGCATAAGTGAAAGAGTTCAGGATTAGCAGAGGGGCAGCCTGGTGGGGGCCAGAGGACTCAGGAGCTGATGACCTGCTTCCTAGGTCTATGTGTGTTTCAGGGAGAAACAATAGGTTGTTAGCAATAATCCATCATCATTTTACGAAGCATTTATCACAGGACAAGTGCTTTCTTTCTTCATTTAATCTTCTCAGCCGTTCTACCAGATACCGTTGTCCTCCCTTTGCAAACTAGAAAAAACAAAACAGCCAACAAAAGGAGGCTCAGGGAAGTTAAGATTTGCCATGATTTACATGGCTAGTAAGTGGCTGTGGCAGAGAAAATGTTAGAGACTCATTACAGTATCTCCTCTTCCTGAGAATGTAGGAAGACGGGATTTCCCAGGTTCCTTTCCATGTGGTTGAGGCCATGCGATTGGGTTTTAGCCAATGGGATTGGCTGGAAGTGATATAAGCCATTTCCAGGTCTGACTCTTAAAGAGGCCTCCCTTAAACTTCTCTAAGCTTTTCTTACTAGGGAGATCTTGGAAGGCAGGTATTCAATGGCATAGCTAGAGGATAAAGGAGGACCACCCAGCTTTTATCAGATGAGTAAGAAGGGATGTTTTTGGAGGTCTGGAGGTTATAGACAGATATCCCTGAGGCACAGAGCTGAGTTTTGGAGCCAGTTTGTTGGGACACTAATGTTTCAACATCACCTTCGTGTCTTAATTAATGATACCAAGTATAGGTGCTATCGAGCAAAATAGAGTAAAAACAATGAGAAGAGAAAAGCTAAAAGTGTGCTTCATTATGAAAAAATAATACAGACTACTTTCAGATGAAATATCACACAGCTGTCATCCAACATATAATGACTAACTATAAGTCATTGACATAGAGTTGATCCCAATTTCCAGTGACCCTACAGGACAGAGCAGAACTGCTCCATAGGGTTTCTAAGTCTGTAAATCTTTTTTTTAAGAGCAGTTTTATTGGCCTGTAATTCACATATCATGAAATTCATTACTTCAATCACATTAAGAAGAATTGTACCATCATCACCACAATAAATTTTAGAATATTTTCTTTTTTCTTATACTCCTTGTTATTAACTCCCCATTTCCCCCAACTTCCCCTGCCACACCTCCAAGAAACCATTCATTACTGTCTCTATAGATTTACCTATCCTGGATTTAGGCTGTAAAAAGGCGGTAATTATTTTACAGGAACAGACAAGACAGCCTCATCTTTTCCCCATTTAGCAAATGGGGGATTTGAACTGCCAACTTTGTGTTCAGCAACCCAATACTTAATCTAGTGTGCCATCAGGGCTCCAATGATGAACTCTCAGTAAGCTTTATTTGATTTCAGAGTTTATTATCTCTATGCCAATGGAGTGGTTATTCAGTTCAATGCCACACCCACCTTCAATACTTCGAGGTGTGTGCTTGGTGGTCACAGATGTAGACACAATAGACGTGCTCACAACTTTGAAAGAATGGGAGCACCCTTGGTTACAAGAGCACAAATGTAAGGGCGCTGTGCTGGAATTTCTAGTTATGACGGCCCAGTTGCAGACAGACCTATAGTAAATTGGATTCTAAGTCATAGCATGATGCTGTTGTACAGCCGCCCAATGTCACTGGAAGAAACTTCAGGCTTATCTGTTATTTTGTTTGTTTCTGGTCCCATGTTAACTGCCATAAAAATGAGTTTAATCAGTGAGGCCACAGAATGGCACATACCTCAAGGCATTGTTTACAGGTTATGTATTTTACACGGTGCAAGACTCAACCAGTTAGAATTCTAACAATCATTGGCTTCAAAAATGAGTAGACTCAAATTTTCCTTTTCAGAATCAGAAAACCTCGTGCCCTTTTGGGAACCCAAACCTACAAATGGTGCATTTTCAATGATAAAAAGCTTGTGTCGTACCTTCTGTGTACAAGTTCCGTAAGTATATAAGCACATTTACTTCTCACAACAATCCTGCCAGGAAATGGAGGCCACAGAGAGGTTAAGTAACTTGTCCGAGGTTACACAGCTTGTATAAAGAAGAGCCAGAATGTGAACCCAGCCTGTTGGCTCTGGAATCTATGTTCGTGAACCATGTGTGGTATGGTGCCTATGCTCAGTACTGCTACCAGGCTTACCGCAGGCTATATCCTGCTGAATCACCTCCCAAGCTCACGCCTCCTTTTGCTTGCAGACAATTCAATCTGAGAAATCAGTTTGGGCTTTCACAAAACCTTTTATGTTGATCATGTTTTAAATTTAAACCTTAGGGTCAATAGCTTGCCATTAGAGAACTTTGGTGAATCCCTCAGCAGGTAGATTGTTCTAAGACACAGAATTTACTAAGAAACTACCTGTCCAGTATAAATAATGACCCAGAAAACAGGAAAATGCTGGGGTTTACAAGAAATCCTACTGCAGAAGAGTGGCTATCATGTCCCATCAAGTCAGTTCCAACGCTGAGGGACTCTATTATGACATTAAAATACTGCCTAGTCCTACGCTAACTTAAATTGTGTTAAACCCAAACTCACTGCCTGTGAGTTGATTTTGACCCATAGTGAACCTATAGGACAGGGTAGAACTGCCCCTTTGTGTCTCCAAGTCTGTACCTCTTTATGGCAGTAGAAAGCCTCATCTTTCTTTTGCTGAGTGGTTGGTGGGTCTAAACTGCTGACCTTGGGGTGGATAGCGCGATATGTACATCACTATGCCACCAAAGCCTCTTTGACATGCCAGTAAAAAAAAAAAAGGAAAAAGGTGCTACCAATTAAATCAAGATATATCATTAATTGTACAATGCTTTCTAAGTTCAGAGATAAGAAAATACGAAGAACGTGCACCTCCACTCTGATGAAATATGATGCATCACCCATATTGCAGCTGGAGAAACTGAGACCTCATGGACTTAAGATGCCCACAATCACACAGCTATCAAATGATAGATAGGATTCATATATAAGTGGGTCTAACTGGAAGCTCATGCTCTGAATTACTTGAGAAATTACGCTTATGCAGCAAGGAGCAAAGTTCAATTTATCTTTGTTACTGTTAAATTGATCAATATAGGCTGCAGATGGGTTAATTGAATCCCAAGGTAACTTCAAAATTTAATCACCAATATGATGGTCTACATTGGTGAAAAAGGCAAAAAACAAGCAAGCAAGCAAACAAACAAAACCCCAACCAGTTTCTTCTTCATTTTCAGTTATGTAGACAGTTTTAAAGTTACAGCAATTAAGTGACTTTTTTGGGGGGTATCTTTGTCCTAGAATCATTTCTCATTCTCGCTTATAGGAAAAAAAGAGAACATATTTTTCTTTATATAAATTGAGATCTTTGTTTCTAAAGACATTGCTTGGTCTGCTGTTTAGTCCACAAGCAAAAGACAATTTCTGTACTTTTAATAACTCAAGATGTTTCCTAACTGTGTCGTGGTTTGAGATTTGAGAAGGAGCAAACAAGACCACACGAAGCTTAAAGAACCACAGAACAATTTCATAAAAATATTTTTAGCCATAGAGACCCACAAGACAGAACAACAGAAAATACATACATACTTGACTCAGAGTCCCCGTTGTTTTTTTCTTTCTCTCTTTTCTCCCCCGAGGAGGCGACAGCAGCTTTAGACGGTGCCTTCCTCCTGCGTAGGACTATATGTGCTCAATACACAATTCCAGTTCCTATTCTGAGCGCACTGTGAGCTATTGTTTTATGATGGTCTCTTGAGACTGAGAAAAAAATGTTATTGGTATACTGGAAGAATAGGTTTTAATATAGGCATTTAATTTTCTTTCCATATACTCCATGATTAAATCAAGGTTTGCCCCATTTTCTAGTTTTCTTTTAAGAGCCCTTGTTATCCACAGCAATAAAACACTGTCTATAGCCAGGGCTTTGGCTGTGTTTGTTCTAGGTCTACATGCTACTTGGACCATCTCTTACCTGTGTCCAGGCACTGATCTATGGTCATTATATTGGCAGCACTTAATTTCAATTATTAAAAAAATAGCATAACATCCCGAAGGTTAAACAATAGATGGTGAGAGTTTATTGAATATATTTGGTTGCTTTAAAAGATGGTTTCTAAAAATTAAAAAAAGAAATCCTCTGCCTTTTAGTAATTACTAAAATAAACAAAATATTAAAATCCACAAGCCACTGAAGAGCCAGGCATTAACAACCACGAAGTCAATTCCAAGTCAGAGGTGCTCTGGAACAGAGTAGAACTGCCCCATGGGGTTTTGAAAGCTGCAGATCTTGATGGAAATGACTGCCACATCTTTCTTCTGCAGAGTGACTGGTGGGTTCAAATCAATGATCTCTGGCTAACATCCAAGTGCTCAACACTTGGTCACCAGAGAGCCTATTTAAGAATGAAACCAAGTGAAACCAACCAACCAAATGTAAAAACCCCAAACTCATTGCCATTGAATGGACTCTGACTCATCATGACCCCATATTGGGTTTCGGAGGCTGTAGATCTTTATAGGAGCAGAAGCTTTATCTTTTGAGGAACTGCTAGTCACAGCGATTCTCAACCTGTGGGTCGCAACCCCTTTGGGGGTCCAATGACCCTTTCACAGGGGTGGCCCGATTCATTACAGTAGCAAAATGACAGTGATGAAGGAGCAATGAAAATAATGTTATGGTTGGGGGGTCACCACAACATGAGGAACTGTATTCAAGGGTTGCAGCATGAGGAAGGTTGAGAACCACTGACCTGTGGTCAGCAGTCCAATACTTATCTGACAGTGCCACCAGAGATTCTAAGTCTAACAATATGTACAAATCCAATGCACAAGAGTGGAGGTCTATGGCATGTAGAGCTATCCCTTCAACCATGATACTTTTATTAGTATTTGTGGGCTCTATAAATGATATGCTCTTTGTTTCAAAATGAAAAAAAAAACCCTCAAACATGCAAATTAACTAAGAAAGTGAAAAACAGCCAAATTCTACTTCTGAGTTTACTGTAGTTTGGAGAGTTCAGGTAATATGGTCAAGGTCAAAATGCTAGTATGGGACTTTGTGGAGGTTACATAATCTGGTTTCAATTTGAGAATTCAGAGTGAAGACGTGGAGTCTAGGCTGTTAATCACATCATAGTCAACGAGGCCTCTGTGTGGGCATGGCCTCTTCTTGAGGATTCTGGAAATTCCTCTCTGGAGATGGGCGACATGCTCTCTCTGCTCACTTCCTGCGAGACATTTCTGATGAGAAGCCACATGAAGCTACCCTGATTCAGTCAGAGACCTGGGAGCTGGAGAAGCCACATAGAGACCCTCGTTAGCACTGAGATGCTTACAACACCACTGGATTCACAAGACTTCCCACCCACTGGCTGGTCATCATCCTGCATTCAGCATCATTACAAGTGTTTTGTGAGTCTGAAGAGGACTTAATACATTGGTATTGGACATATGGGCTAATATCAGACTTATGGACATGATCTGGACTGGGCTGGGATGTTTTCTCAATGTTCAGTTGCTCTTGGATGTAAACCTCTTTCTTACACACATATGAGTGTCTATGCATTTGTTTTTCTACTCAACCCAGACTAACACACACTTAATTCAAGTCTACCTCTAAGTAACCTTGGTGCAGTGGTCAAGGGCATGGTTGCTAACCAAAGGACAGAGTGGACCAAATGCACCAGTCACTTCATGGAGGAGGTTGTGGCTATTTCTCTAACAGCCTTGGAAGCCCCACAGGATGGTTCTGCTCTGATTTAGAGAGTCCTTATGAAGTGGAATGGACTCGATGGCACATCACAAGGTAGGAGAGAAAGTGGACTTGTCAGTGATGTGAGGCTCAAGTGGGAAGTGGGGTGTGTATAACTCATGCGCCTAGGAGGCTCACTGGAAAGTGTCTGAGTGGAAGGAGGCATTAGGAAAATTAAGTAGGTAGAAGTGTGGAGTGGAAGCTGGGCAATTTTCTAAAAGTAAATTACCTACAAGCCATTTTTAAAATTTTAATAAGTAAGATATGTAATACTTATATTTTAGGGAAAAAATCACTGCCATCAAGTCAATTTAGATTCACTGTAACCCTAGAAAACAGGGTAGAACTGCCTCTGTGGGTTTCTGAGAGTAACTCTTACTTATTTTTTAGTAGTTAACTGATCTTTTATTATTTTATTTTATTTTTCTGAACAGCTTTCTTGACAGGTGATTCACACAGCATATAATTAATAGTTCAATCCCATGAGGGAGAGTTGTGCAATCATCACGTAATAAGTTGTAGAACATTTTCTTTATTCTTATGCGCATTGTTTTCAGCCCCCTGTTTGCCCCCAACCTCCCCTGCCATACCTCTCCTGGATTTCATTTAAAAGAATTAAAAAAAAAACCCGAACAAAAATGAAACTAACAACAAAGTAAAACAGATACAAACCTCAATCTAAAGGAAAGCAGAAAATATTAAAAATTAGAACAAATTTATTGTTTTGCGGGGGAGGTTTTAATAATTTTATTGGGGCTCATCCAACTCTTATCACAATCCACACATACATCAATTGTGTAAAGCACACTTATACATTTGTTGCTTTCATCCTCAAAACTCTCGCTTTCCGCTTGGGTTCCTGGAATCAGCTTCTCATTTTTCTTCCCTCCCTCCCTGCTCCCCCCTCCCTTATGAATCCTTGATAATTTATAAATTATTATCATATCTTATACTGCCCAGCATCTCCCTTCACCCACTTTTCTGTTGCCCATCCCCAATGGAGGAGGTTACATGTAGATCCTTGTCATCGGTTCCCTCTTTCTACCCACCCATTCCTCTTCTCTTCCGGTATTGCCACTCACACCACTGGTCCTGAGGGGATCATCTGTCTTGCATTCCCTGTGTTTCCAGTTCCCATCTACACCACTGTACATCTTGTGGTCTAACCAGGTTTGCAAGGTAGAATTGGGATCATGATAGTGGGGCGGGGGCATGTGTGTGTGTGTGGTGGGGAAGAAGCGTTTAAGAACTACAGGAAGGAAAATGTTTTGAAACCAACTGTGGTAGCAATTGTACAATACTGTTTTATGTGATTGATGTTATGATATATGTAAGAGCTCCCAATAAAATATTTTAAAAAAGAACTAGAGGAAGGTTGTGAGTTTTATCAATGCTACGCTGCACCCTGAGTGACTCATCTCCTCCCCCACTACCCCTCTGCAAAGGATGTCCAGTTGTTTACAGATGGGCATTGGGTCCCCATCACGTGCTCCCCTGATTCATGATGAACTGATTCTCCCCGCCCCCACATTTCCTTTGGTGCTTGATACCTGGTTCCCTCGACCCTTCGTGATCACACAGGCTGGTGTGCTTCTTCTATGCAGGCTTTGTTGCATCTGGGCTAAATGGCTGCTTGTTTACTATCAAGCCTTTAAGGCCCCAGACGCTATATCTCTTGATAGCTGGGCACCATCAGCCTTCTTTGCCACACTTATTTATGCACACATTTGTCTTCAGCATTTATATGGGGAAGGTGATCACACAATGATGGTTTTTGTTCTTTGGTGTCTGCTACCTGATCCCTTCAACATCTCCTGATCACACAGGCTGGTGTGCTTCTTCCATGTGGGCTTTTTTGCTTCCGAGCTAGATGGCTGCTTATTTGCCTTCAAGCCTTTCAGACCCCAGACGCTATATCTTTTGATAGCCAGGCACCATCAACTTTCTTCACCACGTTTGCTTATGCACACATCTGTCTTCAGTAATCATGTCGGGAAGGTGGGTATCATGGAATGACCATTTAGCTGGGCAAGGTGCTATTGTATTGAGGGAGTGCGCATGAGTAGGCCCAATGTCCATCTGCTACCCTACTACTGAACCTATAAATATATGCACATAGGTCTATTTCCCCCATAATCATAAATATATTTACATATGTACATGTCTGTATTTAGACCTCTATGTATGGGATATAGGGGAAGGGAGGAGGTGTTAGAACAAATTTAAATGGATCATAAGGGAGATGAAATGATAGGGTGCTACATTTAACCTAAAAACATCTGCAGCAGTCTACTTTCCAATGTGAGCCAGGCTATGCAGATCTCTGGTCCATGATGAGAGGGGATTTTCTAGGGACTCAATCCACATGTATTTCCCCTTCACTTTTAAAAATTTTATTTTAATGGAAACTGCTTTAAAATTAGTCAAAAGGGAGATCAAATGATAAGGTATTAACATTTTAAACTAACTCCATCTGCCATAATAGACTTTAGAATGCTCTCTGTCGGATAACAAGGCTATTTACAACCCTCAACTATGATTAGAAGGGATTCGCCAGAGGCTTAATCCATGTGTGGACCCAACATTATATTTTGGGCTTCCACTGTCATCCAAAGCCTTTTGCAAACCAGGTGTTTACAATTTAAGCTCTAATGCCATTTCTTCCTTTATATCCAGATTATATAATTTACAATCCTTGGATCCTACAGGCTGGCGTTCTTCTTCCATGGAGACTTAGTTGATGCCCTACTGAAGTGGCAGCTTGTACGAAAACAGGCCTTTAAGACCTCAGACAGTATTCTTTCTGAAAGCCGGGCACCATCTAGTTTCTTCACAACACTTTGCTTATAGCATTTGTACCTTCAGTGATTTTTTTCATGAGGGAGAGTATCAAGCTGAGCAATGTCATAAGAATTAACTGTTCTTAGATTGGGGATAGAATTAAGTGCAAACCCCAAATCCATTCATGCATCTATGGTTTATACATGTCTCTGATTCACCTTGGAGACAGCATTGCCATTTTATGTTAGAGAACATTATCAATCAGCCCCTTGAGGCATCACTTCCACTGCCTTCAGTCAGCGCGATGCATAGTGACTTTATGGCAGAGTAGAACCATTGCAGTGGCAAGACTGTGACTCTTTATAGGAGTAGAAAGCCTCATCTTTCTCCAGTGGAGAAACTGTTGTTTTAGAACTACTGACCTTGTGATTAGCACCCTAACTCATAAACCCACTACTCTACCAGGACTCCTTACACTTTCTTCCTTGGAATTATCAACATAATTCCAGGAAAAACCACTCAGCTGGCAACAATCCAGCTATTTGGGGAGCATATTAGGAAGTTTTTCACATGAAGTCTAAGAATCATTAATATAGCATGTTGGATTTCTTTCTTGCAAACAGGCAAAAATGAAAAAATTTTGGCAGATAGGCTAAAAATTAAAAATAAAGGGAACCAGAAATTAGCTGTGTGGTTGTGGACAAGTGAATTTCAGTTTCCTTGTCTGCCTGCCTAACATTTTGCCTGTCAGTATTAAGGGAGATGGTATCTGTGAAGAAGCTTAGACATAGAACATTCAATATAAGCACCTGAAGAAGTGCTGCTGTTACTAGATGTGTCTATAAAATACCCTTTTTTAAAGAGAGAGATAGAGAGATAAAGAGATAGACAAAGAGAGAGATAGAGAGATTGAGAAGGGCAGAGAGAATAAACAAATGCTAACTTTAAGGACTAAGGTGCGCCTGGCCCCAGCCACTATGTTTTCATTGGCGTCATGTGCATGTGAAACTTGGGCATTGAATAAGGACAACTGAAGAAGAATGAACACACTTGAATCGGGGTGCTGGAGAAGACTATGGAAAGTATCATGGACTGCTCAAAGAACAAACGGATCTGTCTTGGAAGAAGCATGGTCTTAGAAGAAGCAGCCATCTTGGTAGGTCATCAACTAAGTCCCCATGGAAGAACGCCAGCCTGTAGGATCCAAGGACTGTAAGTGCCCCTTAGAAGCAAGGATGATAAGACCGTCTTAAATACTTTGGACATGTTGTCAAGAGAGACCAGTCCCTGGAGAAGGACAGCATGTTTGACAAATAGAGGGGCAGTGAATGAGAGGAAGGCCCTGAAGGAGATGGACTGACCCTGTGGCTGCAACAATGGGCTCAAACACAGGAACAATTGTGAGGATGGGGCAGCACCATGTGCCTTCTATTGTACACAAGGTCTCTATGGGTGAGAGCCAACTTGATAGCACCTAACAACAAGGAAAACCCAGCTTCATGGAAGTAGGTTCAGTAAAGAATTAATGGGTAAAAACTCTCAGGAGGTAAGGAGTCAAAAAACCCCTAAGGTCTGATAAGTGCTTCTGAAAATACAAATTGCATATGGAATGGAGTAGAGAACCAGTGGAGAGGTCTGAGGGCAGGCCCCAATCCCAACTACCTAGCCAGCTGCCCCTCCCCCCAGAAGAATTTATTTCAGAGGACAGCAATGAACCTGCAGCTCAGGGAGAGGGACATGTCTGACTAGAGCACACTCGAGCAAATGGGGGTGGGGGGGAGTGGAGCACATCCTGATCCACCAAGACTTGAAGATGATATTCCAGCTCAGAGCAGTCAATCCATGGAGAAGACCATATGGCCAGCCCCACTATGAGACACGACATCCCTCACTGATCCATAGCCTTACAGGGGACAACACTGGAGACACAGTGTGGGAATTGCACCCGATCTGATCCCACCACACTGAGGCAAAACACTAAGGGCGTGGAACAAAACAGCAAGGGGAACAGAGCAAGGAAGTCCCCAGGGAATATCAAAAATAGACTTTGGGCCAGGGCTTAGGGCCCCATCAGACTCAAATGGAAAACACTCCTAAAGGCCAACAAACAGTCCTTGAACTAACTACAATCTTTTCTTTCTTGTGTTTTGTTTCATTTTGTTTCTCATTAACTTTTTGTTATTGTTGTTTTGTCTCCTTTTGT
The DNA here is from genome assembly GCF_050624435.1 of Tenrec ecaudatus. Classification (NCBI taxonomy): domain Eukaryota; kingdom Metazoa; phylum Chordata; class Mammalia; order Afrosoricida; family Tenrecidae; genus Tenrec; species Tenrec ecaudatus. The sequence continues at coordinate 23,060,905 of NC_134537.1, read as the reverse complement.
TGCTTTACTCTGTCTTGTTTTTGTGCATGTTATTATCTTTGCAGGTCTGTCTAAATAAAATAGGCTGGATGAACAATCTGGAGGAGAAAACAATGGAATCGACAGTTCCACGGGGACATGGGAGAGGGAGAGGTTAGGGGGAAAGGAAGTGGTGTTAACAAACCCAGGGACAAGGGAACAACAAGTGATCCAAATTGGTGGTGAGGAGGGTGTAGGAGGCCTGGTAGGGTGTAACCAAAGGTAATGCAACCGAGAGGAATTACTGAAACCCAAATGAAGGCTGAGCATGAGAGTGAGACAAGAGGAAAGTAAAAGGAAATAAAGGAAAGAGCTAGAAGGCAAAGGGCATTTATAGAGGTCTAAATAAAGGCATGTACATATGTAAATATATTTATATATAAGGATGTGGAAATAGATCTATGTGCATATATGTATAGGTTTAGTATTAAGGTAGCAGATGGACATTGGGCCTCTACTCAAGTACTCCCTCAATGCAAGAATACTTTGTCATATTAAACTAGTATTTCACGATACTCACCTTCCCGACATAATCGCTGAAGACAAATGGGTTCATAAATAAATGTGGTGAAGAAGGCTGATGGTGCCCGCCTATCAAAAGATATGGTGTCTGGGGTCTTAAAGGCTTGAAGGTAAACAAGTGGCCATCTAGCTCAGAAGCAGCAAAGCCCACATGGAAGAAACACACCAGACTGTGTGATCATGAGGTGCTGAAGGGATCAGTTATCAGGCATCAAAGAACAAAAATATCATATCATTGTGAATGAGGGGGAGTGAGGAGTGGGGACCCAAAGCCCATCTGTAGGCAACTGGACATCCCCTTATAGAAGGGTCTCAGGGAGGAGACGAGCCAGTCAGGGTGCAGTGTAGCAACGATAAATCATACAACTTTCCTCTAATTCCTAAATGCTTCCTCCTGCCGCACCCCTCAAACTATCATGATCCCAGTTCTACCTTACAAATCTGACTAGACCAGAGGATGTACACTGGTACTGAAAAGAACTGGAGACACAGGGAATCCAGGGAGGATGATCCCTTCAGGTCCAGTGGTGTGAGTGGCGATACTGGGAAGGTGGAGGGAGGGTAGGTTGGAAAGGGGGAACCAATTACAAGGATCTACATATAACCTCCTCCTGGGGGGATGGACAACAGAAAAGTGGGTGAAGGGAGACGTCAGATAGTGTAAGATATGACAAAATAATAATTTATAAATTATCAAGGGTTTATGAGGGAAGGGGAGTGGGGAGGGAGGGGGAAAATGAGGAGCTGATGCCATGGGCTTAAGTGGAGAGCAAATGTTTTGGGAATGATGAGGGCAACGAATATACAAATGTGCTTTACACGATTGATGTATGTATGGATAAGAGTTATATGAGCCCCCAATAAAATGATTTTTAAAAAAAAGAAAGAAAGAAAATACAAATAGCGTAATGCAAATGGAAGTGGGGAGCAGAACCAGGGTCTGTGTGGTCCTTGCTCCAAGTCAGAAACCCGAGGTCGGTTAAGCCATAAAACATTTACCAACTAATCAAGCAGTAATTAAAGGAATGAAAAACAGTTCATAGGAGGAAAAATTATACAGATTTTTACATCGTGGGACAGAGAAGCCAACATAATGAATTAATAATGGAACATTTGTTCCCACTTTATTATAGTTGCTACACAAAATTCAGATTCATTAACGGATTTCAAGCAAAATACTTCCCGCCCCCACCCCACGCAGAAGTTAGCCAAGCTGTGAGGGTGGTTAGGCACTGAACAAGTTCAAGAAAGAGTGTGGATTTCACATTCTTAATCTTTTTTGACATATGTTTATTGAGAGTCTATTATTTGCCAGACATTGGGCTAAGTGCTGGTTCTATAAAACGCATGCAACACAGTCCCTCTCCTCAATTATCTAATCATTCCGCTGGGAAGATACGTTTCATAAACCTGCGATAAACAAGGAAGGGGGTATGGAAATTCCGTGGCAAGAAGTGACAAACTTTGGATGTAGGAGGTGTTTTACATTCTTTCAACCTTGTGACTTGGGTTTTCCAAAGACCAAGGTCCTGGACTCAATCACTTGCTCATTCTAGAATGCTGGGATTGTCATGAGTCTGATGTGAAATGACCGATTTCACTCTAATCTACCTGGGACAGAGGAAAACCATAAAGTTCGATACCCAGTAGCCTTGACACTGTTCTGGTATTACTTAACTATGACAATCGATGTCAATTTTATGTAAAAAATAAATTAAAAAGGGAAAACGGTAGCTCAGTTTAGGTTTAATTCAGTCTAACAGCCAGTCAATTTACTAAAACCTTTGAGACAATGACGTCTTTGTTGGTTTGCTGGACCCATGCTGACACAAACATATGAAGAGACTAGAGATGCACAGAAAATGAATCAATCACCTATCCCCTGCCTCCCTCACTCCTGCCAAATCAACAAAATATTTCTGAAGCAGGAAAGGGGAAGGAATACTTGCCATTTACACGGTGCAGAGGGTTGTTAAAATTTTAAATATTACAAAGAATAACTTAAAAATATTTCCCAGGAGAAGTCTGAGAAAACTACCTTTTCATGCAGTGTAAAGCGTTCACTATATTAAATAAAAATCAAGCAGAACCTATTTTAAAATGCCATACAGTGTGTAAGACCTGTTTGTCCGTTTCAAGAATTAGAGCTCAATAATAGCTCAGATAAGAAGGGAATAATGAAATAAGCTAAGACATTTGGAATCTTTAAAGAAAAGAATGTTGTGAGACAAGCATTGGGGAGGTTTTAGAGCACGTTAGAACTATAAGGCATTTGGAAGCTACCTGAATTGGGGAGGAGGCGCTCAAAATTCATTAACGAACAGAATGGAATCGAGCCGGTCACTTTTTAAAAATACAAAGTTACCCATCTGATATGTAAGCAATTTTGGGGGAGGGTGTCAATAAAGGCAAAAGCTCTGGGTCTGTCTAACTTCTGAAGGACATGTGTCTGTAATTGGCCTTTCTCATTTCTGCCTTGTTAACAAGTATATAAATACGAGAAGGCTTCAGTAATTGGCTCAGAGTTACTAATGAATTAATTAACTTCAGTCTATTTTACCTAACCTTTAATAATAAGTCCTTTTTTTTTCCTTCGGTCTAGCAATAGGTCTGACAGACTGAAAAAACAGACATGCAGCAAAGCTCTTGAAAATTAATGAGAAACGAGGAAAGAATCAATGTACATTCTGCTTGCAGAGAACGGACACAAAAAAGACACAATAAACCATGAACAAACACAGTCAGTTTAAAAAATAGCCTAGAAAAAGTGGGCAAATTCAATTATAGAAGTAATTAGAAGATATAGGGCAAGACTGCCTTTTGGGAGTGGGCCAGAAAACATGAATTAATATGAGTGAATAGAAAGAGCCCATGTAGTAATTAAGAAGCAATCACCTATGGCAATGAGTACCTGAAAACAGGCTGCACACTATTAATGCAGTGATCAAAAATATTTTTAGATGATTAATACGGCAAATTTATTTTAAAAGACTAATTTCTGGAAAGATATCAAGACAATGGCACACTATTTGTTCCCCTGGCATTTATATAGCTAATTAAATTTTATAAATTGCCACAACATTCATTATTATCTGAAAACAGTGAAAGCAGTATTCTCTCTCTCTCTCTCTCTCTCTCTCTTAAACAGTGGTTCTAAAATCAATAAGTTAAAGCCGGCTCCCGCTGTCCTCCTGCAAGTGCCTAAGCCTCGATCATTACATTCTTTCCATGTGCGTTTTTCTTATACGTTTGTGCTTCAGTAATATTAAGCATTAGAATTCACGCACGCGTTCTCAAAGGTTTTGTACTTTCCCATACCTGGGCAGGGATTCCACACACTGTTTAATTTCAACACTAGCAAATAAAAGCAGCTTCATGTACTAGTTGTGCATCAAAGACTTTCGTACTTGGTCCACAGAGGTCTGTCACTTCAGCACCCACCAGTCCTCGCCTCAGAATACAAAGGCACCGACGCGTTACAGCGAAGAGTGCTTTACCGCACACAGAAGGCTAATGGCTTCTGAAATAGGTGATTATCAGAGCCCTGGAGAGCAAGATGAGGGTCTGACGGTTAATAAATAGCTGCGCGATATGAATTATTCTATTTCCACAGCTTTAAGAAAAACGCACGTTTCATTTGTTGATCAGAAAAGTCTGGCAAATGCTGTCCTTTTTGGAAATAACCAGGAATGACTAAAACTAATCAGTGCAGCAGCAGGGAGTTATTGAGCACCTACTAAGGGCTCAAGCCACAAAGGAAAATCCTGAAATGTTCCCCTTGCAACAATTTCTTTGTGTGCTCCTTTGGGACGCCAGTAAACAGCAATACTTGTGTGCTTTGCTTTCGGGATGCTAGATTTGTCCTTAATGAATTTGCCCATGGATTATCCCTATTTTTAAGGTTAAAGTGCAAATGAATGTCCTAAAATATACAATTGCACTTGAAACGCACTGGGGGTCAGTAACGCGATGAACGCTTCTGGAGGGCACGAGGGATGAGACAGATATTTAAGAAACATTTTTTTTAAAAAAAGAAGGATTTTGATGAAAAAACAAATTAAGCAGATATTAAACCTGTCCATTTCCTTTATTATCTTTATTTCTCACATTTTCTTAAAAGCAAACTGGGTCCTTTTGAAAAAAAATTAAAATAAGAGAAGTTAGCTTCTAGCAGAGGTCTGTGAGTTTGCTTCATGTTGTTAATCATTCAAACTTAGGTGTGGAAACACTAAAACAGCCGGTGCCTCTTCTGCTAAATGAGGATGATGATGATGATGATGAGGAGGAGGAGCACGGAGAACTCCTGAGAGGCAGGCAATTGGGAAGTAGTGAATTGATGACAGCTTAGAGGTGCAGGGCTGAGAGGCCTGTCAGCTAAACAGGACCCACTCACCATGAAATGTTAATGTGTCAATAAAGGGGAAAGGCATGAATGAGTCACAAAGACTCTAAAATGACTCAGTTGGTGGGAGATGGAATTTGGGCTGTTTGCCAAAATAAGGTGTCCCAGAACACAAGCCTAACACCTAGAAGGCCAAACGAACACAACAAAGAGTGCTTCCTCATTGTAGAAAGAGAAAACCATTTCTTTTTTCGAAGAAGGCAAATGATTTTTTCTCTCGGAATGGAACTCCGCCCCCCCCCCCCTGTTTCTTCATTTCTTTCCTTTATTCCTTCCACCCAACACCCTATAGTTCTCCAATTCCTACTTTTTTACTTTTCCCACACAAGACAGGGAGGGTGGGATATGAAAGTCCTCTTCTACAGGGTGGCTCGGCCTTGGGATGGAGTTGACAAGCCAATGTGTTGGCTGGGTTGGGATTGTGGAAGAGGAACGGATGTCGACCATGGATTGTCATCAGAGGCAGGAAAACAAGTTTGGAAGAGGTCATCTGGAGGGCGAGGTGCTGAAAATCAAGGAGGTCTTCCTGAAAGAGGTGGTGTTCTGCTCTGTCTTGAAGGACGATGAGAGAGAGAGGAGATTCTGGATGGAGGGAGCCTGCGCTTACCATCTTCTCTAGATTCCTTGTTTTCAAATCGGGGTTATTTCAGGAAAAACAAGTAAAAAGAACCACGACTTAAAACCTGAATTTTAAAAATCATGCATTTTCCCCATGAACTTTCCGAAGCCCTGTCCTATATGCTGATGTTAAATGTATTTTTCAGGGCAGAGGCGAGAACATGAGGATGGGTAGCAAGGAAGGGGGTGTTTCTAATGTTCACAGCTTTCTTCCTATCACAAATCACTACCTCCTCCACGTTTGTTCTCCTTACAACGCCCCCATTTTACTGGCTAATGGGATGATAGGCCACGGTTGGTTGGAAAGTGTGATCATCCACGGGCTTTTTTTTTTTTTAAAGTTGATTTCTTTGTCAATTTTAGAAATGGTATGTTCTTTTCCTGTTATGACTTGATGATATCTGTTGATTATACTCTACTTATCTATGTATTTAATTATTCTGTTAGTAATGTATGATTTCCTTTTTTCATAAAATAAATATTTAAGTGATTACTAATTGAGAAACACTCTGGTAGGCATAATTAATTATTTGCTTACTTCTAGCTTGGAACTCATTTAGATTCTAATGTCCAACAATGAACTCATTTAAGGCTCACTGACTGAAAGTGTATGTATGGTGCATCTTCTAAAGTGATGAACTTCTAAACCTATCCTGCCCCTGACAAAGGTACCAATCCATGGGACTCTCATACCAGTGTAGTAAGTTTTCAAAGGAAAATGACAGAGAAACAGGTTAACTGAGGTAACTACACTTGGCTGATCTAAACGGCATGCATCAAAACCAGCCTTGTTTATTGGATATGCAAAACCTGTTTCCATGTCTCTCTAGACTCTAGCAGGGGTCCTCAAACTACGGCCCGCGGGCCACGTGCAGTCCACCGAGGACATTTATCTAGGCCGCCGGGTGTTTTTGCCCCATTTTGTTTTTTACTTCAAAATAAGATATGTGCAGTGTGCATAGGAATTTGTTCATAGTTTTTTTTTAAACTATAGTCCGGCCCTCCAACGATCTGAGGGACAGTGAACTGGCCCCTGTTTAAAAAGTTAGAGGATCCTTGCTCTAGGGGCTAAGGAAGGAAAAGTAACTATTGTGCACAAACACTAATTCATTCAACTAATTCTTTAAGTTCTCTGTCAGGGACTAGGGATACTAAAAAGTGATTAAAACATGAGTCTTACCTTTGAGGAATTTATTCCCCCAAGAAGTAGATAAGTCAGATAAGTAAATCAATTATATACAGATACGGATATGTATCAGATAAGTAAATTAATTATATATAAGATAGACATGATAAGCTATAATAAAAGTACAATATGTGTGGGACCATAAAAGAGGGGGTTCTAATTAGAATAGGTGAGTGGGGTAAGTGGATACGATGCCAGAACGGAGTCTTTAGGAACAAGGATTTAATTCACCGACGAAGAAGGCAAAGGGTTGCTGATATATAAAATAGCATGATGAGCTTAGGGATATCTTTTATGAATTTGCAAAAAATTAAAAATAAGACTAGGGTAAGGTGGTTTAAGTATCCTTACACAGACTAGGTTTTTTATTTGTTTGTTTGTTTATCCTAGTCCCCTGACTCATTTCCTTTTCCTTAACTTTTTCTCATTCACATAAGCCTTCAGGAGAGAGTTATAAAGACATAGATCCATGTGCGTATATTTATAGGTTTAGTGTTAAGGTAGCAGATGGACATTGGACCTCTACTGAAATACTCCATCAATGCAAGAATACTTTGTTCTATTAAACTGGCATTCCATGATGCTCACCTTCCCAACACGATCACTGAAGACAAAGCTGGTGCATAAGCAAATGTATTGAGGAAAGCTGATGGTGCCTGACTATCCAAAAATACAGTGTCTGGGGTCTTAAAGGTAGAGGAGAAAGGGGAAACCGATCACAATGATCTACATATAATCCTCTCCCTGGAGGACGGACAACAGAAAAGTGGGTGAAGGGAAACATCGGACAGTGTAAGATATGAAATAATAAATTATCAGGGGTTTGTGAGGGAGGGAGGGTAAGGAAGGGAGGGGGAAAACCGAGGAGCTGATACCAAGGGCTCAAGTAGAAAGAAGATGTTTTGACAATGATGATGGCAACAAATATACAAATGTGCTGGACACAACGGAGGCATGTATGGATTGTGATAAGAGTTGTATGAGCCCCAATATAATGATTTTTTTTTTAAAGAAAAGAAAGCCGAGTGTGCGAAGATTTAAAAGTGGTTGATCTAGAGTGAGAGGAGACTTGGTGGCACGGTGGTGACACATTGGACTGCTAAACGCAAGGTCAACCGTTTGAAACCACTAGCTGCTCCAGGGGAGAGAGACTTCCTACTGCTGTAAAGAGTGACAGTCTTGGAAAGCTACACACTCGGTTCTACCCTGTCCTAGAAGGTTGTTATGCATTGGAGTCAACCGGATGGCAGTGAGTTTGGTTTGCTGACCTAGCATACTAATGAGATAGGGCATATGGAAATTCATGACAAACGGCATTCAGGCCACTTGGCGTAGGTGAGAGCCAAGAGAAACAGTAGTGGATGAGACCGCACTATATTGGCGCGTTCCACGAAGTGGTTGACATCTATGGACAAGATTTTCGATTTATCTGGGCCAGTGTTTTCTCTTACCTGCATTCAGAGCCCTGAACAGGCAGCTTGTTGCAACGACCTCAATGCATTTTCTACAGGAACCACATCAAGAAAAGGGATCGGGATAATTCTCAGTAAGAAGATTGATCTAAGGATTAACTCTAGTGTGTTCTATGTTGAAAGTGTTTCTTAGAAGGCCCATTCCTTTTTAGCAATTCTCTTTACCTACATCTCACCCTTTCCCTTCAGCTCTCAGCTGAAACGATGGCACTTATTTCTTCAGAGATGCTTGGCCCACCCTTTTGCCTTAGGTCAGGTCCCTCTGCCCATGCTTTCTTAGGAAACGACTTGTTTCCTTTGCAGCTTTTAATCTGACTCCAATGAAAAACAATGAATGCCTTCACGCCATCTCTTTAAGTCACCTCAGTGAATTCCATGAGGGCCGGAGCTGGGCAGTGGGTCTGGTTTTGGTCTTTGGTGAAGTCCTGGTGACTCTGTAGGTTGGGCATGGGGCTGCTAACGAAAAGGTCAGCAGCGAGCAGCTGTGCCACAGGAGAAAGATGAGCTGGCCTGCTCCCGTGCTCCTGGAAAGACCAACCGTCTTGGGGACCCACGTAGGTGTCACTATGAGTGGGTATCGACTTGATGGCAGTGGGTTTTTTGTTTTTTGTTCTTATCCACAATGCCCTCAGCCCTCCCGGTATACAGTATGTGTGCAATTAACATCTTTGGAATGGCTCAGAGATTCCATAGACCCATTTTGGAGAGACTCAAAAGCAACAAGTTGATATGAGGTAGGGCAATGGAATGAGACCAGAGCTCACCAGATTCTTCTTAGAACCGACACTGGCTTCTAGACTGGGTTCAAAGGATGGCACTCCATTCTTTCTGATTGCCCTTTCCTGGCTTCTTCACCTACTGGGTTGTCACCAGATTAAGGCCTCATCTTACATTTGTCTCTGGGTAAGAACATCCTTAGTTACAACTTTTCTTTCAATGCAAACTACTGCTTCCTTCATTGTGAGCGGTCAGTGGTGCTGGTCACGGTGTCGAGCACTTGGGTTGGCATGAAAAGGCCTGGATCTGAGCACAGGAGAGCAGGGGGTGTGAAGTGAGTGGAAGGACCGAGGGTTCTGCCAACCTCCACGGAGCCACTGTTGGTACTTATACCCCAACAGCATCTTCGTTTTAGCTTAGAGCATTCGATCCCTGTAAAATACACACCACCCTGGGTAGGATCCTTCTTTCAGCGGTTAGCAACCATGTTTACTTTTGACCAAAGGAAAGATCTGGGAGCAGGGTTTGGCTCAGAGGATGGAGGGCCAAGGAAAGATGCTGTTTGGAGCCCGAGAATGGGAAAGGTAAAGAAGTATTGGTAATTTGGGAAAGGTATAAAAATGAAAGAGCAGAGGAAACGTGCTGAGCACATAAGAGACACAAAGCAATGCTTGCTGCGGAAACGCAAGAGCAACTGCTTTCTTCAATTTGGTTGAAGGCTGGTGCTACTTTGGGCTGTTTCCTTAGGTCGCTAGCCACTTCTGGCTGAGAAAAAGTTTACAAAATATGAAACAGATGGTCCTAGCTGTTTGGGGCTGATGCCAAGTCTGAATTACCCTACTGCCCTCCAGGACTTCATAGGGAGACCACACGAAAGCTATGTTTTCTTTTCTACCACTGTTAGTTCAAGAGGATTTTCACTTTTAGGAATGTTGTAAGGAGTAACTATCTTCTGTTTTCAAAAGGTGGACTTACAAGGTAAACAAAGTTGAGCTTCCATGTGCTCCAGAGGCCAATTTGAGCTCACATGCATATGCTGCGTTCTTTGCGAGCCACTGGTGATGCTTCAAGAAGACAAATGTCACACTGCTGTCTGGATATTTCAGTTCTTTTCTGTGTGAGTATAATGCCTGCTTACGTATACTAGCAAGCACACAATTAGCATACTAATTTGTTTCTCTAAAGAATGGGACATTCCCGTGACACAGACAGCTGGCCATGAATAGCCAGGGTGAGCCTTGGTCAGTTACCCATCTGTCTTAGCACTGAGAGTCCCGGCGTAGGCGCGCGCTAGCTGTGTGACTTTGGAGCACTTTTTAATGTTGCTGCTTCTCAGTATTTCCATCTGTAAAGTGGGAGTACATCGAACACCTGCCTTTCGAGTTGTTGTGGGGATTAAGCTAATACCTTGCTCACAACAGCCACTCAGTAATGTTTTCAACACCCATCTGCATCTGCCTATGCTAGGGAATTCTGTGGTAGGTCTCAGACTCAACTTCTACTTACTCATATAGAGAGGGCTCTTACAAATCTTATAACAACCCATCATACAATTGTATTGAGCACACTGGTACATATGTTGCCATCAACATTTCCAAAGAACGGGATCTTACTGAATCAATTTTGAGCTTTGCCAGAGGCACCTCCAAAGAAAGGCTTAGAGATCGACATCCCTAAAGTCAACTACAAGAAACCCTCTGGCATAAAGTTCTAGTGTGGCACACATGGGTTTGCCCTAAGTTGGAGTCTCCTAGCCATTGTAGAGCGGGAGAGAACTATGTGGGACATTGTTCACCCTAACTCAGTTGGAGAGCTGAGGATGCTGCAGCCGTGGGGAAGACACCTTTTCCTTTTGCCCTCAGGACTCCTGCTTATAAATCTCCAAGGATCATTGTGTCAGGCCATGGGAGTGCCCAAGAGGGGCTGCTCTCTGAGAGCACGTTGGATCCATCGCTTATCATCTTCAGGAGTGCTCAGATTATCGGGTTGACAAGTTGAAATAACACCAACCACAATGTCATGTCTACAGTTTCTTGTTGCCTTCCTCTATGGATCCCTTTGCCCCTGGGGGCAAGTGGTTTCCACCAAGTGGTCCTCCACGTTGACTGCACTTTGCAATCGCCTGAGTTGCAATAAAAAACACCCTCAGAGATTCTGATGTAACTTGTCTAGGGTGTTGCATTGAGCATTTTAAAGGCTCCCCAGAGGATTATTTGCATTTTGAATGCTGAAAATATTTAAATACAATGGTTTTGTTTTCTATGTAAAGCCCAATAGTACAATTACTAATAAACCCCAAACCAAATAAAAAGAAACATACCAACTCACTGCCATCGAGTTGATTCTAACTCATAGTGACTTTACAAGACAGGGTAGAGCTGCCATTTTGGGTTTCTGAGACTGTAACTCTTTATGGGAGTAGAAAGTCTTACATTTCTCCTGCGGAGTGGCTTGTGGTTTCCAACTGCTGACTTTCTGGTTAGCAACTCAATGCACAACCACTCTGCCACCAGGGCTTACAGCTATGAATACATGCCAATAATTAATAAAAGGACCAATATCTAGTAGTATATAAAATCATTTTCATACTGTTAAGAATATTTATCTTTTTGTCTACAGCCATACCACCCTGAACGCGCCCGATCTCGTCTGATCTCGGAAGCTAAGCAGGGTCGGGCCTGGTTAGTACTTGGATGGGAGACCGCCTGGGAATACCAGGTGCTGTAGGCTTAAAAAAAAAAAAAAGAATATTTAGTGTCTTTAGGTTATTGGAATTCTAGCTTACTATAAACACATTTTGCCCTGCACCATGAAGGCTAGGCTTCTCGAGCCCCCCTGATGGCAGATACCCCTGGTTGGAAGGAGAGTCGCAATGGGATATGGTCTTATCCTGGCAGCCTCAGCTCTTCCTCAGAGCCGGTGTTGGCTCAGAGGGTCCTCTTGGGTGTTAGATTTGTTCCAATCTCCATGTAACGAGGTTCTGGTGTGTCAGTTGTGATTAAGCAATGTTGCCAGAAACATGAACTATTAATAAAGTTCTATACTTTGCAGGAAACATTTAAAAACGAATTACAGTGAACTCAAGGTTATCCTTGTAATAGCACTGCTTTTACTCGCCTGTACCCCAGAACAACATAATGGAGTTAAAACAACCATGCCATTTGACAGGAATGCCCTCCTGCAACCAAGGTTGGGGTGTTTCAGAGTCAGAGAGGCACTAGTTCACTAGTGGGGGACGGAGGAGAGAGGGGGAGAAAGGTGAAGTGCCTGATGTTCCAGGGACTCCGTCTCTTTTTAGGGGAACAAAAATGACTTTACTTTCTTCCACTGGAAATGTAAGCCAGTCTACAAGGTCAGATTACAAGGCATCTCTGAACCGAAAATAGAACCAAGAATGTCTTAAGTAATTCTGCCCATCTTTTCTCATCTCTAACAATCAGTTTGCAAACATGATAAGTGTAAATGCATAAGATTTAGAACGGATAAATTCCAAAGTATTATACATTTGGAGAGATTTTTCTCATAGTCGGGGTACGTGGGAGGAATTGTGATCTGAACCATAATTTGAATGTCTGCTGCTGAAGGTAAAAGAATAGGGGACTTCCTTTAGCTTTTCCATTTTACAATCAAATTTGCTAGCTACAGAAAAAGAGAAATGGTCAATTAGGCAATTTAGCCAGAGGCTCTGCTTTATTTTACTTATTTTATTATGGATTAGGGGTGTGTGTGTTTACATTTCACATGATCATCTCTGCATTCAACAACTCAAACCACTCTCAGTCCCCTCAGTTCCGTCTTCTATCCCACCGACTGCCTCCCCGGAGTTCTCTTTTCCCTATTTATGGACTTCCTTTATTCCTACACCTGTGAAGCTTCTAGTCCATCAGTTTATCTTCCCATCCGTGTCTTCCTTGCCTTAGGAGCCTCCAAAGTTTCTTCCCCATGCCATGGCTCCCTATATAGTCTTTGTCCTGGTATTGACCCTTTACCAAAAGCTTCTGAGCAGAAGGTAAACGGGCCTTGAAGACAGGATGAGTGAGGGAAGACGGAAGTAGGGTTGAGAGAAATATGGAAAACAGTAAATGATGGCTGGGATGGGTCATGGGGGCGCCCATGGGTGTTAGGCAATCTCTCCAACACAGTGACCCCCTAAAGGAAAAGTACTTCTTGGCTTTAGAAAAACGATCTGAGTTTTTTTTTCAATATAATTTATAATTTTCCTACTTATAGTAATTTTTTCCAGTAGAGAATCATGAACCTAAATTCGGAATAACTATTTGTGAAGAATTTAGGACACTGCAAAAAAAACCACCTGGAGCCTGTTCTTCATCCTCCCAGTAGCGTTTCTTGTTTCAGACAAATGACTTAATGGTTCTATATTTTGGTATCCCAGTTTTTATGTTGGCGTTTTGACTTAGGAATGAGTAATTGACAGGGAGCCTTCAGAGTTAAGCGGAGCAAAATGTCAACTTACCAGCTGATTTTTCCCCACGACAAAGGATCGAATGGGGCAAATGGACCGAAAGTATATATTGAGGATGAGCTTCCTGGCACTCATGTGATCAGCGAAGCACTTTTAGACTTCCCGCCAAAGGGTGATGCGTTCCTACTGCTGCTTTATCATGGTGACTCCTGTTCATAACCAGGAGTCCCAGAAAAGCTATGCGTGCTAGCCCAAGGAGAGGGGGCTGAGGGAGAAAATAAGGGATGCTTTGGGGTGTTTACCTAACTTTTCAAAGCAGAGCACAACTGTTTTGGCTCTTTCAGTGCATACCACAGGGCCCCTTTTGGAGACAGAATTCTGCAAGAGTCTGGCCCCTAGAGCATTCATTGCATTAGTGATGTAGTATGACATACTCCTTCCCTGCCATCTCATGCTATTTATTTTAAATCCTTGATTTTACATTCCAGTTTCCTCCACATGGACCCCCGACTCCTGGTGACAGTCTATGAAATCGCAGGTTTTCAATCTTCTGATCATTTCTGGCTCTGTGGTCTTAGATACATCACTTCTTTTTTTTTTTTTTTAACGGAGCTTTTATGTCACTAGAGACAGCTTTGCATTTTAATAAAGTTTCCAATCCTCCAGGGCCCTCTCGGCTGACACAGCTCCATCTCCCCAGGGCTGTTGAAGAGTTGAGCAGAGAGAGTAGAAGCTTTTGTGGACGGTGATGCCGATGGCAGATAACTCCAGCTGTCATTACAAGATCATCCAGATAAGGCAGGACAATCAAGTAGGGGCTTACGGTCCACTTGAGGTTTTTTCCCTTCTTTTCCTGATTGTAAAGCCAGCCATTTTTCAATTTAAATAATTTAAGGATCCCAGCTTCTCTATACTCTAAGGCTCATTTAGCCTCTTATTAGCTGTCTCTCCAGTTCAAGGGTGGAAGGGAAGGGTGCTGGGTTTCTCGTGCTGCCGTTGTTAATTCACAGTGGGGAGTGGTGTGGAAATAAACAAAAATAATAATAAGCCAAACAAGTTTGATGAGAGGGCAAGAATGGAAATCCATCCAAATCATCATAATTGATTTTTAAAGGTTAATTAAGAGGAATAAAAGGGGACAAGTCCTGCCTGGCCTAGCATATATCAATAGGCAAGCGACACAGAGGGGAACGGATTAGAAAATTGATTCCCAGAAAACTCGAAGGAGGAAACACAACTTTATATTTTAACTCGGGTCTCCATCCCAACTTCTCTTCTGTCCTTTTCTTTCTAGGATTCTGACAGTGACCTATCTCTCCCAGAAGGAATGCTTGGTGCGCCACGCAGGGAAGAAGCCAAAGGGAGTGTCAAGCCCTAGAAACTTCCGCTCCCGTAGGAGCTATGTGACTTGCCAAGAGCAGCAAAGGTGACTCCGGAATCAGAATTGGCCTAAGGCCCGCTGTCCTTTCTCTGTTTGTTGTAACCCTTTTTCTTTTTTCTGTATTTTTTAATCTCTTCATCTTCCCAGGTCTATATGACCAGAGGCCAGTCTCACACAGTCTATATTTTACCATGGTAACAGAAGTTACCACTCACTTTTAGAGACGAAAATGAGATCTTAGAGCACCGCCCAGCAAACAGACGGGGCTTGAACATTTCACGAACTTTTGGCAGGCTGGTGTCTTAATTGTTGTCTTCCTTTGAGTCGCGGGCTGTCGGGATGGCACATATGTCTGTGTCCAGGGGTTCCAGCAGTGGGAATGATGCTGGGGAGCCATGAGCTACACTGGCAAGGGCTTTGTCTTCCCTCTGCTTAGGAGACTCCTTCCACTTACATGAAGACAGTGACAAGTGGAGCCCAAGAGGGAAGCCTGAGTAGCCCATCAGAGAACATCGTTCTTGACAGAGGTAGGGCCCATGGTTACCACGCAGGCGTGGCCTGATTGAGGTCCACTCTGGGAAGGACTGGCAAGTCAGCCACGACAGGGAGGCTATGGAATGAACGAGCTCTTCAGCTGACCAGGAGAGGCCATTTCTTATTTGGACGCTAGTGTGAAGAGCCAAGGAGTCTCAATACAGGACCAACCAGGAACCTTGCATTTCTGTCTCTCCTCCTCCCTCCTAGTCTTCCTCCTCTTCTCTCTTTCCTTTCTGAACGTTCACTTTGAATTCCTAGAGCACTACCATCGGTTTCCTCGCTGATACTTCAGAGCAGATAGGAGGGAACGATTATAGGCTGTCTCTATCCGAAGGAGCCCCAGTTTGAAGCCACCAGCCGCTCCCCAGTCGGGAGAAAGAGGCGGTAGCAGGCATCTGTAGGTGACAGCCTTTCTACGAAACTGGAATTGGTAATGGGATTATTGCAAACTTCTGGCCTGGCACGCTGCTGTTTTCTCTCCCTCTTCTCTCCTTTTAGCAGTAGGAAAACACAATGAAACAGACCCCGTCCAATATGCCACCGCTTTCGCCAGTTAGTACGGCTTGTGCAGGTCTGCCCAGCAGGGCTTCTTTGTAAACGAGAGCGCTGGCAGGGCCACCATTCCTGAACTGGGAGCTCAGTAAAGTCACAGCCCTGACTCATGTGTCCATGACCATCTTCCCGGCACCTAACATTGTGTTTAAATATTGGTGATTGCATTCATAGGATTTACTATCCACAAGATGAAGCTAAAGCGTTGATAAATACAGAGTACGTTAACATAAGTAGCATAGATGAAAATCTTTCCCTCTGAAACAATTTGAATAAAAGAGAATTTCCCAAAATACGCTCAATAGAGCATTTGCATGAAGAATCAACACACCTTGCTTTAAAAGATGAAGGGAGGAGGGCCTGGGGAAAAATGGTTTAGGCTACTTGAAATCACACAACATCCCAGATCTTTTGAAATCCAGATTTTCAATGTGGCTTGCCTCGTGAAAGGCATAGCATGCTACCTTTCCCACAATTATTGACCCTGTATTCTCCTTGGCACCACTTGTGGGAATAATGTTCCATAAAACATACTTTGGGAATATCAGTTTTCTTTTTATTAAAAAAAATCAGTACCATACTTCAGCTTGATATCCAGTAATTATTTTTCCTTTTGGATTTAAATCCCAATTAATTTTTTTCCACTGTGAAAAACAACCTTGCATGTTATTATTCTAGGTCAAGCAATATTTTACCTAGTGACAATGATCATGTACTCCCAATTAATGATACTGACAAATAAAAGCTTTCATTTGTAGTCTACAGTCCCTTACTACAGTCACTACTTAGATACCATATCCTCAGTAAGTGACTTGAGTTTGACTATTGGATGCCTTAGTTTATGCTCTTAATAATACAGTTTAGGGTGTCTCTGAGACCCATGACTGAGTGGGGGAAATTCTGATCTTTAGTGTAGGTTAGTAGAGTGAGCCTGGGACTCAGAGACAGGAGACTGTCATTGCCAGTGAGTGACTCAGTGTGTGACCTTGGGTAAACTTCTGCTTTCAGATGGCCGCAGTCAGTGTCTCACCTCTTTCCCTCGGCATCAACCTCTCTATTCCAGGAACAGCAGACCGTACATGGAATTCTAATTTACTCAGCAGATAAAAGCAGAACTGCCCTGAACCAACGGTGTAGGAAGCCACTTGACCACCCTTTTCTCCACAGCTTGGAGTATTCCCAGGGCTCTCAGAGTTCTGTGTGAAAACCTTGAGGCTAGCTAATATTAGGGTTATGGTTGAGTCTTTTTGTGTCCATATTAAAGCCTGCGAAGCACTGTAATTTTTAGCAGACTCACACAGCACTCACCTAGAAAAGGAAATAGAATGCTGCCACCTCACATGTAGCACGGACCTTTTGAATTTCAACATATATTTTGGATGAAAAACTAAACTCAAAAATATCATCAGCATGTACTCTTCCCCAGATTACTTTATAGATTCATTTCAACATATACATTTGATGGTGAGTTAAAATTGAATGCAAATATTGTCA